>NW_026775578.1:32312500-32882500 GCF_030987335.1 Cornus florida
ATACCTCAAGGCATTAGCGTCATTGGGTTAGAGCAACCATCATAACAAATCAGAATAAAAACAAAGCAACCCAGAGCCCAAAAGTGAGGGCAGAATCCAAATTAGACGAGGCCCAACATTATTCTTCTCAAGCTCCCCAACCCATCAGCAAGTACCTACCAACATTAGTCACATGCTATCACTGGCCTAGTTGTATAATGACACTGGAGGTTTGCTTCAATTGGTATAGTCATAAAGAATTCGACCAACCATCCTGTTCGTAATTCTTTTTTAAGGATCCGATTTTATTAAATACTTTCATGAATCGGCTTATTTGATCGATTTATATCGATATTCACTCGAATTCATTCGCGAATGCGAACCTCGTTCAAGTTCAACAATACATTAATTGATATTACTCAAATTGTCCAATTTTGCACTCATTGAAAAAACATAAAATCAAAACCCTAAACAATGAAATTTGGCTGAAAAGAGGCCTATGAATGAATCTCGTTAGTTGAAACAAGCCTAACCCTTCAATTTGGTTTTTTCCGGTGATTCAAACAATGCCATGGACATTGAAAACATGTTCCACGTCACCAGCATTCTTGCCAAATTTATATTTTATTTGTTAAATTTTGATTTAAGCTAGTCATTATGGTGAATATCATCGGTTTCAAAAAAAAGTTTTTAAAAAAATTCATAAATTGATATTAATGACATTATTTTAGTTATCTCATAAATATATGTGAACAGTATATATCTAATGACCTGAGACAACTCGTACTTTGAGAGAGATGTTAAACTACATTCTTGATGTATGTAGTTTGTAGTATGTAGTTTAACTATTTGTGCTTGATATTGGGCAATATGTCAAAAACACGTTATAATTTTATCATATGATGTGAAATTGAAGATCATGGAGGTCCTTACAAACAACATAGAGGCCATTCCATGTAATCTTTACCTCCCCATGTGCACAAGAGAGGATTGAGTTGCCACTTGCCACTTGCCACTAGAAAGATACGCGCGCCTTCACAATCTGTTTTGAATTTATCGATTCTCTCGCATCTGCTAGGAGCAGGAGGCATCGCTCACTCTGCCTCACTCTCTCTGTAGTGACACTGTTTACGCCCCTTTTTTCATCGGAGTTCTGCATTCCTCTCTTAGTAAAGGTGCTCTGTTCATCAGAGTTTGAGTTTCTTCAAGTTGGTGTGTTTCTATGGGATAGATTCCCAACTCAATTCAGGCAAACGTTCATGTGGACGGTCGGATCAGATGGAATTTTGGGTCCTATGGGTTGTTGGTTCGAGCGTCTTGAATGGTGAATGGCTTATTGGCCACTCTCCACTGTTTTTCCTTTTGATCCAGGTATTGGGTTGGTTTTATTTTAATTCTAACTTTTTTTGGCCAATCGCTTATAAGCGCCGAGTTTTTGTCTGCAACCATGGCTTCTGGGTTATGGTTGGTTATTGCAAATGTTTATTTGTCGGCGGGTACGCTATTTGGGAATGGTTTTATCGTTTCTTGTGGTACGTCGTTTTCTTGATCTTGCGTGCCGGTGTTCTCTCACATCCACAAGCCTCGCGCTTAGGGGTGTTGTGCGTTGGACGAGTTCTTGCAGCAAGTTTGCTGCTCCTTTCCTTGCTCTGATCAGCACTGCCTATGACCTGCAATTAAAAATGACCAATTGGCTATGAGTCTTAGTTTGGGCTGGGACATAGAATGCTTTTATGGGTAGAGGGTCTTGGTGTCCAAATCTCATATTAAGGTAGTTTTGTTTGGTGTTTGTCCTATGTCCTTGCGTAGTGTTATTTTCTTTAGTTGTGCTTTGTAGATGTCGTGCCCAAATCTCATATTAAGGTTGTTTTGTTTGGTGTTTGTCTTATGTCTTTGGGTAGTGTTGTTTTTTTTTTGTTGTGTTTTGCAGATGTCGTATGGCTGTTTTTTATTGTTAAAAAAAAAAATAAAAATAAAAATAAAATAAAATAAATTTCTCTCACATCTAAATTATTATTTGTGAATAACATTGTAATGAGTAACTGATTATTTATGACAAAAAATAATGTTCTCGGTTAATTTTTATTTATTTGTCATGCAAAGATAAGGTATAGCATAACCTAATATTTTACATGACTTCTACCTATTAATATTATTTTAGTTCACAATATTTTCGGTTTAGCTCATATATGTTTCTAATTTAAATTTAAAATTATTTTGCTGAAACTAATTTATTATGAGACGTTGGAGTAAATCGAAATAATTGAGGAATACATGAATGAGCAGAGAAGCAAAAAGTAGAAAATTACAGGTGTTCATGTGCCTTGAATGACACTCTGTCTTTAATCTAAAAGCAATTTGTAGTTTTCAATCCATCCCATTAAAATTGTGTTTCTCCCTAACTTGGTGTGTTTTATGAATGATCATAAATCGCTTTTTTTTTGTTTTGTTCCTTTAGTGGGACAAATACTACAAATAAATAATATAAGTCAATAGAAATTTTAAAAAAATTATTTTAAAATGTATATATAAACAAAAAAAAAACTTTCAAACATTTATATATAGATTTGATATCACCTGTATAACACATTCTGTTATTTTATTTGTTAAATTTTGATTTTGCCAATAACTAAGATCACACTACTATCGATTTCAAAAGAATTAATAATTCATGAATTGTTATTAATGTCATCATTTTATTTACAACAACAATATGATATATCTATTGATATGTTAGTATTTTTTCTTTGCATGAATTCTTACTATTAGTAGTATTTAAGTTAACAATATTTTTGAAAATTAGCCAAGGTTTAGTTTATGTCTTCTTAAATATACTATAAATATACTATTTGAGTTGACAATATTGTTTGAAGTTAACTAAGGTTTAGCTCATATGTCTTTTTAATTTTAATTTAGAAATATTTTGCAAAAAATATACTTAAATGTTGGAGTAAACTGAAACATTTCAGGAATACATTAATTAAGTCTTCATTTATCTATTCTTTAACATTGTAGGAGGTGGGAGGTGAGAGGGCAGAGCAATTTGTTTTCAACCCACTGTAACTTTCTTGTTACAAATCTTTTAGAATAGTTATATATATATATTTTATACAAGATAAGAAGGGTTAGAAGTTAGATTAGTAGGTGCAAAGAGTCGAAGCCTGGCACTCCCAAAATCCACCGGCGGCACTAACCACTGGGCTATCAAGGCATCTGCAATAGTTATATTAATTGAGTTCGAATCCTAAACTAAATTTACTAATTTAAACGTTTTCTAAGCCGAGTTTGCCATTATATAGTAAATAATGAAAAGATATATAATGTAATGTAAAATTAAAATTGTTTGTTGAAAAAATATAATTAAACTCATATTTAACAATATTCAAGGAAAGAAATGCTTCTCTAATCTTTTTGAACTCAATAAAAAAAAAATTCATGCTTCACATTTGAAACCTTTTTTTTTATTATTCGGAAATTGTTAGTAAAAAAATGGCCACATAATACATCAAAATTGATTTCTTGTTGCAAAATTAAGGGCATTAAAGTCCGTTGTTTAGGGTGGACGGCATGTGGTTGTTTAATAGGGAGGGAGGGAGGTATTGTTATTAATGGGGTGGAATGGATGAACTTGCTATTTATTTATTAATTTGATGTTAAATTGTTAATTATTGCCCTATTAGTCACTTGCGGTACTTAAAATTGATTAAAACAAGGATGATCTTCTGAAAACTAGTGTGTTTTGTGAGTTTTAGTTTTGCTACTTCTAAGCTATTACACGCTTATTTGAGATGTCACTTTAATGGGCATCTCAAAAAGGTGCAGTGGTTAATCATTAGCCATTACAAGAGTCAGTCTAAATAAAAACTAATAAGCCAAATAATTAATAGGCAAATAGAAATTAAGAAATATAAATTTACACTAGTTATTTATTAAAAATTTATTTAAAAATAAAAAACTTCAAATATCTATATAGGTAGATTTGGTATTATTAAAACAAGGATGATCTTCTGAAAACTTCAAATATTTATTGTCTAATCCCTCAATATAGCCTTTTCACGATTCAAAATGACAATATAGGCATTGACAACGTTTTTGGTCAAATTGATAATTTACTTGTTAAATTTTGATTTAATTAAGCCAGTCTTTATTGCTATAGGTTTTTAAAATGTTGTTAAGAAAATTAATAAATTTAGATTAATTTAGATTATAATATCAATATATGAATAAGATATATCAGTTTGTTCCTTATTTATTTATTTTTTTCTAACTAGCATCTCATAAATCTTTGTTTTTTTCAAGTTTCTTATTTCAATTGAGCCTAATTACTCATCTCTTTTTCTTTTATGTACCATATTTTTCTTAATGAGTGTAATCAATATATCTCTCATTTTCAAAGTCACTAGATTAAGTATTTAATTCAACAGAAACATGCTTATTATTGTAAAAATCAATAGACAAAAAAAAAAAAAAAAAAAGAGGCATTGCTAGCATACCACATTGGAGAGTACTCTTTGAGATTGCATTGCATGGAATAAAAAGCTTTCTTGGTCTGTATGCATCACTTGTAATTTAATTTTTAATTCCTCAAAGAGAAAGTTTAGGATCAAGTGATAAGAAGTGAGCATTATGGTGTGAAGTACTCTTATTACAATGCTGCTGAAACATGTAAAAATATTAAATTAGTTTTTCGATTTTTGATTCCTATTCGCAAAATCTTTGGCATTATATGAAATAAAATATATTTTTATTATATATGTTTTCCAAAAACACGGCTACAAATAGAAATCCCAAAAACAAAACGGATATCAAATAGACTTTAAATATTTATCAAAAACCTTGTTACAAATAGAAACGCAAAAAACAAAACGCGTACAAACAGACCTTAAATATTTATTAAGAAAAAATGTCAAAATTATTGTCCCTAGTGCTTGCTGCTTATTACTTGATTCTAAACATCCTAAAACGTAGATGCATCACTTGTAATTTAATTTTTAATTATTTATATAAAAACTTTTAGATATTTCCACCTAATAACTATGGCTGGTAAAATTAGATCCACAACTCAAACACGACATGAAATTAGTTGATTTGAGTTCGCCTTTTGCTAATCGAGCTCATGAATCATGAATATTAATTGATCAATAATGGTTCTATGTTGTTAAAACAGGCTTAACCACTCAATAGATTTTTTATTTTTATTATTGATTGATCAAATTAATAGTTGAATTGACATTCAAGCAATTTTATTTATCCAAACTTATCCTATCTAACTTATTTCTATAAACATTTACATTCTAACATATTTAGTGGAGGAAGGATTTCAATCTATATGACATGCACCTCTTGTACGAAAATTTGAGACTATCAGTCATGTAAAAAAAATTAGTAGAATATATATTTTGAGACAATTATATATATTCTTATCAATAAATGAAAAGGAAATAATTATTACAAGTGTGCGCGTGTGTTTTAATTTGTGTCAATTTTTTCCCTGACAAATTAGAGTTTCCAAACTAATAATAATAGAATAGTTCTATTGCCAGCCTAACAATTCCCTCCATTTTGAATCATATTTTTTAAACCAACAAATTCTGGGAATATTCTTCTTGGCTTTGCTTGTAAACAAATGTTATGCAATAAATCGTTGATACAATGAGAATAATACTATAAAAGGGTGTAGTTGTTATCTCTTGGTGATACAAGAGTCCATCTACAAATAAAAATTAATAAGCAAATACAACAAATTAGTAATAGACCAATAAAATTAAAAAAAAAAAATTTACATGATTAATTTTTTATTTATTAAAATTGTATATAAAAATAAATAATCTACAAACATTTATATAGTGGTATAGATTTGAGAATCAATAGTAATTGTGATAATAACTTTAGAATGAGCAATTCACTATTCATTACCAAAACTAATGTTCATTTATTTATTGTATCATGCAAAGAAAAAAAATTGCATAACCTAATATTTTGCATCACTTCTACCTATCATTATTATTTGTATTCATAGTATTTTTCTTTAAACCTAACTAAGGTTTAGCTCGTACGGGTTTCTAATTTAAATTTACAATTATTTTGATGAAATTAATTTTGTTTTAAATGTTAGAGGAAAGTGAAATAATTTCAGATCGAAATATACATAAAGGTAATTGCTTAATGTCGAGCAAACAATAAATAAAAAATTACCATTATGACTGTATCACTTTGAGAGTTTTTGTAACTTAAATTTAGAATTATTTTGATTAAATTAATTTAAGTGAAACAATTTGCGAAGTTTGGTGAAATTATTTTATGCCAGATCAACAATAAATAGAAAATTACTATTATGACTATATGTGTTTTCATAGACAACCCCTGTAAATTTCTTTTATGTAATACTCACATAACTTCAAAAATAAATTTTAAAAAATTCATAAACAAAATCATTCTTTCCATATACTAATAATAAATAAATAAAAAAAACTTATTTCAAATTGAACTCAAAAGGGGTATAGCTCGAGGCATTAAGGTGATTGGGTTAAGAGCCCAACCGTCATAACAAATTAGAGTAAAAACAAAGCAACCTAGAGCCCAAAATAGATGTGGCCCAACATTGTTCTTCTGAAGGTCCTCCCCACCCATCATAATCTTCCTATAAAAAGTACGGAGCAGTAGGAAAGAATCTGCGCGCACACTCTTATATCTGCCACAAGAGTCCATCCACAATTAAAACTTAATAAGCAAATACAACAAATAAATCATAGGCCAATAGAAATTAAGAAAAATAAATTTACATGACTAATTATTTATTAAAATTGTATATAAATATAAAAAAAACTTACAAACATTTATATATTGTATATAATTGATATCACAGTAATTGATAACCTTCGTATTCCAAACACGAGGGACCAAGCGGGAAGCTAATTGAGAATTATATTAGTGTAAATCACAATTTGTAGAAAGAAAGTGGAACTTTACTAAAATTCAGTTTAACAATACATTAATTTACACTACTCAAATGATTCAATTTTGCACTCCCATTGAAAAAACAAAACATAAAATCAAAACCCTATAAAATGAAATTTGGCGGCCTATGAATGGATAGAAACAAGCCTAAACTCTCAATTTGACCTTTTTTTTCTTTGGCAATTCAAACAAATGCCAAGGACATTGATAGTCTGTTCCACATCGCCAACATTTTAACCAAATTTATATTTTATTTGTTAAATTTTGATTTAAGCTAGTTATTAAGGTTAATACTATTGTTTCAAAAAATAGTTATTTAAAAAAAATTCTTGAATATATTAATGACATTATTTTAGTTACAATATCAATATATGTGATATATATATATATATATAAGAAAGTCACACTCATTTGCAAAACTTGTACTTTGAAAGGTAAGTTCAAACTACATCTTTGTGCTTGATATTAGACAATATGCCAAAACACCTTTACAAGTTACAGCTTTTTTTTACTATTTTTTTTTTTGAATATTATGGTGTGATGTGAAATTGAAGATCATTTTTTGCCATTAAAAAAAATAAGGTGAATTGTAAAAAACACCCATTAACTATCACACATTAGCAAAAAACCTCCCTTAAGAATTGTTTTAGTAAAAAAAAAAACCCCATCAACTATCATGAGGGTATTTTAACTGATGACAATTTAAGGAGTTATATTTTGGACGAAAATACCCCTTAAACAGTCAATTGTTCACCACCACCGTTAAAGCGAGTCTTTACCACGTAGTCTTCTCCAATCATCTTCAGTCCTCGGAAACAACCCTCGCCAATCAAGTTGATGAACTACTCTGGACCAAATAATTTGAAACCAGTGGCCTTTGAAATTAGGTGAGTATCATTGGTTTCAAAAAAAAAAAAAGTTTTTAAAAAAATTCATAAATTGATATTAATGACATTATTTTAGTTATCTTTGTGTTTGATATTGGGCAATATGTCAAAAACACCTTATAAGTTGTAACTTTTTTTCTTTTTCTTTTTCTTTTCTTTATATATATATATCTTTGTGTTTGATATTGGGCAATATGTCAAAAACACCTTATAAGTTGTAACTTTTTTTCTTTTTCTTTTTCTTTTCTTTATATATATATATATATATATATATATATAAGAATTTAAATTTTATCATGTGATGTGAAATTGAAGATCATTGAGGTCCTTACAAACAACATAGACGTCATTCCATGTAATCTTTACCTCCCCATGTGCACAAGAGAGGATTGAGTTGCCACTTGCCACTAAAAAGATATGAGCGCCTTCACAATCTATTCAATTGATCGATTCTCTAGCGTCTAATTTATTATTTGTGAATAACATTGTAATGAGTAACTCATTATTAATTACCAAAAATAATGTTCTCGGTTAATTTTTATTTATTTATTTATTTGTCATGAAGATAAAGTATAGCATAACTTAATATTTTGCATGACTTCTACTATTAATATTATTTTCGTTCACAATATTTTCGGTTTAGCTCATATATGTTTCTAATTTAAATTTAAAATTATTTTGCTAAAACTAATTTACTATGAGACGTTGGAGTAAACTGAAATAACTGGGGGTGCGTTTAGTAACGTTTTCGTTTTCTGTTTTTGCAGTCGCAAAGAAACATAAACATAATTTTGTTTTTCGAAGTAAAAACAGAAAGCAAAAATAATGTTTAGTAACTTTTGTTGTTATCACAATTTTAATAACAACAAACAAAAAGCAGTGTTTAGTAAAACATTTGTTACAATTTTTTTTTTTTTTTTTTTTTTTTGAAAATTTTTTTAATTTATTTTTTCATCCATCGATCAAAATCTAACTTTCAATCACAATAAAAGATATAATCTAAAAAGGAAAAAAATATATATATATACAGGCAAGATATGTATACAATTGTATAATGTATATATATATAATATAAAAATAAATTTTATATATACATATATATTAACAAAAAATCTGAAAACAAACCACAACCAATACATATATAACAATCAGAAAAAAAAAAAAAAAAAGAAGAAGAAGAAGAAGAAGAAGAAGAAGGGCGTACAGTTGTATAATGTTTATATATAGAATATAAAAATAGATTTTATATAATGTATATTTATAGAATATTAAAGTACTAATGGAGTAATGTCTGGTTGTGTATTAATGGAAGAGTAATGTCAGTTGTTGCGTAAAAAACAAGAGAAACATTAGTGAAAACGTTTCATCTGTTACAGTGAAAAAACACAGGAAACATCATTTTGATGTTTTCTTTTTCTTTCATAAAAATGAGAAATGTTTTTCATTAAGAGGATACAAAAACAAATTAATAAACATGATTTTTGTGTTTGTTTCTCCTTTTTAAGAATTGACAACAGAAAACAAAAAAATGTTTTGGGTAAGACATGAATGATCAGATAAATCATAAATTGGTATGTTTTATGAATGATCATAAATCATTGTATTATGTGTTTTTGTTTATATTAGTTTAGTGGGCAATAAAAAAAATATAGTTTTTCGGAAATTAGTAGTAAGAGACTTTCAATTAAATCTAATAAAGAAATATTACAAATAAATAATATAGGTCAATAGAAATTTAGAAAAAATATTTTAAAATGTATATATAAACAAAACAAAACAAAAAAAAACTTTCAAACATTTATATAAAGATATAGATTTGATATTATAAAAATTGTTATCCTTCATATTCTAAGCACCTATATCACACATTCTGCCAAATTTATTTTTTATTTGTTAAATTTTAATTTAAGCCAATAACTAAGATCACCCTACTATCGGTTTCAAAAGAACTATTAAAAAATTTAATGAATTGTTATTAATGTCATCATTTTATTTACAACAACAATATATATAAATAAGATATATATATATCTATTGATATATTAGTATTTTTCTTTGCATGAATTCTGACTATTAGTAGTATTTAAGTTAAAAATATTTTTTGAAAATTAGCCCAGGCTTAGTTTATGTCTTCTTAAATATATTATAAATATAATATTTGAGTTATCAATATTGTTTTAAGTTAACTAAGGTTTAGCTCATATGTCTTTTTAATTTTAATTTAAAAATATTTTGCAAAAAATAATACGAAAGATGTTGGAGTAAACTGAAACATTTCAGGAATACATTAATTAAGGCTTCATTCATCTATTCTTTAACATTGTAGGAGGCGGGGAGGTGAGAGGGCAGAGGAATTTGTATTCAACACAATTCAACTTTCTTGTTACAAATGTTTTAGAATAGTTATATTAATTGAGTTTGAGTCGTAAACAAAATTTGAAATTTGCTAAATTTACTAATTTAAACGTTTTCTAAGCCGAGTTTGCCATTATATAGTAAATAATGAAAAAATATATAATGTAATGTAAAATTAAAATTGTTGAAAAAATATAATTAAACTTATATTTAACTATATCCAGGGAAAGAATGCTTCTCTAATCTTTTTGAACTCAATATTTATTTATTTTTTTTCATGCTTCACATTGCTTAATATCCTTTTGAAACTTTTTTTTTTTTTTTTTTTTTCTATTCGGAAATTGTTAGTAAAGAAATGGCCACATACTACATATAAATTGATCTCTTGTTGCAAAATTAAGGGCATTGAAGTCCGTTGTTTAGAGAGGGAGATAGGGAGGTATTCTTAGAATCTTATTAATGGGGTGGAATGGATGAACTTGCTATTTATTTATTAATTTAATGTTAAATTGTTAATTATTGCTTATTACTTAAAATTGATTAAAACAGATGATCTTTTGAAAACTAGTGTGTTTTATGAGTTTTAGTTTCGCTACTTCTAAGATATTACATGCTTATTTGATGTCAATTTAATGGGCATCTCAAAAAAGGTGCAGTGGTTGTCTCTAAATAAAAACTAATAAGCAAATACAACAACAAAGAATTAATAGGCCAATAGAAATTAAAAAATATAAATTTACACTAGTTATTTATTAAAAAATCATGTAAAAATTATAAGTAGATTTGGTATCATAGTAATTGATATACTTTGTATTCTATGTACCTCAAGTGACGAATGAGGAAGCAAATTGAGAATTATTAAGTGTAACAGAAATCACAATAATAAATAAATTGAAAGTTTTTTTATTTAAAAAAAAAAAAAAACTAACGGTATCAAACTTTTATTTTTAAAAGAGAAGTCAGAATTTAAACTTAAGTGGAGGCATGTGTGTGAAATATTTTTGATAAACTTAAAAATCAATTCAACAATACAATAATTTAGAGTTTAAAACCATCACTAGTTTTTACTTGAAAAGGTAGTAAAAAATATACCATTGAATTATATACAGTATGTATTTTGCATTGATTTCTCCTCTTTCTCGTGCTAGTCATTATTATTATTATTATTATTATTATTATTATTATTTGGGTAAATGTCTAGTCATTATTTTGTTAAAGTTAAACTTTGGGATGAGTAACTCAGGAAATAACTTTGGGATGACTACTAACTCATTATTTGTGATCAAAACAGATGTTCCATCGAGCTGCATAAAAGATAACTTTTGGAGACTCCACCATGAAAGCTCTCCACAAACCCAAACCCCCGTCAAAGACCAACCCCACTGCAAATCACCTCAAACCACCATTCATCCCACTGAATCAAACCTCCTCCATCTCTCCACCTATACTTACATCCCCAAATAATATTCCTTTACATTCTCACCAGCATAAACCAGCTCACAACTTCCATCAGAAAACTCCTCCCAAGCAAACAAACCAGTTTAGGAAATCCCACCAAGAAACACTTCCCAAGCAAACAAATCAGAAAATCATCCTTAAGAAACCTCCATCTACTACATTACAAACACAAATTTACCACCCACCAATTCCATCCTCACTCTCAGGCAAGCCCCATGTACACTTTCCCCCATCCACTATAAACCCTGTAAGGATTCCTCAATGCAGTAACACTCCATACAAAACATCTACTCATTCACATCATCCACCACTTCAACATTCCCCTACTTCACCTCCTGCTAACTCCTACTTATCAAGGAACTTCAACCCTTTACTTTATTCCTCCCCAGCTCATCAAATTGACAGACTTCAAGAGCAATTAGAGTGGAAGGATGAAAACCTTGGGAAAGCCCTGGAAATGTACAACCGGCTCAAAAATATGATCTCAGAACTAAGAAGTGAGCTTGCTGAGATCAAGGTGCAAAATCAGCAAAATGCTCCTACTCCAACCACCCAGCAGCCACCACCACCACCACCACCTGTGGGCCACACACAGCAGTAGCGGGATCAGGTTTGAATTCAAATTCAAACTCAATTACAATTTCTAACCCCTTGGTCAAGTCCCCTCTGCAGGTTACTTCTCCCTCCACTTCTCACTCCTCTCAAAAGAGTAAAAGTGCAGAATGCTTTCCCACCTCTTCCAATACAGCTCCTACAAACTTACCTATTTTATGTTTCCAGCCAAATTCGCCAAAGACAATAATGGTCCCACCTCCCCCTCTCTCTAACCTCGTGCAGCACATCACTGACAATACAATAGTCAATCCACTTTCCCTCCAAAATCAAACCACCCATTAACCATCAGTCTAAACCATGGAATGAAGTGGTCAAACAAAGCACCAAAATGAACCTTGAATATCTCCAACCTTCAGCCTCCTCTAGGTACATCGACCCACCAAAGGGCCCGTGGTCAATTGCAGGACACCCCTTTTCACTTATGAAATGGAACCACCAGCCCCAAACTCAGTCACCTCACCCTGGCTGCATTCCCACATGGATCAAATTCTATAACATCCCCCACAATTTCTGGACTGCTAAGGGTCTGAGCCATATAGTTAGTTCAGTTGGTGAACCCCTCTATGCAGATGAAACAACTGAAGGAAGAACTAAACTCAAGTATGCAAGAGTCTGTGTTAATCTAGACCTAACCAAACCACTTCAGACACAGATTCAAATCAAAGTGGATGATAGCACCTTCCAGTTGATTAGAGTTAAGTACCAATGGCTGCCAAAGTTCTGTACTAAATGCAACCAATTAAACCATACTGAACCCTCCTACCCTCTCAGCCACATTAAACCAGCAGCTCATATTCCAAATTAAAACACCTCTGCTCTCATTAATCCCCCATTGAAAGAACACAGCCCTGCAGCAGCAAATCACACCAATGACTAGATCACAATCAAAAAGAAAAAGAAGCCATCTACTGTCAGAGTCCCAATTCCACCTCAACCACCATCTACTACAATAAACAATCCTTTCTCACCACTAAACCTTATAAAACAACCTCTCCACACCAGAAGTTATCCTTCCCCTTCATCAACCCACAGCACCAAATCATCCACTTCTTCCTCAAACCAGACAAAGGTACAAAATTCAGTTACAGATTCACCAACCCACTTGGCCCACACACCTGTTCACTCACCTCTATGCATCAAAAAACTCAAATTCTCAGATTTCACCACACCATCCCCATATAAACCATCATCATCTATGCTTTCTACTTCAATGTCTCCATCAACTATACACTCCCCACTAACCTTTCCTCAATACAAGAAGATTACCAAAGCTCAAAAAGCACAACAGCAAACCACTCTACCTTCAAATCACAGAAGCCTGCCTCACTTTCCCCTCACCCTCTCAAGATTAACACTACACCCCCCACCCACAGTGGTCATAATTTGGATCTGCCAAATTCACTGTCTTCATTGAGTGATCCACCTTCTAACACAAAAGGGGCACTCACAGCCACAACTATGAAGAAAGTAGCAAAGAAGAAAAATTGCAGCAGCACTGAGTTGATGCGTAAGCATCCTGGAGATTCTTTCACTCCACCATTTAAATGATCTCTCTTGCAACATGGAATATAAGAGGGCTGAACCAGCCCTCTAAGCAATCAGAGATCAAGAGACTAATCTCTGAGAAAAAGCTTGATCTAGTCTCAATTGTAGAGACCAAAGTGTCCTTAGCCAATATGGATTCCATCCACAGGTTTTTGTGTCCGACATGGTCACTGATTCATAACTATCTCTTTTCCCCTCTTGGGAGGATTTGGGTACTTTGGAACCCAAACCAAATTGATCTCAAGGTCATTCACACCAGCAAACAAGCAATCCATTGTTCAATCTCTATAATAGGCCAAAATATTACCTTTTTTTACCTCATTTATATATGCTGCTAATCTTGCAAATGAAAGGCAGCCTCTATGGGATAGCATTATCCACTTTGCAGGCATCTTCTCTCCCTCACCATGGTTGATCATGGGGGATTTCAATGTGATTCCCAATGCTGCTGAAAAATTTGGAGGTGCAGGGAGGAGGTATCCAGCCATGACTGAATTCAAAGAATGTTTGCAGTAGGCAGAACTTGATGATCTCAAATTCAGTGGCATCCTTTTCTCTTGGAACAATAGAAGCCAAGGAAATGCATGTATTGCAAAAAAAATCTGGACAGAGCCCTTATCAACCATCAATGGTCCATCTCTTTCCCAATTTCAGAATGCATTTTCCTACCACCAGATATTTCTGATCACAGCCCCATTCTAGTCACTATGGATCTCAATATCCCTCGCAGGTGTATTCCCTTCAAATTCTTCAATGCCTAGTCCTCTCATCCTCAATTCTTGCCCTTTGTCCATGAGGTGTGCAGTACATTCATCAGGGGCACTGCCATGTTTCAAGTGGTTCAGAAGCTCAAGTTATTAAAGTCAGTTCTCGGGAATAATTGCAAGAAGGATTTTTGTGAAATCGACTCCAAGCTACACTATGTGAAGACAGAATTAGATTCTTGCCAGTTTGACTGACCTTGATAATTCTCCAAATGATGTCTTCCTTAGAGAGTTGGAAAGATCACTTACTGCTGAATTTCTGAAGCTTGCAAAGATTCAAGAAGACATGCTAAAACAAAAATCAAGAATGAATTGGCTCAAGTTGGGAGATTGCAACTCCTCTTTCTTCCACAGATCCTTCTCTGCTAGGAACAATAAGAAGAAAATCATTTCACTCACTACTGAGTCTGGTCAAGTCATTGAGGACATGGAATCCATCAAGCTTGAAGTTGTCTCTCATTTCCAAAACTTGTTGGGTTACTCTCCTCCTTCTAACTATAATCTCTCTGACTTGCTTCCTTTCTTCTCAAAACAGGTCCCTCAGCACCTACACAGCTATATTGATGACCCTCCATCCTCTAGAGACATCACAGAATGCATGTTGAATCTTAAAAAGGACAAAGCCCCTGGCCCTGATGGCTACAATGCCATGTTTTTTCAAAAAGCATAGTCCATTGTTGGTAGATCAGTCACACATACAATTTCAAAATTCTTTAGAAATGGGAAACTTCTTGCTGAGGCCAACAATACTTACATTTCTCTAGTCCCAAAATGCCAAAACCCTAATTCTCTGCACGACTATAGACCAATTTCCTGCTACAACATAATCTACAAGTGCATATCCAAGCTACTAGCACAAAAGCTACAAACCACTCTCCCATCTATCATTGATCCTTCACAATCAGCATTCATCCATGGAAGGAAGATAAATGATCCTATTCTCTTGGCACATGAATTAATGAGAGGATACCACAAAGATAGCTCCCCAGCCAGATGTGCAATCAAGATTGATTTAAGGAAAGCCTTTGATTCAGTCAAATGGGATTTTATCATCGATTGTCTATCACTGCTCAACTTCCCACAGAAGTTCACTTCACTTATACATGCATGCATTTCCTCTCCTTCATTCACCATAGCTTTCAATGGTGAGTTTTAGGGTTATTTCAAAGGGAAAAGAGGGCTGAGACAAGGTGATGCCCTCTCACCTTTCCTCTTTGTCATAGTCATAGATACACTCTCATCCATCATCAGCAATTTTGTGGATAGGGAACATGCCTTCAAATACCACTGGAGATGCAAGGATCTCAAAATCACTCATCTGTCATATGCAAATGATCTTCTTCTACTTTGCCATGCAGACACAACCTCTGTCTCAGTTTTAAAAGCTACAATTGATCTTTTCTGTTCAATGTCAGGCCTAGCTATCAATCTCAACAAAAGCTCCATTTTCTTCTTAGGCACTAATCAACACACTGAAGAATGTATTACATCATTGCTTGGGATTGGAGTTGGATCACTTCCAGTCAAGTACCTTGGTGTCCCACTCATGTCAACCAACCTTAAATCATCCCATTGCAGCATTCTGATTGACAAGATTATACATAGAATCACACACTGGACCTCTACGTCCCTCTCTTATGCAGGTAGATTGCAACTCATCAAGGCAGTTCTTGTTTCCACACAGCTCTATTGGTCAGGAATTTTTATTCTCCCTAAAGCTGTAATCAATCAACTCAACAGTATCTTCAGTGCCTTCCTTTGGTCTGGGCCAGAAATGAAGTCTTCCTGTGCTAAAGTTGCTTGGAGCAAAATATGTAAACCTAAGGAAGCAGGTGGGTTGGGTATTCTAAATTTGGAGTTGTGCAACAAAGCTGCTATACTTAGACATATTTGGGACCTTCAAGCAAATGATTCAAACAAGTTATGGGTTAAATGGTGTCACACTTACCTCGTCAAATCCAGGAATCTATGGACTCTCACTAACCCTCAGCCATGCTCCTGGAGTTGGAGGAAGATTCTGCAGCTGAGGTTCCATGCAAGATCTATCATCAAGCACAGAATTGGAGATGGTAATGCTACATCCTTTTGGTGGGATAACTGGGCTACAGGTGGTCCATTGTGCTCTAGACTTCCACCTACCTTCCTAACTGATAATGGTCTTAATGAGAATATCAAACTCAGTTCTTTCATCACCAATTCAACATGGTACTTCCCACAAAGCATCCTTGCTGCATTACCAGAGCTGCATTCCCTTAACCAGCCATCATCTACATTCAGTGACAGGAAGGTGTGGTCTGTATCTCCATCAGGTGTTTTTACCTTCAAGCACACTTCGGAATATCTCACAGGTCAATTCCCTCAAGTCCTTTGGTTCAATTTAGTTTGGAAATCCCACATAATTCCAAGGATGAAATTTAACCTATGGTTAGCTGTTCAATCTCGATTGCCTACTCTTGACAGTAAGTCAATGGCTCATCACCACAACATATGCGTGCTTTGTAACTTATCAACTGAATCCCATGATCATCTTTTCTTCCGCTGTTGTTTCATCTCCCCAATTTGGAGATTTATCCGTGACAAGATCAAATTCTTCTCCTCAATTCGGAATTGGAATGACTTGGTCCAGTTTATTAGCACGTGTTGGAAAAATCGATCCCCTGCAAACCTCCTTCGAAAAATTGGCCTCTCAGCTATCGTCTATCATACATGGGAAGAAAGAAATGCTAGAACTTTCCAAAGAAAGAAGACATCTCAGAGGACGGTTCTTGCTAAGATCTGCAACTCTATTACATCAATCCTCAGATTAGGGTTTCTAAAGGACTGTACAGCCACTTGTCTCATCCTTACTGACTGGAATTTTTCGCTAGACTGCTGTCGTCCTCCCCCTCGTCCTCCAGATTGAGCCACACACAGTCCTCTCCGTTGGGGACTTCATCTTCTCTCAAACACCGGATTGGCTGAGCTCTCATTCGGCAACGGCTCTTAGTCTGTTATTGGGGGTAGTTAGTTCTGGTTCTCTCTTCTGGGCATTCTTTGGTAGTCTTGGGCTGGTCCTTGGGCTTGTTAGGTTTGGTTGTCCTTTTGGACTTGTTCCCCCTCTGGGGGTTGTTTCGGCCAAAGGCCCTCCTTGTAATCTTTTCTTATATTTTTGTCAATTGCTTTATTTTTCGAAAAAAAAACAAACAAATAAACAAACAAACAGATGTTCCATCATACATAACCAAAACTAATGTTGCTTGCATTTTTTTATTTTTAAATTAGATTTGTCATGCATGGAAGAAAAATCACAAAACTTTGCATGACTTCTGCTTATTAGTATTATTTCATTTCATAATATTTTTTAAAGTCGATCGACTGAGGTTTAGTATATATGTTTTCTAATTTTAATTTTAAAATATTTATAAAATTTTATTTTATTTTTAAAATATTAGAGTAAACTGAAACAATTCAGAAATTAAAAAGAATTCAAACAACAATAAAAATATTACTATTATGATGGTCAATTATTTTCATAAATATTAAAGTTTGAGTTACTATTATTAGTATATATCACTTCCAGAAATATAAAAGGTTGGAGAGACTAACAATTGCATACTAGAAATATTAGAATTGATGTCTTATTAGTCCCATTTCTTTATATTAGCTTTATGTGTGAATTTATAGTAAAATGATTCAACAAAACTTATATTAGATCATGATTATTATTATTATTATTATTATTTTCTAGTTGGTACTCACACAGTCATGTGTGAATTTATGGAGATTCAAACTCCCGACTTCTCTTTAGGAAGTATGAATCTGATACCGGAACACTTGCCCTTTGATAATTTTTTATTTTTTAAAAAAAATGATTGCTAAATTTTTAAAATTTGCAAGATAAGAGAACAAAAATAGACTCGAATCTTATTTTATAACAAAAGAAAAGAACAAAATTTCATCTAATTTTTTTTACAAAGGCAAAAAATGGTTAGAAGTTAGATTAGTAGATACAGAGAGTCCAAGTTTAACACTCAAAAGTCCGCCAGAGGCACTAAACCGTTGAACTATCGAAACATTTACAAACTGCATTTAATTCGACTTGCTCAAAATTAATTTTAAAAGTAATTTCAAGTTTTTTTAATGACTGGGAAGATGAAGATACTTTTAAATTTTAGTATCTAAATTTGCTAATGAATTTTGTGGTTTAAACTTGACGGAGGAATTATAGTTTATTTTTTGTTTTGTTTGACTTTCCTATTATTCATCTCTTTCTCTTTTATATACCATATATTTTTCTTAATGAGTGTAATCAATATATCTCTCATTTTCAAAGTCACTATTTATTAAGTATTTAATTCAACATAAACATGTTTATTATTGTAAAAATCAATAGACAAATATATATATTTCGATAATTTCTCATCACGTACATAGACCAGAAGGCATTGCGAGCATACCACACTGGAGAGTAGGAGTACTCTTTGAGATTGCATTGCATGGAATAAAAAGCTTTCTTGGCGGGACCTTCTCTCAACATGCATTACTTGTAAATTTGTAATTTAATTTTTAATTCCGCCGTTTCGGACACCAGGATCAAGTGATAAGAAGTGAACATTATGGTGTGAGATACTGTTATTTAACTGCTGAAACATGTAAAAATATTAAATTAATATTTTAAATTTTGGTTACTATTTGCGAAATGTTTGGCACTGTTATTATATACCATTACAAATAAAAAAATTCTAAAAATAAAATGCATACCAAACAGGTTTTAAATATAAATCAAAAACCCTGTAACAAATAAAATCGCCAAAAATAAAACGCTTACAAACATACTTTAAATATTATTAAAAGAAAATGTTAAAATTATTGTCCCTGTTGCTGCTTCTTATTACTCGATTCTAAACATCCTAAACATGCATGCATCACTTGTAATTTATTTTTTAATTCTTTATAGAAAAACTTTTAGGTATTCCCACTTAACAACCATGACTGGTAAAATTAGATCTAAATCCGTCAACACAACTCAAACACAACATAAAATTAAAATTAGTTTATTTGAATTGGCCTTAATCTTGCTAACCAAGCTCATGAATCACGAATATTAATTGATCAATAATGATTTGTTAAAACAGACTGAACCACTCAATAGGTTTTTCTTTTCTTTTTTTTGATTGATTGATCAAATTAATAATTGAATTGACATTAAAGGCAATTTTATTTATCCAAACTTATCCTATCTAACTTATTTCAATAAGCATTACATTCTAACGTATTCAGTGGAGGAAGGATTTCAATCTATATAACAACACCTCTCGGCTATGAAGCACGGACACAGGCGTGTACAACACAATACAAATATGGCGACATGGTAAATTTCAAAAAAATAGGACACGGATACGGTGGAGATACGCCTATAAAATAAGATATATATATATATATATATATATATATATATATATATATATTCAAAATCCACAATACAATAAATCTAACCTCCCCTCAAAAAATACTACAATAAAATAAATACTTCAATTAATTAAGAACAAAGTAAGGTTATTAACAACTTTACAGTTTACATTTTACACACATCCACAAATATAATTGTTCTAATTTCTCTTTATTTTTCTTGCTACGGTCTAAAAGTGTATTTAATTCTAGTAATGAGATGAATGAATCAAGTAAAAAAATAAATATAATGGAATCATAAAATTTAATAAAAGTATAAATTCAAAATTTCAGACAAAAGAGTCAAAAGAGTTAAACTTTTAAAATTACAATAGGTACCCCATTTTTTATTAAAAAAAAATTACAAAATATACCCCGCTGCGTCCTATACGTGTCCTCCGCATGTCCCCTGCATGTTCCAGCCGTGTCCACCACGTGTCCAATAAAAAATAATTTCTAAACATTTCACAAAAGAATCAAACACGTGTCTAAGTTTTGGACACGCGTGTCCGACACTGATACAAGACCCTTAGGAGAAGTGTCTGTACTTCATAACCTCTCGGTGTACGAAAATTTGAGACTCTGAGTAATGTACTAAAATTTTCTTCTTGGAGGAGAATAGATATTTTGAGACAATTATATATATACTCCTATCGAGAAATGAAAAAGAAATGAAATTTGTCTGAAACAAGCCTTACCATCAATTAGACATTTTTTCTTTGGCTATTCAAGAACATTATAGCCAAATTTATATTTTATTTGTTAAATTTTTATTTAAGCTAGTCATTAAGGTTAATACTATCATATTCAAAAAATAGTTTTTAAAAAAATTCATGAATGATATTAATGACATTATTTTAGTTACAATATCAATAAATGTGAATAGTATATATATATATATATATATATATATAAAAGAAAGTCACGCACATTTGTAAATCTCGTTCTTTGAAAGGTAAGTTAAAACTACATCATTGTGCTTGATATTAGACAATATGCCAAGTTATAAATTTTTTTTACTAAAAAGAATTTGAATATTTTCATGTGATGTGAAATTGAAGATTATTGTGGTCCTTACAAACAACATGGACGCCATTCCATGTAATCTTACCCTCCCCATTTTTCCACTAAAAATATATGCTTTCATGGTCTGTTTTGGATTAATTATCCCGTGTCTGAGTCATTGTTAGTGAATAACATTGGAAATATCAATTTCACTTTTTTTCCCCTGAGGATGGAGGTAGTTTTGAGGAGGGGAGAGGTCTCATGTGGCGGATGATTTGGAAAATTCGTATTCCTCAAAAAATTCAATTATTCTTATGGCAAAGCCTCCATAAGAGGATCCCTATAAATGAAATGCTAGATTTTTGTGGGGGTGTCCGACGACATATTGTGTCCCGTTTGTGAAGTTGAGGTTGAAACGGTGGATCACCTTCTATGCACTTGACCGTTTACATGCCTCGTTTGGAAACTTTGTCCTCTTCGTCTGGACTTTAGTGGGCAGAAGCATTCCTTTTGGCCTAAAAGGTGGGTTTTTTTGTGTGATAGTTGGTCGGATACAGTGGGTTCGGCTGAGTGCATCGGTCTGGCAGCTTACATTTGTTGGACGATTTGGAAGTGTCGCAATGACTTGGTTTTTTCCCGAAAGAGATGGGATCCGCATGAGGCTAGCCTGCAGGCGCTCCACGATTTTCAGAATTTTATGTCAGTAGTTTACTGTCCAAAGTTCTTGGCTTCTACATCAGTGTTGGTTTTGCCTTTTCCAAAGCGGTGGAAGGGCCGGAAGTTGGATGTTTTAAACTCAATTTTGATGTTTCTTTCAACCTTTCCTTGAGGCATTGCGGAGGTGGCATGGTCCTGCGGAATCATTTAGGATATCCAGTCAAGATTGCTTCAGTGTTCTTTGACAATGTGTGCAGCCCGTCTATGGCGGAGAGTCTTGTGTTAAGGGAGTCTTTAGTTCTGCTTCATCAATAGGGTTATCACAACGTCGCTATGGAAGGGGATTATCTTCCTGCTATGAAGTTGCAGGCTTCGACGGCTGCTCTGAAGGTGGTGTTTAACGATGCTAGTATGTTACTTAGTTTGTGTTTGGGTTCTACCCTTGTCTGGATTTTTCGTGAAGGAAATTGTATTGTTCATCTGTTGAGCAAATTTGTTTTTAAAGCCAAATATGGCGATCTAGAGTGGAACATATGGCCCCCGTGGTTGTTAAATGCTCTTCTCCCTACTTATGTTATCTCTTCTTGATTTATTCTATGTAAGTTTGTGTTAAAAAAAAATAATAATAATAAATAACATTGGAATGAGTAACTCATTATTTATGACAAAAACTAATGCTCATGATTAATTTTTATTTATTTGTAATGAGAAGATAAAGAATAGTTTTGCATGACTCCTACTTATTAGTATTATTTTGGTTCACAATATTTTCTTTAAAGCTAACTATGCATGTTTCTAATTTTAAACTAATTTTCTTTGAGCTGTTGTAATACCCCTGATTTTAAAAGGATAGTCTCGGTATTTTTTAAAAAAAAATTATTTTAATTGCATTTAATTATTTAGTTGATTTCTTGGCTAATTGTTTACTTGTTTAATTGATTTAATTATTTGTTAAATGTGTTAATTGATTTAATTGTTTAAATGAAATTGTGTGTGATGATGTGTATTTATTTAGGAATTTAATTGTTTTATTTTATTTTTATTTTAATATTTTTAGGGAATTGGATATGGATAGTAGTAATGGACCAACTAATTGGGCTCCATGGACTACTTGGATAAGGGGTTTAATGGGTACGGATAATTACCCATGTATATGTATATTTAATAAATAAATAAATATATATATACATATAAGGAAAGTCATATATATTTATATATTACATATAAAAAGGATTACACATAGATTATACGTACCATATATTTTAGTTACCTTTTTAGTATTTAGATTTTATTTTATTTTTATTATTAGTTTGGCTTGGATTGGGAAAATGATTAGTGTTATTTTATTTGACTATAAATATATAATTATAGGGTTGTGAAAGAGGTTAGAAAATATATTACGTACTATATTTTAGAGAGAGAAAGAAGGAAAAGGAAGGAAGAGAAAAGGAAGAAGGAGGTTAGGGTTTTTTATCTAATCCCTAAAGGCAAATTTTAATTCTTCTCTTCTCCTTTGATTCATACCCTATGCATGCTAGATTAATTTTAGGTTCTTCAAATTAATTAATTGAATCTAATTACATGGATTTATTTGGAAATTTCAGTTCATGTGTTTTAATATTGGGTTTGGGATAATTTTCATATTTTGATAAATTAAACTTTCATGTGTTGTAATATATTTTGTGTTTTAATCATGTGTTGTAATATATTATGGGTTTTAGCATGAAACAGTTTGATTAGATGAAATCATATTTATTTTTCCTTCATGCACGCAGAACGAGGAATTTCTTTTAGCATTAGCATGAATCAAATTGGCATGCACCAGTTATATATATATATATATGAAATCTGTGTGGTTCCTTGTATACACGCCGAACGAGGTCAACTATATATGTTTCCATTAATCAGTTTATGAATGAAGTATATAAGAATTCAAAACTAAATTTTCTTTGTAAATTTGGCACGCCGAACAAGGAAGTAACCATTAGTTTTGGTCACTTTTGCATTCTAGAATTCTACGCATTAATTGTAAGCAACAATCTCTTTGTAGCAAGATATGACTTTAACATAAACTAGTTTATAATACAATTATAATTGAAATTTGTTTTATTCATAAAGTGTACACGCAGAATGAAATTTGTATAAAGTATAAGTCAGTTTGATACAATAGTATTGGTTTTGCATTAAATAAGTTGTATGTGAATCTGATTAATGCAAGAATATTAAATTAATATTAGTATTGTTGATTGATGGATTTGAGTTAAATATTTATTTAATTTAATTAGATTCATTAAGAATTAGAGTGCATGATTTAAGTTTTCATGCTAAGTATGGAATGTAATTAATTTTAAAAGAATAAATTAATTAGATATTGTTGGATTATATTATTTTAATCAATTGTTTAGATTTAAATTAATTTAATTCGAACATGGTGATGTACAATTTAGCTGAGATGCATTTTAATGTTCTATGATGTAAATTAAATGCATGCTATTTAGAATTTATATTTTTGCTCAAGTAAATACAAAGGATGTGTATATGATTTGTATCATATTTATTTGGATTATTATATGTAAACATTACTGACATTTTCCTTGAATTCGAAACTTGATTATGATATGGATTAATGCACCATTATGGGATGGGGGCATAGTAGGGACGGATTAACGTAAGAGTTAAGTCCTACCTATTTTTAATAAGGGAACGGATTAACCACAGTGTTAAGTCCTACTTATTCGTGTCAGGTCAACGGAATAGTTGGATGACATAGTATTGAAATAATAATTGGATAGATTATTTTTGATGGTTGGATAGGACGGATTTTAAATATATAATTATACACCATGATATGAGCTTGAGTCTCAGGATCAGTGGTTAGGGTGCCTATATTGCCAGGGATGTGTAGCTAGATATAGCGTAGTTGTGTACCCTGGTAGGTCTAGGTACTCATGCCCACTATATGTGCGTTTTGCATGTTGCCTACTATTCAGATTGAGACAACTCTATAGTCTAGTGAGGTTCCTTTAGTGTGTGTATATATCTATATATGGACTATTTAGTTATTATTGAATTAATTAGGATGTGTACGTGTATCGGGTCTCTGTTTGGGATGTAGTAGATTAGAACTTGTATGTGGGCCTGACCCACCATTAATTTTCAGGTGTTCGTCAGTTCCAGTCTTAGAGATTGTTCGTGCCGAGCAGAGACAGCCATTCATTCTTCCGACTCTACGTAGGACTCTTCTTCATTAGTAACTTATTATTTTTTTCGATTCAGTTATGTCAGTTAGGATATTATTAAGGGTTCACAGTATGGATTCCCGAGTTGTAGTTTAATTAATTACTGGTATCAGAAGATTGGAGGATTTTATTATGGGATTTTTAATCATTATTTATTTGAGGATTTTTAAATAAGAATTTATTATTTAGTTTTCCTTTCAGCTTATCTGTTTATTTTTAATTCATCTTGTATTCCAATGCTTGTTTAAATATTAATTGTTTGATATCCCTTGTATTCTGTGCTCGGACTTGATCACCCGTGGCTCTAGAATCGAGGGGTATCACAGCTGTTGTCTTTGAGCTGTTGGGGTGAACTGAAATAATTGGAGAATACATGAATGAGCGGGACAAACAAAAAGTAGAAAATGTGCACAATCTATATTTCATCTAAAAGTAAATATATTTTTTTAATGTGTTCGTATATAATTTATTTTTTTTTGTATGGTCAGTGGTAGAAGCTTTTATTTCTAGTTCAGAATAAATCTAAAACTCTGTATATTTTTTTAAAATAAAAAATAATAATAATTTTCTCATCCAATATTGGGATAAGATAAAAAATAAACTTAAAAGAAAAAATAAAATTTCTTTTCCTATACAATTACATGTCATAAATTCTAAATTTCAATCTTTGGTCACAATGAAAGAAGAAAGACTCCATGAGAACAAAAACTAAAATAAAAAAGTACTAATAAGTCCTCTTTTTATTCTCAAACCTTACTTTTCATTCCTCGCTATATTTTCACACCTCTCCACTTTTATTTTGGAATGCGAGGAGCCAGACTAACACATCGGTTTTGATCATTTGGAGTTCCACTAGACTAAGGATGCAGCCATATCTACCTAATTAATTATTTTTCTCTTATATAACTTATTTCTATGAACTTTACTTTCTAACATATTTAGTGGAGGAGGGATTGTTGGGAATTTTAAAAAATATAAAATTAGGGTAAATCACATTTTACCTCCTTTATTTTCACCATTTTGCAATAAACAGCCTTTATTTTTATTTTTTTGTGGCTAAAAAAAAAAAAAAAAATCCCCAACTAGCTGAGGGGTGATTATTGAATTTTTGTCAAAAATATCCCCACCAACCAAGTCAGGGTGTTATACACTGTGCCCAATTGTGTGAATTTAGGTAAAAGAATTTTTTTATTTTTTTTATTTTTTATTTTTTTTGGTCTTGAATAATAATATTTGAACTTATATTTTTTGTTACATGTATCACCATATTTTTAATTTTAAAAAAACATTAAAATAAAATTATAATGTGATTATCGATGAATTGAGTTGTACTTTTTCATTATGTAATTTAAATGAAAATATGATTTTATATCGTTGGATTCTATTTTCTTATTTTATTTAGTAAAATTTAATCCTAGTCATTTGTATCTACCTATTTATAATAAGAAGGTATGTTTTCATGACGAAAATGAAGACTTGGGTATTTTGTTTGTTTTTTTTTTTTTTTTTTTTTTGTGGGGTAAATAGGTATTTTGTTTGTTTGTAAAGAAGTTGTTGCCCTCTTGTTATCATATGCATCTACGGGTTTAATAACCTTTAGACAACTCTTAGATCAAGGTAGAGATCTTCTACAAAAATTACTCTCTAATTAATTACAATATTCTTGAACGTTACATTATTGAATTAAAATTCAAAAAGAATTTCAAATAATATAGATATTCTGAAACAATTACATAACATTCTTACAAAGAAAAAGGAAAGAAATATTATTATCCCATGTGACTATGTGTTCATATGTTACTGTAATTGAGAATCACAATTTGTAGAATGTGAATATCACTGGTAATTTTTTGTTGGAAATGGGGGCATTAAAAACATAAACTTTGTACGAGATTTAGAATAGATTCCGCTAAGAATTTTTTACAAATCTCTAGATGAGCGCGTTTCTATCCGTAAGAAGATGAACGTGATATATTTACTTTCTTAAATCCGTTTCCGGGTGAATGAGAAATTAGCTCCAAAGTGTGGTGTTTTGATAAGCCTAAATGAGTATGCAAAATGTGGGAAGTGTTTATCCCACATGAAAAAAATGTTGAAACCAATTGAAATTTAAATAAGCCAAATTTGGGATTTGGGCTTGAGCTTGGGATTGGGCTTAGGCCTAATTGTAAAGTCCGATTATTCTTTTTACTAAATGAAATTTTGGATTGGGTCTTTATTTTTGGATTGGGCTTATTTAAATGGATAGTTGATTTTTAATTTAAATTAAAAGTTTTTTTTTTTTTTTTTCAAAGGGTTGCATCTATTTCCAAAGGGTTGCATCTGTTTTCCAAATAGTTGCATCTATTTCTAAAGGGTTGCAACTGGTGCTAAACCAACATGACACATAGTTGCACCCAAACCCAAAAAGGCACTTTGCTTCCTATAAATAACCCCATTTGGGGTCATTTGCTATCACACCAATTCAGAAAATCATTATCTCTTTCTGAATTATCTTCTTCCTTCTTTCTTCTTCTATAATTGTCTGTGGGTTCGAGCTCTAGTCTGTTGGCTCGAGCCTTAGTCAGTGAGTTCAAGTCCGACTTCGAGTCAGAGAGTACTACACCGAGTCAGTTCGCTTATTCCTTTGGTTTGCAGTGGTGCTACTACCGAAGAAAAATAAGTCGTTGTATCCTGGGACATAGACGCCACTGAGTCCGTTAGCACCATAGCAGAGTGAATCTATCTTAAGGACATAGAACCAAATTATAACCTCAACTTTTAATCAGGTTCTTTTATTTATAGTTTTTTATTTTATTATATTAAACTATATATTATAAGTAATTATATATATATATATATTATTATTTTATAATAATTATATATATATATATCTAAACATTATATTTTTACATAATATTTAAATAAATAGTACTATAGTATATGGTATACTTAGACCATATTTTGGACAGCAATCTTAAGACAGATTCCGCTTTACTATAGTATTAATTATTTAATTATTATTGTTGTTGTTATAATTACTGTAATTTGACTCTGGTCCGTATATTTAATATAATCAAACGAATCCTAAGAAAAAGACCATTGAGGTGCACATTGCCGAAGAAGATAAGTTGACAGCTGATGTGTCAGAGCTAAATCTTTTAGCTGTGGTTTCTGAAATCAACTTTGTGAGCAACAATAAAGAATGGTGGGTGGACACAAGGGCTACTTGTTATATTTGCTCAGAAAAGAAGATGTTCACTAGCAATGAAGCTATAGATCATGGAGAACAACTCTACATGGGGAACTCTTCTACTTCAAAGGTTGAAGGACAAGGAAAAATTAAGCTGTTGATGACCTCGAGGAAATAGATCACTCTGAATAATGTGCTGCATGTACCAGACATCAGGAAGAACTTGGTCTCTGGATCACTCCTAAGTAAGAATAGGTTCAAGCTGGTCTTTGTATCTGATAAATTTGTGCTTACTAAGAATGGGGTGTATGTGGGCAAAGGGTACCTTAGTGATGGATTATTCAAATTCAATGTAATGACTGTTGTACCCAAAGCTATTAATAATAATAAAACGAATGCTTCTGCTTATATAATTTTTTTTTTTCTAGTTGGGAAACTCACACACACTGCCTCCACTGAGGTTCGAACCCCTGACCTCTCTTTGGGAGGTAGGAGCCTTGTACCGCTAGGCCACAGGCCTGTTGGTCTTCTGCTTGTATAATTGAGTCATCTGATGTGTGGCATGGTAGGTTAGGACATGTTAATTATGATACGATTCGTAGATTAATTAACATGGATTATATACCTAAATTTAGTATTGATTTAAATCAAAAATGTCAAACATGCGTTTAAGCAAAACTGACTAGAACCTCATTTCACTCTATAGAGCGAAGTACTGAACCTTTAGCATTAATTCACAGTGATATCTATGACTTTAAATTTGTACTAACCAGATGTAGGAAAAAGTATTTTATTATTTTTATTGATGATTGCACAAGATACTGTTATGTATACTTGTTAAGAAGTAAAGATGAAGCCTTGGAAATGTTTAAACATTACAAGAATGAGATTGAGAATCAACTTGACAAAAAGATAAAGGTGTTTAGAAGTGATAGAGGTGGTGGATACGAAGCACCATTCGCTGACATTTGCTCAGAACATGGTATTATTCACAAAACTACCACTCCTTGATCACCTCAACAGAATGGTGTTGCTGAATTCAAAAACCGTACCTTAAAAGAAATGATGAATATTATGTTGAGAAGTTATGATTTAACCCAGAATTTGTGGGGGGGAAGCTTTACTTTCTGCTAATTATGTTCTCAGCAAAATACCTCAAAAGAAAACAAATGTGACACCTTATGAATTATAGAAATGTCAAAAACCTTCTTATAAATTCTTAAAAATATGGGGGTGTCTAGCTAAGGTTGCAGTTCCTACTACTAATAAAGTTAAGATAAGACCAAAAACCTTTTATAGTATTTTCATAGGTTATGCACAAAATAGTAGTGCATATCGTTTCCTTGTGCATAAATCAGACATTTCAGATATCTATGTCAATACAATTGTTGAGTCAAGGAATGCTTATTTTTTTGAGGATATATTTCCATGTAAAAATTCTTTTAAAAGAAATCATGATATTACTAATAGCAATATACAAGAGAATATAGACCAAGAGTCTATAGATAATGAAAATAAAGAAGAACCTAGACGTAGTAAAAGAGTTGGAACGTCTAAGTCATTTGGTCTTGATTTTCTGACATATATATTGGAGAATGAGCCACAAAGCTATAAGGAAGCTATGTCTTCTCCTAAAGCTCCTTTATGGAAAGAAGTTATAAATAGTGAAATTGAATCCATCATGCAAAATTATACTTGGGAGCTGGTGGATCTTCTTCCTGGTATTAAACCTTAAGGTATAAATGAATTTTCAAAAGGAAGATGAAGCATGATGGTTCAATTGATAAATATAAAACCCGGCTTGTTGCTAAGGGATACAGGCAAAATGAAGGCTTGGATTACTTTGATACATATTCACCAGTCACAAAAAAACATCCATTAGATTGTTACTAGCTATTACAGCATTGCAAAATTTAGAAATACATCAAATGGATGTTAAGACTGCCTTCTTGAATGGTGAATTAGATGAGGAAATCTATATGGAACAACCTGAAGATTTTATAGTTCCAGGAAAAGAAAAGAAGGTGTGCAAGCTTGTAAAATCCTTATACGGATTGAAATAAACACCTAAACAATGGCATGAAAAATTTGACAAAGTAATGTTGTCAAATGGTTTTAAAATTAATCAGTGTGATAAATGTGTTTATGTGAAAAACACTCAAAATAGATATGTCATTGTGTGCCTATATGTGGACGATATGCTAATAATGGGTAGTAATAATGTTATAATCAAAACTACTAAAAAAATGTTGACCAAAATTTCGATATGAAAGATTTAGGTATAGCTGATGTCATACTAGGAATCAAGATCCCTAGAATATCAGAGATCTAGTATTATCTCAATCTCACTATATTGAGAAAATATTAGAAAAGTTTAATAAAGAAGATAGTAGTCTTGTAAAGACTCCTGTTAATGTAAATCTTTATTTATCAAAAAATACTAGCCCTATCATATCACAACTTGAGTATTCTCACATTATAGGAAGCTTAATGTATTTGATGAATTGCACACGATCAGACATAGCACACTCAGTTAATAAAATGAGTAGATATACAAGTAATCCGGGAAAGAACCATTGGACTGCAATAATTAGGGTTCTAAGGTATTTAAGATATACCATAAGTTATGGATTCCATTATTTTAGATATCCAACAGTACTTGAAGGATACAGTGATGCTAATTGGATATCAGATACGAAAGATTCTAAATCCACAAGTGGCTATGTCTTTACTATTGGAGGAGGTGTCATATCTTGGAAATCTTCAAAACAAACTTGTATTGCCAAATCTACTATGGAATCTGAATTTATTGCTTTGGATAAAACTGGTGAAGAAGCTGAGTGGCTTCATAATTTCTTAGAAAATATTCTAAATTGGCCTAAATTTGTGCCCCGCTATATGTATACATTGCGATAGTCAATCAGCAATTGGATGAGAACAAAGTAATATGTATAACGGTAAGTCTTAATATATACGTCGACGACATAATACTGTTAGACAATTGCTCTCAAATAGGATAATCTCAATAGATTATATCAGGTCAAAAGATAATTTAGTGAATCCATTTACAAAAAGTTTGACAAGAGACCAAGTGTATAGTTCATCAAGGAGAATGGGATTAAAGCCGAAAGCTAACGAGTCATCTTAATGGAAACCCAACCTAGTTTGACTGGAGATCCCAAGATCTAGGTGCAAAGGGACAACAGAAATTCTAAATGACTCACCAGAAGTACTGGGAAGATTTAATCTTCTATCCATTTTTATGATGAGACAGTGCTACCTACAGTGATAAGTAGGATAAGTTGTGTTTTTAATGACTCTTATACCTTGAAAATTCAAGTGGGGTATAGTAGGATACTCTTAATAAGAAGTCACTTATATGAGTGTGAAGTGGGGCCGCTTCTATGAGAACTTCTAAAGCTAAGTTTTCTAGAGCGCTCATGAAATACCAAAAGTTGTTCAGGGCCATATGAACACAATTGTGAGAACCGACTTTGTGCGGTAAGGAACTATGTGTTTGTTATTGTCTTAGTTTACATCAACAGCTGAACAGTTCAAGACATTATGTTTACTGGTTAGCCAGTAAATCCGATAGTAATACACTAGGGAAGGTGCAAGGTCAAAAGCTACCTATCCCGATGCAGTAACTTTCCAATAGTACTCTCTCTAGTGTCTGTATCTTCTTCATTTGCATTTTACGCAAATTTTCATTCATATGGGGGATTATTGGAAACGGGGAATTAAAAACATAAACTTTGGATGAGATTTGGAATGGATTCCGCTAAGAATTTTTTACAGATCTCTAGACGAACGCGTTTCTCTCCGCAAGGAGATGAACATGGTATATTTACTTTCTCAAATCCGTTTTCGGGTGAATGAGAAATTAACTCCAGAGTATGGTGTTTTGATAAGCCTAAATGGGTATGCAAAATGTGGGAGGTGTTTGTCCCACATGGAAAAAATGTTGAAACCAATTGAAATTTAAATAAGCCAAATTTGGGATTTGGGCTTGGGCTTGGGTTTGGGCTTGGGCTTAGGCCTAATTGTAAAGTCCGATTATTCTTTTTACTAAATAGAATTTTGGATTGGGCCTTTATTTTTGGGCTGGGCTTATTTAAATGGGTGGTTGGTTTTTGAATTTAAATTAAAAGTTTTTTTTTTTTTTTTCAAAGGGTTGCATCTATTTCCAAAAGGTTGCAACTAATGCTGAACCAACATGACCCATGGTTGCACCCATACCCGAAAAAGGCACTTTGTTTCCTATAAATACTCCATTTTTGGGTCATTTGCTATCACACCAATTCAAAAAATCATTCTTATCTTTCTGAATTATCTTCTTCTTTCTTTTTTCTTCTATAATTGTCTGTAGGTTCGAGCTCTAGTCTGTGGGTTCGAGCCTTAGTCAGTGAGTTCGAGTCCGACTTAGAGTCAGAGAGTACTACATCGAGTCAGTTCGCCTATTCCTTTGGTTTGCAGTGCTACTACCGAACTACCGAAGGAAGACAAGTCGTTGTATCCTGGGAGATAGACACCACTGAGTCCGTTAGTACCATAGCGGGGCGAATCTGTGTTAAGGATATGGAATCAAATTCTAGCATCGACTTTTAATCAGGATCCTTTATTTATAGTTTTTTATTTTATTATATTAAACTATATATTATAAGTAATTTAAATATATAGATTATTATTTTTTAATAATTATATTTATATATATATATATATATATATATATATATATATACACACACACATTATATTTTTACATAATATTTAAATAAATAGTACTATAATATATGATATACTTAAACCATATTTTGGACAACATTTAAAAAAAAACATATCAGGTTAACAGTACATTAATTTATATTTCTCAAACTGTCCAATTTTATACCAGTGAGTCGAAATAAAGCCTAAATCCTTAATTTGGTCTTCCGACAGATATTAATAACCTAATCTACATCACAAACCTTATTGCCAATTTTATATGATTTTGTTTATAAAACTTCATTATTAATATTTTAAAATTAAATTTTTTTTTTCCGATGGTAATTTTTTTTTAGAATGTTAAAAGTATGAAAATGGTTAATTTGACTTGTATCATATTTGCTCTATTATGGGCTTTATGGGCGATGTTTTAAAAAAATTATGACCGCGAGACAGGCCGATTCCGTTATAACCCAACCCCGTCAACAATTGTAAACTTTAATTAAAACACATTATAATTTACTTTTACCTAAAAAAATCACCTGCATAATCTGTTTGTTATTAATTCTCTCTTGTCTAGTGATTATCTCGTGAATAACTCGTTATTCATGACCAAAACTATTGCTCCCTGCATGTTTTTTGAGTCATAATAAAATGAGTAACTCACTTCACAATTGATTACCAGGACTAATGTCCTTGCATGCTTTTTTTTTTTTTTGTTTATTCTTCTAAAGAATCGCAAAACTTGTGACTCGGGTCTACTAGTATTATTTGAGTAAAAACCATTTGTGGTACTATTTCAGTTAACAATAGTTTTGAAAGGTAACTAAGTTTATATGTTTTCCTTATTTTAATTTAGAAATATTTGTCCTTACTTTCACTTTAAGATATTGGAGTAAACTAAAATTATTCAGAAATACAAAAATTATTAGGTTGATTCATTTATTGTCACAAAAAATAGAAAAGTGGGAGAAAAATACAGTGATCTAGAATGTATCCTACAGGTTGGGTAGAGTGGTACATAATTGAGTAGTCTGTACGTGAGAGTACAAAATTGGCAAACTATTCTACATCACCAATACTCTATGTATTAGAAAATTTCATAAATTGATATTACTGTCATCATTTTAGTATTCTATGTATTAGAAAATTTCATAAATTGATATTATGTCATCATTTTAATTACAATGTTAATGTAGATATGAATTACACATATATATATTCTACCTTCACATTTCATTTTAGAAGACAGAACTCTTTGTTGTGTTTGATGCTGGACAAAATTAGAAAAACACATTACAAATTACAACTTGCTTTTTTAAAAAACATTTATTTTTAGTTACCTGCTATTCTATGGTGTAGCTGTTAATCTGTTATACATCTACAATCGTAGACTTCAATTCCATCAAAATTTGAAGTCTGTGAGCAAAGCAACAATTGATCTCAGGTAGTCCAAAGAAGCCAAACCCCTCATTTTCACCTTTTGGCAAATAGACATTGACTAAAAAATAAAAAATAAAAAATAAAAAATAAAAAATAAAAGGCAAAGTACATAAAATCCCCCTCGAATTGTACCATTTTTCGATAAACCCCCCTCATCTAATTTTTTACCAAAGAACCCCCCTCGACTTGTAACCCTTTTCAATAAATTTCCTTTGTTTATTTTTTTTTACCAAAAAACCCCCTCAACTATCTAAGGGGATAAAAAAGTTGATATTTGGACCAAAATGCCATTTTATTTAAATCTTAATTTTTTCAAACTTCAAAAATTTATATCTTACAAACCGTACATCCAAATATTATAAATAATATATGCACGGAAAGCTTATAAAATAAGGATTTCAGGAATATAAGATTTGTTTAACAAAGTTTCATAACCAAAGAGAAATACACAATCTAAAAATCTACTGCAATAATCTTATTTTATTTTATTTTTTAAAAAATACTCTAGTTATTTGCAAGAAAATTTTTAGAATTATTCAATTTCATATGGAGCATAACATATAAAAAAAATTAGCCCCAATAGAGACCAAATATTCATTTTTATTTTATTTAAAATGGTGAGTCTATAAAAGAATGAAAATACTTTGACGCAAAATATGATATCTCATGAAATCGATCTCTGTTGAGACTAAATTTTTTATATATTTGGCTCCATATATAGACGAATAATTCTTAAAATTTTCTTACAAATATCTTGAGTATTTTATTTTTAAAAAATAAAATCAGATTGTTAGAGTAGATTTTTAGATTACCTATTTCTCTCTGGTTATGAAGGTTTGTTGCACAAATCTTATATTTTTGGAATCCTTATTTTATAAGTTTTCGGTGTATATATTATTTACAATTTGTAAATGGATGGTTTGTGAGATATTAATTTTTTAAATTCGGGAGAATTAAGTTTTAAATAAAAGGGCATTTTGGTCCAAATATCAACTATTTTAACCCCTTCAAATGGTTGGGTTAATTCTTTGGTAAAATATTAGACAAGGGGGTTTATTGAAAAAAGGCTATAAGTCGAGGGGGATTCTTTGGTAAAAAATAAACAAATGGGGTTTACTGGAAAAGGTTACAAGTCAAAGGGAGTTTTCTGTATTTTGCCGGACAAAAAAATTATGATTGAAAAGTTTCATGAATTGATCTATTGATATACTCTGTGTTTTTTTCTACCTTCTTCTTTCATTTTAGAAGGTAGAGAAAATATCATTAGATTATAATTATTGCTATTTATATTTAGGGTTAATTACACTTACACTTTTTGAAGTTTATCCTATTGACACTAAGATGAAACTTAGTTTCTTTTGCGAACAATGACACCCCTCAAACTTAATAAATTACTAAGACATCCTAAATGGCATTTGACATAGTGAATTGGCATTATTACCCTTTGACTATTAAAATCATATTATTGGACTAAACTAACCCTCACCTTCTCCCCTTCTCTTTACCAACTGGCCACCCCCCCCTCTCTCTCTCTCTCTCTCTCTCTCTCTCTGCCACCATAGGCACCACTAATCAGAGTTCATCACCACAAAATAAATATTTATACATATATCGTGCATATATATATATACAAAATTCACATAGAACCACCGACAACATCCACGACCACCCCACATCGCCACATCCACCTCCACCACCCACCCCTTCTACAATCTTCATGTTTAGTACTCCATTTCTAGTCTTAAAATCGAAAAAGAAGAAAACTTGGTTCAAATTCCATTTGAAATCAAGAGTTTAACAGTACCGTATGAGTGAAATGCCCTAATTTTTTTTTTTTTAATTAGGCGAGGCTATTTTTCCAAGTCGATCGACGCCGAACTGGTGGATGGAGGAGCTATCGATCGTGGACATAGCATTTTTCAGGAGAATTGTTGATGTGAGGAAGGCTTGAGGCGTGAAAGCCCTAACCCTAGCGAGCGCGATAATCACCTACGCCGAGAGATCACTTCATGAACTCGTGTGAGACGACTTCGGGAGCGGCAACTCCGACGTCAGATCTCGGCGACTCCAACGTTAGAATCTGGCAGCGAGAGCTACTCCAATCGATCACCATTGGTGTCATTCACGTACAACGGCGAGACGCGGTTCGATCTGGAGAGCGTGAGGGGATCATATAAGGGTTTGAGTGCCGAATCTACGATCGACAAGTCGAGTTTTAAAGAATTCGCCTTCCAGGATTCTAGCCATTAATTCACACTATCCTGGTGGTGTGTTCTTATCATCTTTGGTGGCTATGCAATCCCGTGGTGCCTTTAATTTAGCTATGTTACAAAGGTTTGAATGAGCGATGAAAATTAGAGTTCGCAGAGAGACAAAGGGGATGGTGGTTTGGCAGCCTTTCGAGGTGGCGGTGGGCAGTGGAGAAGAGACAGAAAACGGTTGTACCGTGGTGGTCAGGAATTGGCAGCCGAAGGAAATGGAGAGGAGAAAGGGGAAAGAACTGCAAATACAGAGGGGAGGGGACGATTTGCTCGAGTTTGGTGTCTAAGGGTGTTTTGGTCATTTAAAATATAAGATATTTTACCACTAAAATAAATTAAATATTGAAGGGCAATCTTGTCTTTTTTCACTTTTTAAGGGCTTGTTTGGATTAAATTTTTTATAGGAGTGTCGTTGTTCAAAAAAGAGCTAAGTTTCATCTGGATGTTAATAGGACAAATTTTAGAAGGTGTAAGTATAATTAACCCTTATATTTAATTGATTTTGGACAAAATGCCAAAAACATCTTACAAGTTTCAAAATCTGTCATCTAACCAATCTGTTTTCAATTGATTCTGTCACTGTCTTATCATTATTTTGTGAATAACTTAGAATGAGTAAAACTCATTATTGATGAATAAAACATGGTTTTCATTAATTTTTTTTTTGTCATGCATAGAAAATGAATCCCAAAATCTTATAGTTTGCATGACTTTTGCTTATTACTATTATTTCATTCAACAATATTTTGAAAGATGACTAAAGTTAAGTTCATATATATTTTTAATTTTAATTTAAGTATATTTATCAAAATTAATTTTACTTTTAAAATGTTGGAGTAAACTGAAACAACTCAAATATCAGCCAAAACCACACCAATTCGAATTATGGTTATGCGAATTATGGTTATGGTGTGGCATTTGTATAAACAACCATATTAATGGTCTGGCATGTGTATAAACAACCATATTAATACATTTCAATTTGGGTGTGGCATGTGCATAAACAACCATATTAATACATTTCAATTTGGTGGTTTAACTCTTCTACCAGATCAAAAAGAGTGCAACCATATCCATCTGTCGATCTAATTTTTTTTTTAAATGATAGTTACAATTTTATTTAAAATTTTTAAAAAATGATAGTTACAATTCTATTTAAATTTTTTTATTTTACGATAAATTAATATTAATTATAAAATTAAGGTAAATAGTATAATTAATATTTAGATAAGAGAAAAGATAATAAAAATAATTTAATAAGAAATGACAATTTTAATGATAAAGGGTATAATACTCTTTTGCTATGAGTTTGTCCTAAATTACAACAAATCAATAATTCAGGAAGGGGTTATTTAGCTCTGCATTTTACCAAAATTATATGATCAAACATCACTGACTTGATAGAGCTGTCAGTCCAGCCCAAACAAAACACACTGAGAAGTGGGCGTGAATACGATAAACATTAGTGAGTTGATAAAATTCTCAGTCCAGCCAAAGCACATTGAGATTTGATTCAGTCAATGAAAATAATAATAACAATAATAATAATAATAATAACAGAGAGAGATAGTGTGTGTGAAGGGCTCGAATCAAATAGTTCATAACATTCTACATGAAATTAAATGTGAAATTCATTAGTAATAAGTGAAACAAAGCATTTTATACAGGCAAGCAGGTAAAAAAGAATGCAAGAAAGGGGAAAAGAAATAATAATAGTAAATAATATACCTAAAAAAACAATACAACTACACGAATAAATAAATAAAAATTGATAATAATAACAAATACAAAAATAGCAAGTTCATCCTTTCACCCCGTAATAACAAAACCTACTTCCCTCCCTATTCATGAAACAACCACCTCCTCTAAGTTTTTTTATATGCTGTACATGGCCATTTCTCTCAAGAAATGAATTTATACTTTGTATGTGGTCATTTCTCTTGTTCAACCTTTTTTCAATGTACTGGAAATGTAAAAACCCAAAGAAGAATTTAGTACATCTGAATCAACAATCTCTGCATGGTTCTACAGGGGTCTGTAAATTTCTTGGATGTAATGTTTGCATAAGTTCAAAAGTAAACCAAAAGATGATTCATAAGCAAAACTAAACACAATTCATACAATCAATTGCCAATCCTATGCAGATGGATCAACTAAATTTTCACTTCTTATCACTTGATCCTAAACTGCCCTAAATCAACTCACATAACTTGTAATTTAATTTTTAATTCCTTAAAAGAAAAACTTTTAGCTGTTCCCACCTACAGTTATCCAGTCAATAGAGAGACTGTAGCTTTGAATCTATTAAATTGCCCCTTAGATATAGGTTTCTTACAATATATTGGACATTTTGTTTGTTTGTAAAGAAGTTGTTACGCTCTTGTAAGAGGCGGGCCAGGATTTTAATTTAGGAGGTACTGCAAAAAAAAAAATATATATATATATATATATATATATATATAATAATTTAAATAAGAAGAACAAAAAAAAATTGCATTCTATATAAATCATTCTTAAGTGCAAAAAAAAGACTGTTAAGAAGTAGGGGGCCAAAAAAAATTAATAAGAAGAAGAAGAAGAAAAATGAGAAATTTGAAAGGAAAAAAAATTAGAGTTTGAGTAAAGAAGGAAAATTTAACTTTTTTTTTTTTAAGGAAATCAAATGAATATTAAAAGCAAAAGAAAAAGAAAAGAAAAATTTAGAGGACAATTTTAGAAATTTAAATTTTTAAGGGGGCATTATATAAAAAATTTCTTATAAATGTACAAATTAAAATAAAAATTACTATATTTTATAGTGGGCGGAGCCAGGCCAGGAGGGTATGTGCCCCCCTCTGGGCATACACTGGCTCCGCTCCTAATTGTTGTTATCATATGCATCTACGGATTTCATAATCCTTAGGCCAACTCTTAAATCCGGGTAGAGATCTTCTACAAAAATTACTATTTAATTGATTGCAATGTTCTTGAACGTTACAGGTGTATTATTGAATTAAAACCCAACAAGGATTTCAAATGAAATAGATATTCTGAAACAATTATATAACATTCTTGCAAAGAAAAAAGAAAGAAATATTGCTATCCCATTGATATGTGTTCATATATTATTGTAATTTAATGAAAGAAAATAGCAACTGTAATGAGAAAATAGCAGCCGGAAAGTACAACTTAACTGGGACAAACTATATATAGGGTTTCTAAACCTTAATTATATTTTTCCTTTGGACTTTAAATCACTCTTATAATTTTTTTTTAGTCAGCTGTAATTGCTGATTAGTATCATCAACCCTCAACCAGCAAGATTTGGTTTTTGTTGACCACTTCATTGTCACATTACATATAATGGTTTCTTTAATCAATTAAATATATATGTTGCAAGTTTTATGCTGCCTTAAAGCCTTCTTATTCTGAATTTCTAAGACTCATTTATATCGAATAAGTAATTTTCCTTTTAAAGATGACATGGCAATTATTAGCGACATTGAATATTCTGGATTTGTTTGAATTTGTCGATAAGAAAATCTGATTAAGTTTTTTTTTTTAAAAAACCGATATAATACCAATTAAGCAGAATATATATGTATATATATATTCAAAGATCGCGTCAATGCACGTGCTTAACAAAATCTGTATATAGATCGGACGGGAATCAGGTTGCTTGGTTAAGCCCACCCGAGTTCCACTTTTAGTACCTAGTAACCTAATTGGCTCGGATTCGAGTTCCCCTCCCTTTAATTTACTAAGAGATATATATATGTGTATTTTTTTTATTTGAATAACTCAGGGTATTTGAGGCTTCGTCCCGACTAATTTCTGAATATTTAGGAAGGACTTTCTATTCCGAATCGGATAAGTCGCTGAGTATGATAACGAAAGCGTATCCCAAGTTATCGTAAACTCATAGTGAAAATTGAATATATATATATATATATATATAACAGCACTAAAGTGAAGCATTATATTCTGAGGTGTGCAGGATGATCTTCACTACTGCAGTTTGCGGTATTTTCGTTTGACATTTTCCATTCCAGAGTTGTAAGGAGCGGTATGCTTCTTTTCTGATTATGTATGTACTTTATTGGTTTTTTTTTTCTCTTTTCAGGGAAAGCTCGCTTTAGGGGGAAAAAATAAAACTAATAAGCAAATACAACAAATTAAGAAAAATAAATTTACACAACTAATTATTTATTAAAAATGTATATTAAAAAAAAACTACAAACATTTATATAACGATATAAATTTGATATCATAGTAATAATTTGAGGAAGCAGGAAGCTAATTGAGAATCACAATTTGTAGAATGTGAATATCATTGGTAATTTTTTTAAAAATATCAGTTTAACAATACATTAATTTATACTTCTCAAACTGTCCAATTTTGGACTCTCACTGAAAAACCTAAAAATAGATGATGAAATTTGGTCAAATCACTACCTATGTGACTTGCAAAGCTCGTGTTTACAATGGGTGAGAATGCTTATAAGTGAGTCGAAATAAGTCTAAACCCTTAATTTGGTCTTCCGACATATTAACAACCTAATCTACATCACAAACATTATTGCCAAATTTATATTTTATTTTAGATTTGGTTTATAAAACTTCATCATTAATATTTTAAAAGTAGGAAAAGGGTTAATTTGACTTGTATTATATTTGCTCTATTAATTTGACTTGTATTATATTTGCTCTATTATGGGCTTTGTCACAGGGCTAACAGGCTTTATGTGCGATGTTTATAAAAATTTACCACGGTTAGGCCGATTCTGTTATAACGCAATCCCGTCAAAGACTGTAAACTTTAAATTTTGATTTAAGCCAATCATTACAATTATTGGTTTTAAAATATACATGTATTAGAAAATTTCATAAATTGATATTAATGTCATCGTTTTAATCACAATGGTTTTAAAATATACATCTATTAGAAAATTTCATAAATTGATATTAATGTCATCATTTTAGTTACAATGTTAATATACATATGAATAAGAGATACATATTAACATATATATATACAATTATTATTTTTTCTACTTTCACATTTCATTTTAGCAGATAATTTTGTATTTGATATTGGACAAAATTAGAAAAACACATTACAAATTACAACTTGCTTTCGCCAAAACACTGCTGCACAATATAATTTTATTTTATTTTATTTTTTATTCATTTATTTTTTTTATCATCTACAATCGTAGACTACAATTCCATCAAAATTAGACCAAACCCCTCAATTTCACCTTTTGGCACATAGACGTTGACAAAAAAAATTATTATTTGAAAATTTTCATGAATTGATATTAATGTTATTAGATTAATTATAATATTAATATATATGAAGAAGATAAATCTATTAATATAATCAATTCTTTTTTTTACCTTCTTCTTTCATTTCAGAAGATAGAGAAAATATCAGTTGCAGCTATTTGTATTTAATTGATTTTAGACAAAATGCTAAAAACATGTTACAACTCGCTTTCACCAAAATCTCTCACCTACCTAATCTGTTTGTCTTGTCATTATTTTGTGAATAATGAGTAAAACTCATTATTGATGACCAAAATATGGTTTTCTTTAATTTTGTTTGTCACGCATAAAAAATGAATCGCAAAATCTAACGGTTTGCATGACTTTTTGCTTATTACTATTATTTCATTTCACAATATTTTTGAAAGATGACTAAAGTTAAGCTCATGTATTTTTAAATTTTACTTTTAAACTGAAAGAATTCACAACCACACCAATTCGATATTATGGTGCAGTAAGTGTATACCAACTATATTAATACAACTACTACACTGCTAGAAGATAAAAAAGAGGGCAGCTATATCAATCCATTGGCGGGTTTACTCTCCTACGACGGTAGAAGATAATTTCATATCATATTAATTTCATATCATATTCTGTTATTTTTCCCTTATATATGTACAGTACTCGCATAGCATTTGTTTTAGGGTTGAAACAATTCACCCATGAGTGATAACTATATACAATAATAAAGGATCCGAAAGTTTAATTGATAAATTCTTTATGCTATTTCTTCTATGAAAAATTATACGGTAAAGTGCAAAAAAATCTATATTGGAATTTGTAAATAATTTCTGAATTATATTTTGTGCATAATACCCTGAATTATCACATTTTGTTCCTATTGAAATATATTCTTATTTGAAATAAATTATGAAAAAAATTCATACTAATTTGGTAACATATTCTTTATTAAATTTACATCAATTTATTGTTTAAATAAAAATCTTTAAGTAAAAAATTTTAAAACAAGTTAATCAATTTCTTAATTTTCATTATTATAATTTAAGTAGTTTATTAATTTTTCATCAATATATTATTTGAAAAAGAATGTATTTTTCTATGATATAAAAGTTTAAACGGGTATAATAAATTTTATTATAAATAATAAAATTTTAATTATAAGTTAATCATTTTAAAAAATAATAATTACAAATCTATTTAATTTTTTTATTTTTATGATAAATTGATATTGATCATAAAATTAAGGTAAATAGTATGATTAATATTTAGATAAGAGAAAAAATAATTAAAATAATTTACTTAGAAATGACAAATTTAATGACAAAGGATAAAATAGTATTTTCGCATAAGTTTGGTGGGGTTTAATTAGTTCCACGGGGTTTAATGCACTTTACGGAAAATTATATGATCAAATATCAGTGACTTGATAAAGCTGTCAGTCCAGCCCAAAACACACTGAGAAGTGGGCGTGAATATGATAAACATCAGTGAGTTGATAAAGTTCTCATTCCAGCGCATTGAGATTTGATTCAGTCAATGAAAATAATAACAACAATAATAATAATAATAAGAGAGAGAGAGAGTGAGCGTGTGTGTGTGTGAAGAGCTCGAATCAAAGCATTTTAGACAAGGCAAGCAGGCATAAAAGAATGCAAGAAAGGGGAAAAGAAATAACAATAGTAAATAATGTACCTAAAAAACAATACAACTACACGAATAAATAAATAAATAATTGATAATAATAACACATACAAAAATAACAAGTTCCTCCTTTCACCCAGTAATAACAAAACCTACTTCCCTCCCTCATGAAACAACCACCTCTTCAAGTTTTTTATATGTTTGTACGTGGCCATTTCTCTCAAGAAATGAATTTATACTTTGTATGTGGTCATTTCTCTTGTTCAACCCTTTTTTCAATGTACTGGAAATGTAAAAACCCAAAGAAGAATTTAGTACATCTGAATCAACAATCTCTGCAAGGTTCTACGGGGGTCTGTAAATTTCTTGGCTGTAATGTTGGCATAAGTTCAAAAGTAAACCAAAAAATGATTCATAAGCAAAACTAAACACAATCCATACAATCAATTGCCAATCCTATGCAGATAGATCAACTAAATCTTCACTTCTTATCACTTGATCCTAAACTGCCCTAAATCAACTCGCATCCACTTGTAATTTAATTTTTAATTCCTTAAAAGAAAAACTTTTAGCTGTTCCCACCTACAGTTATCCAGTCAATAGGGAGACTGTAGCTTTGAATCTATTAAATTGCCCCTTAGATATAGGTTTCACTTTCATCATACCTATTCCAATACTAAATAACCCATACTACGGTTTTTAGTTACCTGCTATTGTAGTAATTATTATCCATCTACAATCGTAAATCCCGTTAAAATTTAAGGATACTTCCTTTATGGATTCTTAAAAAAAAAAGTGGAGAATTTTTCTCCTAGAATATATGGTGCCTAAGATCAACCAACAAAAATCTCAAAAGGAGAATCCTGGACTTGTAAAGGTGGGTTCAGCTCCAAAAATCACCAATAGGTGATTGCCTAGAGTCCACCAACAAAATACTATCAAAACTTAATATGAGAATACATTAAACTTGGAACTTCAGCGTGGTAGAGAACTAATAAAGGAAAAAAAAAAAAAAAAAGAGCACCAGATTCTTCATTGGCAATTCCAACCCTAGAATATCGGCAACATATACAGAAAAAAGGGAGCAAGTATAGTGCATGAGGCTCCCACCATTCCATTGTCTCTAAGGAGGGTAAGATGTATGCATCCTTACCTCCGCATGTGGAGATGTTGTTTCTGTTTCGAACCCGTGACAGCCAGGTCACGAAAAACTGCCAAGGCTCACCCTCCTAAATATTGTCGAGGTACGTCATACACCTATATGTTGTAAGCAAGGCTAACACTCTTGAATACAGGAAAGGGTACATCATACACCTATATGTTGTAAGATTCATGAGGACAGAAACATCTATGATATACATCCGCCACTTGAAATGCATTTTCAAAGTAATTGTTTGAACACCAATAGCATACCCTTAAACCTTCATAAGAAACTCAGCTCACTTGTCCAATAGACAGAAAATAAGGAATGCTGATCAGGCTATTTAACAAATTGTTTTGAAAAGAATAAAATAGACTTTCTATCCCTCGCCTTCTAATTTCTTTCACATATTCTTGCAGAAGAAAACCAAAATTTCAAGACAACAAAAGGTTCAGATCATGTAAGACAGCAATAATACTAAGCAAATACTTTTCTAGAATACCATTGACACGGTCTGAACAAAAGATAAGCATATTTTCCCATCCATCAAACCATGTAGAGCACTCTATAGCATTTACTAATAATAAACAGAAACTCATATGGTGGCTATGAAAGTGATAGAAAAGGGAAGTGAAAGGTCATCATGCTTGTTTCTTCTAGAACTCATATGACAGTTGGCAGCCCAAATGAAGTTTTACCATATAAAGTGAATCAGTTAGGTTAATGGGAACTAATACTCAAGTCAAATAATATCTAAACATATGAATAGAATCTATTTGGATTATGGATAACTATTAATGTATGTGTAGGGTTTGTACCATTGATTCATGCCCCTACAACCTCTTCATCTCTAAGAACTAGTTTAAACTCTCTCAACAATGACTGCTTAGACTTCTATTCTAGAATGCAAAGTTCTCAACACTGATTTTTAAAAGCTAATCTAGCTATATCTATTTTAATCAGTATAAGTCTAGTTTTATCTATATGCATCCATACATATGCGTTTGAGTTGGAACTTGGAAGAAGAGGGGAATCTTAGAGATGAGCTATTTGTATTTCAAGTGACCCATTCTAAGCCTCTGTTAATTTTGTGTTCTGGTTAAATAATGAGTCTCAACCATACATGAGTGAGGCCCCAAGTAGACCCATTAAAGAGGTCCTAGGTGGGTGAGCCCACATAATAAGCCCTCACTGCAAGGCACTTGTTTATTATCTTTATCTTTTCTCACAAATTCTCCATTTTAGTTTTTATTTTTTATTTTGATAAGTAAAATCTCCATTTTATTTTGATTTATATTTGAATTGCATAACTAATTTTCCAAGTTGAGGACAGCCAAACTCAGGTTTTCCCCTTCGGAACTACTCTTCGTTAATCACTGATTCTACTGACTTCGGAATCACTTGTCGTCGATTCACCTCTAACGCTCAGTGTTCAATTCTAGTGCCTTCAGAATCACCAAAAACACCAATTCACGCCAACGCATCAGTAACTGAGAAAATCATGTATATTGTGAAGCTTTTAGGCTTATCAACCCCAATAAGATAAGATAAAATAAAAAACAGTAAAACAAATCAAAACTAGAATTGTGTCTCGCAAACACACATGACAAGTTACGACTTCACTATGCCAACACAGACTGCTTCTTAAAGAGAAGGTGATACACAAACACCGACCCAAGTCATTCAGCAAAGCAAACTATGATGGATCCTCCGATTAATACACACATAAATACACATAACTAATCAGTATAACTAATTTGCACGTATCATTGCATCAAAACTTTTGCTCTCCAAAAGCCAGACATCCATGACCCAACTAGAAACCATGTGAACTCTCCCCCCTATAGTGAAGTCCCCCAAGGAACTCACAACAAGCGCTGCCATAAAGACAAGGATTTGGAACTAAAATTGTCATCCAAAGATCCATTTAAGGCCTAAAACAGGATTACTGACTTAAAGATAACATAAGAGTGCTGGGAACTAAGTGCATATTTTACCTATCGTATTCTCTTTTTCAATCCCTAATGCTTCAACTGCAATTTCGAAGAGTACAACTAATCAAAATAAATAAATAAACAACGTAACAAGGCATTACAAGTTTTGGCTTCCATTAACAAATTATCAACTTTGCACATTATGCACTATGCTTTTCAACAAAAACAACACTCGACAACAAGAAAAAACCAGAAGTAATGGGGAATCATATTCACGCATATCTGCAACAAATCCCATGATACAGAAAGAAACAAAGACATAATGCATGCATTCAAATGCCCAAACACCAAACATTAAACATTTTAAAAGCAAAGGGGACAACCAAATACCGAATATTACTTCCATTTACTGATAAATCCCTAATATTAACATCTAAATATGCATGGACCTTGAGCACAAACATCAAAATAAATATAAAACATCAATACTGAATATTGCTTCCATTCTATAAGAAATCCATGAAGCAAACATCATATGCTATTTCTAAGTGACCCGGTAAACCTATAAAAAAGAGTACCAATTTCCACGAGAATTATGTCTATCAAGAAGCCTGTGAGAGTACCCTATATAAAATTGCAAGGAATACAAGTGCATGCTAAAACCATGAAGAGTTGTACCAATTCAGTTCAAAATATCACTAAGAGAGAGAACAGCATATAAATCAAGAAACAAGCATACGCAATCAATCCGCGGTGCTCGTCTCCACAGGAAGCCAACTCCACCAGCAGCCTGGTGCAAACCCACGTCGACCATATCACGAAAACCCCTGCCATGGCGAAAATTGCCACCCCACCTTGAGGAAGAAACAGTGAGACAGCTGATAAAATCACAATAGGCAACAGACAGTATCCAATCAAGCTCAAACACCGATACAAGTCCAAATTCCCGTTTCGTCCTGCCAACATATTGAACACAACATACAAAAACAAAGACGCCACGGTCACCCACCCCAATATGATCCCAAAATGTAGCTTCCCAGCGAGTAATTGAAACAATCCAAACGCCATCAAGAACAGAAATGGGCCTGACAAGTCTGCGTCTTCGTGAAGATCGACCTTTACTCTAAAAGGGTTCATAATCGAGACTGTCTTGTTCCAAATTTGCTTAGTATTTATTCCAAGCTCTTCGAGTAGGGGCGGCTCGTCCTCAAATGCGCCGCCGATTCCAACACTGCTGCCACTGCTGCCGGCGAATTGAGGATTGGAAAATGAGGTTGAGGCTGCGGCAGAACTCATATCGAATGACATGAAAGGGATGCTAGGGTTTGCGGACCGCGGTGGCTGAAACGGCGCCGTTGGAAGCCGCCGCTGTTGCGCTCCGGTACCGGGGTTCCCGCCGGAAGGGAAAACCACCGGCGGGACACTGAATTGTTTCGCCATGACCGAATATTAGGGTTTTTGGTGATCCGAATCTATGAGAATTATATAAATTGTGCCGAAAATTGGGGATTTTAGGCCAACAATGTAATGAAACAGAGTGAGATTTGAATTTGAGAGATCTGGTAGATATGTAAAGTGAAAAGGCAAGTAGGAAAAAGAAAAAAAAGAGAGTAGGGGTTTGAGATTTTGAATCTAGGGTTGAGATGGATAGTTTAGAAATCGAAAGAGGACTGAAGAGATCTACCTAAATCAACATACATGATATATCATGTACTAGATGACAGAGATCGAAAATCATCTAGCGGTTTCGTGATTTGTGCATGGAGGAGTTGTACTTGTACGGACTGGTGGCTTTCATCGAACCGGCGTAATTTTGCTGTATTTGTCACCATGAAAATCGTAGTTGTAGCCCTTGTAGGTAATCCATGTCTTAAAGATTAAGATTTCTTATCCTTTTGTTTTTTTAAAAAAAATTAATTTAATTTAAATATTTATATACGATTTCTTCTTTTTTCTATTATTAAAATTAAATATTTAAATGTGTTTTATATACATAGTTTTTAAAAGTTAGTCCACGACTTCGGTTCTATTTGTTTGTTTTAATGTAGAATATATTTTTTTATTTTTGGCACGTAAATACTTTTTACGGAAAAAAAATATATTAAAATTTAATAATAATAATTTATTTATTAATTTTTAATAAGTTATTTTACGTTTTTTACCCAATAAACTCAATCTCAATTTCAATTTAAACCTTTGCCACACATAAAAATATTTATATATTACTTAAAAATATATATATTTTTTTTTTACTAAAAAAATATTGTACATATAAACAAATTAAGCCTTCATGCCAAGAAATTTGTTGAAAAAAAAAAAAAATTGTGCCAGGTGGAAGAGCCATTGAATATTTTTAATTGTTCAATTATTGAGACTCTTAGGTGCGACTAATTTGAATTAGGTAATATTATGCAAGTGACTTCTGGAATAGATTTAAAGGTGGCGTCGTCTGGTTAAGTCACCATCTATGCATACTTGTAAAGCACGAAGCTAGCTTTTTCTTCTCTTTTATCTTGTGCATACCATTCCAAGTGTGCGTTTTCCTCTATTTTTTTTTTTTTTTTTTGAGGTGCAGGTCGTCCATCCCTTTGCTTCGAATAGGGATGGCAATGAGAGCGAGTTTGGACAATTGTACCCTCCCCCATTTCTACAATTGTTTAAAAATTTCGTTCTCGTTTTCGTCCAAAACCGCAAAAATAGGAGTATTTTTCACCCCATTCCCGTAACCGTTTAATATTTTTACCCCCGTGGATATCCGCCCCGCCTCATTTAAGAGCATAATTTATTTATAGTTTAAATAGATTTGCTCTCTTTTTTTTCCCCTCAACTTCAATTCTTCACCATTACAAATTTCTTTTTAATCAAATTTATTTTTTACTTTAATATTGTTATATAAGGTACTTAATATATGGTGAAAAATAGATATACTAATGAAATATAGGTACTTAAGTAATTTGCCTATCTAAACGGGGCGGGGCGGGGCGACCTCTATGATACCTCTCGGATCCGAGACGCGGGTTGATCAGATCCGAGCCCAAACCCGAGGGATATCAAAGAATTACAGTATTTAAATCGAACACGGAATACAAAGTGAAATACGAAATAATATAATAAATTAAAAGAAACTAAAAGAAAATCCTTGTAACATAATTAATCAAATCCGATAATCCAAAACTCCATAAGTTTACAACTCGGGAATCCATCCATTTGACCCCTTATTAAAAATTCTCAAACCAAAACTGAAGTAATAGAAATAAAATCCAAAACTAACATAGAGAAGATTCATACATATTCGGAGGAATGAATATCTGTATCTGCTCTGCATGTCCAAGCTCTAACCCTGGAACTGACGACTACCTGAAAAAATAAAGGAGTGGGTCAGGCCCACATGCAAGTCTTGATCTACTACGATCCAAACAGTAATCCGATACGCAGATACATCCTAAGAAGACTCAACAATATCTAGAGTAGTCCATATATGTATATAGTACACACTATAGGACGTTCGCTAGTCCAGTAGGTTTGTCTCAGCCTGAATAGAAGGCAACATGCAAATACACACCCTAAGGTAGGCATGAGTACCTAGACCTACTAGGAAACAACACCTACGTCCAGTTATCCATCCTAGGCAATATACGCGCCCTAGCCATGGTCCTGAGACTCAAGCTCATACCATGGCACATATAACAAATATATAAAGTCCGTACTCCTTCTAATGCAGAATATCATCCATCTGTGTAATGGTCTGATATATGTTTAATGAATCCATCCTGAAACCATAGTAGGTCATTCAATTCACAATTGATATGACACATGTAGGTGATGGACTTAACCTTTATGATTAATCCATACCTTAATCCAAGTTAGGTAGAACTTAGTGTTTGAACTAGTCCATACCTAGTATGTCACCATCCCATACCGATACATACAATCCTCTAGTGAACACAGTTGACAAAACAATATCAAATAGTCATCAACCACACTCCAGAATATGCACAAGATAAATTTAATGCATGTACATAAATATTGGGCATTCATTATAGAGCCCAAAATCCAAATCCAATAATGTAAACTGCTACAATAAATTTAAGCAATCACATTCACCAACATAGTCCAGGAGTTGATACCGTTAATAGGATTTTAAGCATCAGTTACATCCAAGCTAAGCATAGGAAATTTTAGTTAATTCGCTATACTTATAATACTATAGAAATATGATTTATATTTATAGTTAAACCATATATAACAATCTTGCTAAGCTCCAGTATATAAATTTAGCAGATCCTCCGACATTGCCCATGAATTAATACAATTTCATACAATTGAAATACCAATTAAGTCCATACCACGTATACTTGATTTTAATTAACTTCACCTTACCTATAACATTAGAAAAAAATATGGTTATATATAATTAGATCATATTTAAAAGCCTTGATAAGTTCCAGTATATAAACCTAGCAAAACAGTTACAATAGTACAATTTTTCTCAAACTGTATGCTACTTCATTTTCCTAATACCATAATGTACCAATGTTTTCTAATAGTTTCATAAGTTCCTAGCAGTTAATTACATCAAAGAAAAACAATTAAACAATTTAAGAAAAGTCTGTACAGCCCAAACAGTCCCCAAACAATGAAAAAAACTCGTTTCTGTGCGTTTTAAGAAGGAACAGGCTCCCAAAATTGGGAGCCTGCTCTATTTTTTATCTAGAGCCGGCTCTAGGCTCTTAGAGCCGGCTCCAAGAATACCAAGAGCCGGCTCCACCTCTTTGGGAGCCGGCTCTAAGGAATTGGGAGCCTGCTCTCCCTATCCTTAGCAGCCGTTGTCCGTTCTAGCTTCATCTTCTCCAATTTCGATGATTACAGAACCTCTGTAATGTGTTCTAATTCTTGTTCTAGGCTTCAACTCAGTCCTAGGTTCATCTTAAATCTCTTAGATCCAATCCCAACATGTATAGGATCTACTTTTTAAAGCCACGAACACAGAACCTCTGTTAGAAATTTTTAAGCAAGTTTTTACAGATTTAATTCCAATTAATATTGTGCAATTAAATACTGTTCTATGGACTTGTTTCAAAGTTCAAAATCAGTCCCAGATTACTTACGAGGCATCCAATTATAATACTAAGCTCAACTAGAACAATGCTTAATTGTAAAACACAGAAGAAACAAAGAACAGAATCTCAAAGGTAATACAAAGCAATTATATCAACGAGCCTAACAAAATTCATACATGCATAACAAACTTGTTTTAATGTTTATTTAAATCCATTATATCCTTGATTTAATCCCTGGAGTCTAAACTAGGCATGCACAGAACATGAATTAAAGGGAAAGAGAAGAACAGAGACTTGCCTGCAATTTCAGATTTTAAAACTGTAAACCACCGTCTCTGAGTTCTCCGTCAACGTTGTCGACTACAGTTCTACACCTCCGGCACTCTTGGTTCACTCCAGAAGCAACCCCGTTCCCTTCTCTTTGAACCTCTCTATTAAACCCTCAAAGATCTCTCACTCTGTTGCTCTCTGTTTCTAGGTACGTGAACAAAGGTTTATGTATTTGTTTTTCTAAAACTCTAAACCCACATAAGATATATATTTATAGAACCCTTTAACCTAATTCTAATACGTTTGCAACCAAGAAAACAAAACCCTAAAATCCACTCCCGAACTATGTCGGCGTGTAAAATAAATCCTAATAATACAACCACAAATAACATTAAAATGTAGACCCACATAGGCACGTAAATAATAAAAACTTAACAATACAATTCAGTGAATAAAACAAACCAAAAATACATTTAAATTTACCAATTAAAACAAAAGCAATTAATACAATAAAATGAGCAATTAAATAGATAAAAACAAATAAACATGAAATTAAAACAATTAACTTAATAAAAACGCAATTAAATACAATAACTAAATTCCAGAACTGTCCTTTTAAAATTAGGGGTATTACATTCTTCCCCCCTAACAAAAGGAATTCCGTCCTCGGAATTCGCTCTTACCTTCTTCCTATAATTCAGGAAACTGCGAGCGAATGCCATCCTCCTGTTCCCAAGTGGACTCAGCCTCATTGTGATGACTCCACTGCACACGAACTAAAAAGGATAACCTTGTTATGAAGGATTTAGTCCCGACGGTCAACAATACAACACAGTGACTCTAAATAGGTTGCATTCGGCTACAACTCAATCTCCCCAATATCAATATGGTGATACCGAACCTCATCTCGCAGAAATTTCCGCAACATGGAAACATGGAACACATTTGTGAACGCGATCCAAAGTATCTGGAAGTGCTAACCTATAAGCAACTGCTCCAACGCGATCCGTAAGCATGAATGGTCCGACAAACCGCAGTGCCAACTTCCCTTTCTTCCCAAAGCGCATAACACCTTTCATAGGCGACACTTTGAGTAGAACCTGATCTCCAACTCTAAACTCTAAAGCACGAGTACGCCGATCAGTATAACTCTACTGCCTACTCTGAGCAGTACGCATGTAATCCCTAATAAGAGCGATATTCTCAGTAATATCCTTAATAAACTCAGGACCCAAGAATCTGCTCTCTCCAACCTCCATCCATCAAACAAGCAATCAACACGGTCGACCGTACAATGCTTCCACAAAATCCATAGATATACTCTCCCATTTCCACTCCGGTATCGGTAGTGGTTGTAAAGCTCCTGGCGGCCTCTGGTGATCAATCTTAACCATCTAACAAGTACTACACTGAGAAACAAATAGAGCAATGTCCCTCTTCATACCTGCCCACCAAAACTGCCGCTTCATATCCTGATACATCATGTCTCCGCCTGGATGAACAGAGAACTCAGAGTGGTGAGTCTTAGTCATCACATCCTTCCTCAAATCATCAACAAAAGGTACCACTAAACGTCCCTTGTACCTCAAACCTCCGTCAGTCCTAACATGATAAAATGGAACCTCCCCAGAAGCTATCTCTGCAACTTTGTCGATACTCTGCTGATCGGTGAGTTGTGCTTGTAAAACCTTGCTAATGATGGAAGGTGTAACCACTATGCAAACCATAAAAGCGTCCGATAACTCATCTACATTCTTCAAAGCATTCCACTCAGTGGTGAATAAGACAGAAAGACTACCAACAGGTCGGCGACTGAATGCATCCGCCACCACATTCGCTTTTCCTAGATGGTACTATATAGAAAAGTGATAGTCCTTTACAAACTCCCACTATTTTTGCTGTCTCATATTCAGCTCCCGTTGAGTGAACAAATACTGCAGACTCTTGTGATCGCTAAATATTCTAAGGGATTCACCCAACAGATAATGCCTCCAAATACGTAAGGCAAAGACCACTGCTGCCAATTACAAATCATGTGTTGGATAATTAAGCTCATGAGGCTTAAGCTTCCGAGATCCATAAGAAATCGGTTGCTCCTCCTGCATCAAAACACATCCAAAACCCAGCAACGAAACATCCATGTAGACAATATACTCTATCCCGCTCTATGGAGTAGCCAAAATCGGTGCAGAAGTCAATTTCCTTTTCAGCTCATGAAAAGCTCGCTGACAGTGCTCATCCCACACAAACTGTACACCCTTCCTGGTCAAATGAGTGAGTGGTTCTGCTATCTTGGAGAACCCCTGGATGAACCTCCTGTAATATTCTGCCAGACTGAGGAAACTCCGAATCTCAGTAGGTGATGTAGGTTGTCCCCACTCAACCACCGCTGAAACATTGGCCGGATCCACCGCTATTCATTTTCTGACACCACGTGACCCAAAAACTTCACCTCCCATTGCCAAAATTCACACTTCTCGAACTTGGCATACAACTGGTGTTTACGAAGTGTCTGCAACATAATCCGTAGATGTCTAGCATGGTCGTCCTCGGACCTCGAATAAATCAAAATATCATCTATGAAGACAATGACAAATTGATCCAAGTAAGCCCTGAAGACTCTATTCATCAACTCCATGAAAACCGCTGGTGCATTAGTTAACCCGATCGGCATCACACGAAACTCATAAGATCCATATCTAGTGAGAAACGCCGTCCTTGGAACATCCTACTCCCGAACCCGAAGTTGATGATACCCCGACCGCAGATCAATCTTAGAGAAATAGGTAGCTCCCTTCAACTGATCAAACAAGTCATCAATCCTGGACAAAAGATACTTGTTACGAATCGTAACCTTGTTCAACTCCATGTAATCTATACACAGGCGAAGCGAACCATCATTCTTCTTCACAAATAAAACCGGTGCTCCCCAGGGTGAAGTACTCCTATGAATGAAACCTTGGCTGAGTAATTGCTGAATCTAATCCCTCAGCTCTCTCATCTCCACTGGTGCTATCATGTATGGTGCCCTAGCAATAGGCGTAGTGCCCGGAGCTAAGTCTATAACATAGTCGATCTTGCAACTAAGTGGCAACCCTGGAATCTCTTGAAATACATCTAGGAACTCCTGTACAATTGGTAGGTTATCCAATGATATAGTAACCTCCTCCTCTACATGGAACAAATAGGTGTTAATGTCCCCGTTAAAACGTGGCATAGCAACGATGTAAACATCCGGACTAGGTATGGTAACTACAATAGACCCATCCAAAAATAACTAACTTGAGCATGGTAGTGAACCAATCCGTCCCAGTATCCCGTCATAAGTGTGTATGTCCAGGACAAAAGATTGGCTAGAAATCCGAGTCTACCAATATCTAGTGTCACAGGCACATCACTTTCACGAAAAATAGCAGTATTGCCCAATAATGTAGAAATATCCTGAGGTCTACTGCAGACGTGTGTCACCAACCAATCCATGAAAATTCCCTATTTCTAAATACTTCGTAGAGCAAAACACATAAGGTAAAATGGAATGCTCCGCAATCGTCTCATTTTTAGATTATTATTCCATCCTGGGAATGCCTCCTTCTAAACCAAACCTACCATATTAATTTACACAAGTTCTTTTATAAACTTCTTGGTAATCAATCTGTCTCCACACCATTTATTTACAAGCAACTATTTGTTTGCCTGTTCCATAAACCCCAATCACTCCACTGGGATAATCATCTAGTAATGCAACATAATCACCCCAATATAGTTTAATAAAACCATATATAACACGAAAATGCTATCACACAACATAATAAAGATAGCCAAAACCGCTAGTTCACTTTATTAAGAACTTTTCCAAAGCATAAACTGTCAAACGAACAATCATAAAGTATTCTTTAACAGAATCCTAGTGTACATGATTAAATCCGTACTACACCTTTACTAGTACCTCTTCTGCTACCAGTAATTAAAAGCACTATTAAAAAAGCAGTCATCCTTGAACTCCGGTGCCCTCCATCTTGGATGCTTCGGTATCTCCTCCATCCTGATCTTCTTTGGGGTCTTCCTCTCCGCTTGGTTCAGCTTTGAGCACCACCAAAGTTGTTTTAGGTCCACAGTATGATGGCCAATCTCGCACACAAGAACCTTTCCTTGACTTGTACTCCAAAACAACTCCTATTGGAATCAATTCCTTAGTCTCCAATTCTGCCTTCTTGATCGGCCTTCATAGGGGAATCGTCGGAGTAACCTTCCTCGGCCTTGGGCCCTTCTTTGCTTTCAATGCGGCTCTTATCCTCTTCCTAGTGCCAAACATTCTGCAATTACAGAATATCCTTGACATCAGTACTTTCTAAACGAACCGTAAAGGAATATTATGAATCCTAAACTTAAGCTCTAATCAAGAGAAAACGCTACGCGGAAGTCTTATACGATAAAATCCTAGGGACACTTAAACCTGGAGTACTCTGATACCAACTGTGATACCCCTCGGATCCGAGACGCGGGTTGATCAAGTCCGAGCCCAAACTCGAGAGATATCAAAGAATTACAGTATTTAAATCGAACACGGAATACAAAGTGAAATACGAAATAATATAATAAGCTGAAAAAAACTAAAAGAAAATCCTTGTAACATAATTAATCAAATCCGATAATCCAAAACTCCATAAGTTTACAACTCCGGAATCCATCCATTTAACCCCTTATTAAAAATTCTCAAACCAAAACTGAAGTAATATAAATAAAATCCAAAGCTAACATAGAGAAGATTCCTACATATTCGGAGGAATGAATATCTGTATCTACTCTGCACGTCCAAGCTCTAACCCTGGAACTGACGACCACCTGAAAAAATAAAAGAGTGGGTCAGGCTCACATGCAAGTCCTGATCTACTACGATCCAAACAGTAATCCGATACGCAGATACATCCTAGGAAGACTCAACAATATCTAGAGTAGTCCATATATATATATAGTACACACTATAGGACGTTCGCTAGTCCAGTAGGTCTGTCTCAGCCTGAATAGAAGGCAACATGCAAATACGCACCCTAAGGTGGGTATGAGTACCTAGACCTATCAGGGAACAATACCTATGTCCAGTTATCCATCCTAGGCGATATACGCACCCTAACCATGGTCCTGAGACTCAAGCTCATACTATGACACATATAATAAATATAAAAAGTCCGTACTCCTTTTAATACAGAATATCATCCATTTGTGTAGTGGTCTGATATATGTATAATGAATCCATCCTGAAACTATAGTAGATCATTCAATTCACAATTGATATGACACATGTAGGTGATGGACTTAACATTTATGATTAATCCATACTTTAATCCAAGTTAGGTCAAACTTAGTGTTTAAACTAGTCCATACCTAGTATGTCACCGTCCTATTCCGGTACATACAATCCTCTAGTAAACACAGTTGACAAAACAATATCAAATAGTCATTAACCACACTCCAGAATATGCACAAGATAAATTTAATGTATGTACATAAATATTAGGCATTCATTATAGAGCCTAAAATCCAAATCCAATAATGTAAACTGCTACAATAAATTTAAGCAATCACATTCACCAATATAGTCCAGGAGTTGATACCGTTAATAGGATTTTAAGCATCAGTTACATCTAAACTAAGCATAGAAAATTTTAGTTAATTCACTATACTTATAATACTATAGAAATATGATTTATATTTATAGTTAAACCATATATAACAATCTTGCTAAGCTCCAGTATATAAATCTAGCAGATCCTCCGACATTGTCCATAAATTGATACAATTTCATACAATTGAAGTACCAATTAAGTCCATACCACGTATAGTTGATTTTAATTCATTCACCTTACCTATAACACTGGAAAAAAATATGGTTATATATAATTAGATCATATTTAAAAGCCTTGATAAGTTCCAGTATATAAACCTAATAAAACAATTGCAATAGTACAATTTTTCTCAAACTGTATGCTACTTCATTTTCCTAATACCATACTGTACCAATGTGTTCCAATAGTTTCATAAGTTCCTAGCAGTTAATTACATCAAAGAAAAACACTTAAACAATTTAAGAAAAGTCTGTACAGCCCAAACAGTCCCCAAACAATGAAAAAAAACTCGTTTCTGTGCGTTTTAAGAAGGAGCAGGCTCTCAAAATTGGGAGCCTGCTCTATTTTTTATCTAGAGCCGGCTCCAAGAACACCAAGAGCCGACTCCACCTCTTTGGGAGCCAGCTCTAAGGAATTGGGAGCCTGCTCTCCCTCTCCTTAGCAGCCGTTGTCCGTTCCAGCTTCATTTTCTCCAATTCCGGTGATTACAGAACCTCCATAATGTGTTCTAATTCTTGTTCTAGGCTTCAACTCAGTCCTAGGTTCATCTTAAATCTCTTAGATCCAATCCCAACATGTATAGGATCTATTTTTTAAAGTCACAAACACAGAACCCCTGCTAGAATTTTTTAAGCAAGTTTCTACAGATTTAATTCCAAAAAATATTGTGCAATTAAATACTGTTCTATGGACTTATTTCAGAGTTCAAACTAAATCCCAGATTACTTACAAGGCATCCAATTATAATACTAAGCTCAACTAGAACAATGCTTAATTGTAAAACACAGAAGAAACAAAGAACAGAATCTCAAAGGTAATACAAAGCAATTATATCAACGAGTTTAACAAAATTCATACATGCATAACAGACTTGTTTTAATGTTTATTTAAATCCATTATATCCTTGATTTAATCCCTGGAGTCTAAACTAGGCATGCACAGAACACGAATTAAAGGGAAAGAGAAAAGCAGAGACTTGCCTGTAATTTCAGATTTTGAAACTGTAAACCACCGTCTCTGAGTTCTCCGTCAACGGTGTCAACTACAGTTCTACACCTTCGGCACTCTTGGTTCAATCCAGAAGCAACCCCGTTCCCTTCTCCTTGAACCTCTCTATTAAACCCTTAAAGATCTCACACTCTGTTGCTCTCTGTTTCTAGGTACGTGAACAAAGGTTTATGTATTTGTTTTTCTAAAACCCTAAACCCACATAAGATATATATTTATAGAAACCTTTAACCTAATTCTAATACATTTACAACCAAGAAAACAAAACCCTAAAATCCACTCCCTAACTATGTCGACGTGTAAAATAAACCCTAATAATACACCCACAAATAACATTAAAATGCAGACCCACATAGGCACGTAAATAATAAAAATTTAACAATACAATTCAGTGAATAAAACAAACCAAAAATACATTTTAATTTACCAATTAAAACAAAAACAATTAATACAATAAAATAAGTAATTAAACAGATAAAAACAAATAAACAGGCAATTAAAACAATTAACTTAATAAAAACGCAATTAAATACAATAACTAAATTCCAGAACTGTCCTTTTAAAATTAGGGGTATTACAACCTCCCCCCGCCCCCGCACCAAACCCGTGCGGGTTTTTATTACATCAAATCATCTCTGCCCAAATAAGTAAAACGGTCCCCCAAAACCACCAAAAACGGTGCGGGATGGAGCGGTAACCACGGGACGGGTCAAATTCCCATCCCTAGCTTTGAACAAATGATTCTTGGGGACAGGCAATAAGTAAAACACATTACCAATTAGGTTCTGCTGAGGATTTAGTCTGCCTGTAGTCATCAAAGAGCCTTGAATATACAGGTTGACTGTAAAAAGCTACCAAAACAAAGAAAATCATTCTTCTTTGGCGCTCTGACTATGTGGGCATGGAAGATTCCCATAAATAGTCTGGTTATCTTAAAATTGAATTGATACTCTTTATAGCTATCTGTTGGGAACGGAGGCATTAAAAGCATAAACTTTGGGTGAGATTTGTAATAGATTCCGCTAATAATTTTTTGCGGATCTCTAGAAGAGCGTTTTTCTATCCGTAAGGAGTTGAACGTGGTATATTTACTTTCTCAAATCTGTTTCCGGGTGAATGAGAAATTAGCTCCAAAGTGTGGTGTTTTGATAAGCCTAAATGGGTATGCAAAATGTAAGAAGTGTTTGTCCCACATGGAAAAAATGTTGAAACCAATTAAAATTTAAATAAGCCAAACTTAGGCTTGGGCTTGGGCTTGGGCTTGGGTTTAGGTCTAATTGTAAAGTCCAATTATTCTTTTTACTAAATAGGATCTTGGATTGGGCTTTTAATTTTGGGCTGGGCTTATTTATATGGGTGGTTGGTTTTTGAATTTAAATTAAAAGTTAGTTTTTTTTCCAAAGGGTTGCATCTATTTCTAAAGGGTTGTATCTGTTTTTCAAATAGTTACATCTGTTTCTAAACGGTTGCAACTCAAAACTAACAGACACCATGTGAACCATCGCAACCTATTGGAATGGATGTGTCTCTTGGTGAACAGACACCATGTGAACCATTGCAACCTATTGGAATAGATGTGTCTAGTGGTGAACAGACACCATATGAACCATTGCAACCTATTGGAATAGATGTGTCTAGTGGTGAACAGACACCATGTGAACCATTGCAACCTATTACAATGGTTGTGTCCAGTAATGAAGAGATACACCCAATCCGAAAAGGCATTTCTGTTTCTATAAATACCCCCTTTTGGATCATTTGCAAGTTGTTCATTTTCATTTTCTTCTATCTCCCTCTCTAGACTTGAACCCAACCTAAGTGGGTTCAAATCATAGGTTAAGTGGTCCGAACCACTTAAACCCTAATTCAATTTCATCGAGCCATATTAAGATTGGTCCGAACCATTTGATTCGGATTACACCCAATTCAGCATTTATATAGCATAGATGCATTTTTGAGTTAGAAAAAGTATTATACAGAGAAGGTTCACCGTATTAACGAGTTTTTAGTGCTGCTACTGGTGGATGTAGACCGTTGTATCCTAGGAGATAGACGCCACTGAGTCCGTTAGCATCATAGCAGGGCGAATCTGTCTTAAGGACATAGTATCCAATACTAGCCTCGATCCAGGTTCTTTATTTATTATTATTATTTTATTGCTTTATTTTTCATATTTAATTAAATATAGAGTTGCATATTTAATTAATGATTTCTTAACATATTTTTAATTAACTTATGACATATTAGTTTAAGATTTGTTATATCTTAAATGTCACATGAAGCATATATTTACCAACAATCTTAAGACAGAATCATTCCTTGCGTAAATTTTATCATATACTTCTATTTAAGATATAAACAAGTAGATATTATACTAATAGTTGAGATATAATAAAACAATATTATATACATTATTATATGATAATATGTTAAATATTAATATGTTCAATATTATGTGAAATTAAAGCATGTTATATAAGTAAATTATTGAATTATTTATATAATTCAATATTGGTTGAATTATTTTAATTTTGTAATATGATATTATGAAGTATATGACATTACCTTAAACATGTGCCAACTAGAGGTGGAAAAAGGTAATTCGTTACTTTTATCAATGGTTGCACAAGATACTGTTCTGTATATTTGCTACGAAGCAAAGATGAAACCTTAGAAATGTGACACCATATGAATTATGGAAAGGTTGAAAACCTTCCTATAAATTCTTAAAAGTGTGGGGGTGTTTATTTAAGGTTGCAGTTCCTACTCCTAAGAAAGTTAAAGTGGAATCTAAAATGTGACGACCTTGTAAATGGGTGTGTCGTGAACTAGTGTAAAAGGCACCGACAGACTACCATACCGGGTGAGTTACAGGTACACAGTCCCACATCGCTTAGGGAAAGGAAATGTGAAGTATTTTTATGTGGTGGCGTTATCTCCAATTGGTATGAAGGCCTTCTGGGATAAAACCCAAGAAAAAGTCATGCAGGCTCAGGCCTAAAGTGAATAATATCATACCATGTGGTGGAGTGGATCACTATATAAAACATTTGATAGGTTATACTCATAATAGTATTGCATATCATTTTCTTATGCATAAATCATACAATGAAAATAAAGATGAGCTTAGAGGTAGTAAGAAGGGTAGAACTTCCAAATCTTTTATTCCTGATTTTCTAACATGTTATTGGAGAATGAGCCACAAAGCTTTAAGGAAGCAAATTATTCTCTTGATTATTATTAATTTTGTATAAGTTCATGAGTGGTTTGTGTATTTAATATAATAGACAAAAATTGACTAATTTAGCTATGTTAATTCTCCCGATAGTCAAGGGAAAAAGATCTATATTAGTGTCTAAGACACGTATATATGTGAATGGGCTAAATAGGAAAAGATTTTTCGATAACTCTAAAGAGTTTAATGGAAAATGTTATGGATACGCTAAACTAGTACACTGAGACAAGTTAAATCAAGCTAGTTAACTCTAACGTACAATTTAGCTAAAAGCTAAAATGTTACTGAGTTGCAAACTACTTAGCTTAGCTATAAACTAAAATGATTAATGAGGTGCACAAAACCTAAGAGGAAGAGAAAAATCTGTTAGTTGGTTCTAACTCTCAACTCGGTAGTAAAAAACATGAGGGTGATGAGTAGTCATTTTAGCCATAAGCTATTTGAGCTATACATCATATCTGCTTATGTAGGAGGGAATAATACTACTTGTAAAGTAGTAGTTTTTGAAGAATATTCTTCAAAACAAATTACTCTACTACCAAGATAGACTACTTAGATAAGTGTGTACTAAAGTTATGAGCTACTAGAATTGATAGCTAAACAAACTTAACTTCAAGCTAGCGGTAATAGCTGAGAAGTGGGTGCTCATCATAACCTAGTAGTGAGATATGAGAAGAGTGTGTAATAATACTTGAGAAGTGAGTGCTCACTCTGTGGTGATTGTATCCAAAGCTTAAATAATAAGATAATTATTTGCTTAAATGATTGAGTTATGTGATGTGTGACACATGAAATATTATAACATGTTAATATGACTGACTTAACATGAACTTTAACATGAATAACTTAATTCATAAATATAAGAGATGTAGAAGCAAATATTAATTAAAGCCTATTGTAATTAATATCTCTAGCATTAATTCACAGTAACGTAAGTGACATATTATAAGAACAAGTTAGAGATAAAGTGAATACATATGTACTAGAGACTGTTATACATGCTTGTTAAGAAGCGAATATTGAACCTTAAAAATGTAGATGAGGTAAAATATTTAATATATGGTATTTCAAGAGTTGAAAAATTATAAGAAATATATCATATGTAAAATTTTAGGATTATCCCAAAGTTGTGGGGGGATATTGTCCATAGATGAAATTTGCTATGAGTTACCTCACCAGATAAGAAATATTTATAAATGTAGGGTTCTTAATCCTAAGAGATTTTGGATAGAATCAAATATCATTTAGAGTATTATAACAATAGTGCATGTTATTTCCTATAAGGAAAATATTATGTAACAACTAAAAGAGCACTTTTTCCAATTGAAGTGCTGAGTTATTTGTTCCAGTTGAAAAGTCAAGTGTGGAAGCTCATAAGTCCTTGAATGGATTAAAGCTACTACAAAGACAATGACATAAATGTGATGCATAAGTCATTGTATGCCTTAAAAAAATTAATGATATACTAATTAGTATATTTGATATGAAAGATTTAACATCTGATAACGTAATATATTCTCAACAGAATGAGATTGAGATTATACTAGTTATGATAACAAAACCGTAGCTAAATTTTGTAGATGTAAATCTCAAATATAAATACTAGTCAAAGTATATCATTGGTTGAGATTACAAGGCATCTTAATAACTGTGTTTAATTACACATTTTCAATCCAGGATCGGATTACTGAAAAATAACAAATTGGGTAGTTGAGATACACCCTAAGTCCAATATTGCATAGATTGAGGTATCTAACTGAATTGGAGGTGTAACAGTGATGCAATCTGGATGTGGGATTTTAAAGATTTCAAATCCAAGAGTGGATATGTCTTTAATATTAAAGGTGTAGTTGTATGTTCTTAATATAACTCAAAATTAGAAACTTTGAATAAATCAAATAGGAATGTCAATGGACTTCACCTAGAGGACATTTCAAAGTAAGTCTACACCTGTACCACTAAAGAAAATGATATTACTAACAATAAGCAATTTTAGGGCACAAAGTATACAGTTGCTCTCACCTGGAGAAATCTCTGCAGAGTGTAATATTTCTAAACACAACCTTGTGGCCACATATAAAATTAAGGGTTGTATTAGAGAGCAATTGTACAAATCATCGAGGGGAATGGGGTTTAAAGCCGAAAGCTAACGAGTCACCTTAATGGAAACCCAACCTAGCCGACTGGAGATTCTAAGATCTAGGTTGAAAGGAACAACAGAAATTCTGAGTAACTCACCAGAAGCATTGGGAAGATATGAATCTTCTGCCCATTTCTATGATGAGACAGTGCTACCTACAGCGAGGATTAGGATAAACTACTCTTTTAATGACTCTTATACCTTGAAAATTCAAGTGGGGTATGGTAGGATACTCTTAATAAGAAGTCACCTATATGAGTGTGAAGTGGGGCCGCTTCTATGAGAACTATAAAGGCTAAGTTTTCTGGAGCACTCATTGAATACCAGGACTTGTTTAGGGCCAAAATGAACATAACAATGAGAACCAACTTTGTGAGGAAAGGTACTGTGTGTTTGTTATTGTCTTGGTTTACACAAACGGCTGAACAGTTTAAGACATCGCGTTCACTGGTTAGCCTGTAAATCCGATAGCAATACACTAGGGAAGGTTCAAAGCCAAAAGCCACCTATCCTGATGCAATAACTTTCCGACTATACTCTCTCTAGTGTCTATATGATCATTTTTGCATTTTACGCAAATTTCCATTCATGTGGGGGATTGTTGGAAACGGAGGCATTATAAGCATAAACTTTGGATGAGATTTGTAATAGATTCCGCTAAGAATTTTTTGCGGATCTCTAGATGAGCGTTTTTCTCTCTGTAAGGAGATGAACGTTGTATATTTACTTTCTCAAATCTGTTTCTGGATGAATGAGAAATTAGCTCCAAAGTGTGGTGTTTTGATAAGCCTAAATGGGTATGCAAAATGTAAGAAGTGTTTGTCACACATGAAAAAAATGTTGAAACCAATAAAAATTTAAATAAGCCAAACTTGGGCTTAGGCTTGGGCTTGGGCTTGGGCTTGGGTCTAATTGTAAAGTCCAATTATTCTTTTTACTAAATAGAATCTTGGATTGGGCTTTTAATTTTGGGCTGGGCTTATTTAAATGGGTGGTTGGTTTTTGAATTTAAATTAAAAGTTAGTTTTTTTTTCCAAAGGGTTGCATCTATTTCTAAAGGGTTGTATCTGTTTTTCAAATAGTTGCATCTGTTTCTAAACGGTTGCAACTCAAAACTAACAGACACCATGTGAACCATTGCAACCTATTGGAATGGATGTGTCTATTAATGAACAGACACTATGTGAACCATTGCAACCTATTGGAATAGATGTGTCTAGTGGTGAACAGACACCATGTGAACCATTGCAACCTATTGCAATGGTTGTGTCCAATAATGAAGAGATGCACCCAATCTGAAAAGGCATTTATGTTTCTATAAATACCCCCTTTTGGATCATTTGCAAGTTGTTCATTTTCATTTTCTTCTATCTCCCTCTTTAGACTTGAACCCAACCTAAGTGGGTTCAAATCATAGGTTAAGTGGTCCGAACCACTTAAACCCTAATCCAATTTCATCGAACCATATTAAGATTGGTCCGAACCATTTGATTCGGATTGCACCCAATTCAGCATTTATATAGTATAGATGCATTTTTGAGTCAGAGAAAGTATTACACAGAGAAGGTTCACTGTATCCACGAGTTTGTAGTACTGCTACTGGTGGAGGTAGACCGTTGTATCCTGGGAGATAGACGCCACCGAGTCCGTTAGCACCATAGCGGGGCGAATCTGTCTTAAGGATATAGTATCCAATACTAGCCTCGGTCCAGGTTCTTTATTTATTATTATTATTTTATTGCTTTATTTTGCATATTTAATTAAATATAGAGTTGCATATTTAATTAATGATTTCTTAGCATATTTTTAATTAACTCATGACATATTAGTATAAGATTTGTTATATCTTAAATGTCACATGAAGCATATATTTACCAACACTATCGAGCAATATCGTGGTGTGTATTGGTTGTGACTGACACGTGGATTTAAAATTTAAAATAGATATAATGGTGGTCTATATTAATGCTTTTAACTATATACTATATATTTTTTCTAATATGTTATTTGATTTGGGTTTGATTTTGATGCTGTGGTTTCAAACTCCCTATTATGTTCAGGGTTTGTCTTTTAAGTGGTCCAAAATAGGGATAGCAATTTCTTCTGATCCGACAGGTTTTTGCCCCGTCCCTGTTTCTAATGGGGTGGATTTAGTGGCCTCTAAATGAGTTTGGAATGGGTATGATAAAATAATTGAAAACCCGAAGCGGGTTTGGAGCGGGGGCGAATTTAATGATGACCCCGCCCCGATTATATATTATCTTTTAATTTTTTTTGCAATATCTAAAATATATATTTTAAATTTTTTTGCTGAAAATGTATGTTAATATATTAGTAATATTTACTATTTAGTAATTTAAAAGTTAGGTTACCTTGTTTATCAACCCAATTGAGCACATTGGGTTAGTTTTTTTATTTATTTATTTTTTATTTTATTTTATTTTATTTTTTTTTACTATATAATAAAAGTGACATAATCCCCCCCCCCCCCACAATTAAACAGAATACATGGGGCGGAGTTAGTATTTTCTCTACCGGAGTAAGGGCAGGAATGGTATAACAATTACAAACCTGTTTCGAAGTAAGGACGGAGTTGGTATAATAGATTTTCTAACCGGCCGGAGTAGGGTTTAGCCCAACCCGTCCAATCTCCGCCCCGTTGCCATCCCAAGTCCAAAGCCTTAGGGTCTAGCATAGAAACTTCTGCCAAACCCTTTTAAACACGTACCTTGGAAATTTTCTAGTTATGGAGCTAAAAAAAAAAAAAAAGGGGTGTTTCTTCTAGTTAGATCCCAAATAATTGGAATTTCTAGTTGAGTTGGGCGAGCTTGTGTGGAGTTTTAAAAGCAAAGTGGTAACAACTCTGTCAAGAAGAACCCAAATTAGATGAACATGGTCGAAGCAATAGAGTGAAATTGTGATTTTCACGTGGGTCACGTGACTTTTTATCTTTATGTATTGTGTCAGTATAACATGGAATAAGCTGTTCCAAAAAAAAATATTCTGATGGGAAATATGGCTAGATGTGTCCATCGTTCTTTCATATCATTTAAAAGAATTGGTATGATTTTTATGAGTTATATCACTTAATTAAATTGAAGGAAAAGAAATGAATTACTCTATTTTCCCTAGTAATTCACAAGAACGACATAAATTGTTGTGATCATGCAATAATTAGACTATCTAGAAGTTCTACTTAATTAATCTTGTATGTGTTGGTCATTTATACTTCATATGATTTCAATAACCCGGTATACATATATGAACAGCCAAAAAATACCAAGGGTATTCGACCCATGCAATCAGTTTTGACATGAGACGACTAGATTTATAAGTGTACATGATATATTGTAATGCAATTGGCTCAACAAAGGTTTTTCCAAAAGAAATATCATGACCAGGGGAGGAGGGAAAGGGGGGCTGGTGGGGGCCATGGCCCCCCTAATTTTTTGGAATTTTTTTTTTAGTATAGGTAAAAATAAAATAGTATAGCATATATGGTATAAAATCTATACTTGGCCCCCTTAAGAAAAAAAAATTTTATTTCTTTAATTAGAAATTAACAAAAGATAGTTTATATAGTGATTTAATTAATAGAACCTCGATAAAAATTGATTCACATAAAAATTTAATGTGGCTATCTTAAAATTTCAACTCAAACACCGTTCTTTCCATAATGTGACTACAAACACGATTCTTTCCATAACCTTATTATTTTAAAATTCCATCTCATACATGATTCTTTCCATCACTTTTTTTTTTTTTTTTTTTTCATTTTTATTGAAATACTTTTATAAGAATTCTATAAAAAATTAATTTTTACAAAATCAAGAACAAAAATTTCATTTGAAGTTTTGAATATCAACAAAAATCGATGATTTAAAAATCTAAATTCTTATTTTATTAATTTGTTTGTGTTTTTATTTATTTATTTTTATTTTTTTATCGTTGTTATTGTTTTGTTAAATTTTCAATTGTTACATTTTTTTTTAAAAGTTATTTTTGTTTTTTTTCTTTTTGATAAATAAAGAGAGTTTTTTAATTGAATTTTTTTTATAATTTTGGCATAAATCTTATTTGTGTTTGTTCAGAAAGTTTGATAAAAATTTTCTTTAAATAGTTTTTTATTTAAATAAATTGAAAAAAGTTTAGATAGATATAATTTTGAATAAATAATATAAATAGTAAAATATTTTTGCCTACGTAATTTTTTTTTTTCTTTTCAAAAGTTCTAGCTAGATAATGTTGTTTATAATTTTAGCCCCCCAACCTCAAGATCCTGGCTCCACCCTTAATCATGACCCACCGAATCTGACGTGGGCAAGGGACTAGCCAAACTTATGGTGTAAGATTGTATAAATGAATAAATAAACACTCCCACCGTTCCAAAATAGTTAGACACTTTGAGAATTATGACTCACAATTTTTGAAACGGAGAGAGTAAATAACAATGAGTGGAGTAAGCATGGGGCGTGTCACATGTAGAAGTCCATTTGCATACACGTGTTATTAAGCATGCACCAAATTCTTGCACACAAGACACTTGTATATGTAGATTATGTGTGTACAACAATATAGAGAGAGATTCTCGTCTCTAGAGACTACATATGAGAAATAAGTAAAAGAAAAAAAAAATAAAAATCAGATAGCTAGAGAAAGAGAAAGAAAGAGAGAAATGGGGAAACAACAAAGACCAATTTTGGTTAGTTTCGGAAGAAGAAGGAGAAAATAGGAGAAATGAGAAGAAATTAAGGCAAATATATATATACATGACGTGATTGATGAATTTGACTGTTTATGTACAGTTGATCAAATCAAACACAGTTTGATAACGTGACTGATGAATAAATTCAACTTTTCAAAAAAAAGAAAATCAGAAACTCACAAACAAATACATTTTGATTAAATAAAATAAATAATAAATTCACATTCAAAAGCAAAGTTGTCGATCAAACTCTTGAGGCGTTGAGTTTTTCGAGGGACGAAGAGAGCTTTCCGAGGGACAAAATTTGCACAGGTGGAAATTGAAATCATAGTCTTCAACGAGCTTGAACAAGTGTTTCTGAGTTGTAAACGAAGTTTGACAAAAAAAGCCCTAAAATGTGAAAAGTGCCAATTACTCTCGAATATTTTTTTATTATTTTTAATTAAATAATCAATTTTCTGCTATCGTGTTAAAGTAGGGATCGGTCAAAGTTGACTTCAGGTACAGTTGATCAAATCAAACACATTTTGATGATGTGACTAATGAATAAATTCAATTTTCAGAAGAAAAAAAAAATCAGAAACCACAAACAAATACATTTTGATCAAATGAAATAAATAATAAATTGACATTCAAAAGCAAAGTTGTCGATCAAACCCTTAAGGCGTTGAGTTTTTTTATGGATGAATGGAGTTTTCCGAAGGACGAAATTTTCACAAAATTTGCACAGGCAGAAATTGGGATCATAGTCTTCAACTAGCTTGAACTAGGGTCTCCAAGTCACTAGTTGTAAACAAAGTTTGACAAAGAATACCCTAAAATGTGAAAAGTCCCAATTACCCTCCAATATTTTTTATTACTTTTAAAGGCAAATTTCATGAAACCCACAAAACTATTATTTTTTTTTATCAAATACCTCTAACCTATTTTAGAAAACCCCCAACACTATGGAATTTGATCGCATTGCACCAATTATGTGATTAAATGACGAAACTAACCTTATGATATACCCATTAATTTAAAAAAGCAAAAATTGGTATTTTGCCAATTACAAAAATAGCCTTAGGACATTTAACTCAATAAAACACAAAACGACTGTATTTTGTGTGTATATATTATATGTATATGTATATGTATATGTATATGTATTATTCACCTCGCCCTTCTCTTCCATCTCACCTTCACCCAGATACAGAAACCACAATTAACAAACCAAATTAGTAAGAGGAAACATTGCACACCACATGATTGTCAAATCAGCAGATGAAGTTTTCGAGAAATTGAAAATCGCCGGATTGATAATGATTCAGTTGTTTTTCGGCGACGAAGAGTGCACAGAATCGGAGCTTCAGCTGACGAAGGTGCTGCTGGTGAATCTAGAGCGTACTGTCACGCCCCGCCTATGAAGGTTGTGCCACGCAGGCGACACGCAGACGCTGAGAAGGACGCTGCATGGCAACTGCATGGCAAGTGGAGTTTCTAGAGTCTTCCGGAATAGTCTAGAGTTATGTGGAAGATTCTAGATATGTGTATAAATGTGTAGAAGTGTGTGGAAGGTTCTAGAGTTCTCCAGAGTTGTGTGGAGTAGTATGGAGAATTCTAGAATGTTGTAGTTACTAGTAGATAAGTATGGAAGTGTGAAGAAGGTGGGAGAAGATTCTAGATAATCAATCTCCACCGTTGGTTAGAATGCATCCTAGCCGTCCATTAGGGATGGGGATGCCTATAAATAGAGGTAGGACTTCATTTTGTGGGGAACAAGTCCTAGAGTGAGTCTTGAGAGCCTTGTAGAGAGCTTGAGTGCTAGCCTTGTACAAAGCATTCTTTGAAGTAATAGAAGTGTTCTTTCCTTGCCAACTTAAGTGTCTTAGTGTGTGTGAGTGTGCAAGCCAAGTGAGGAGAGGGCGAGTGCAACTACAACACTAGTAAGCGCACGAGGGGAGTGTGTTGGCTAAGGTGTGCACGGGAATTAGGCTGACTAAGTACTTGCGAGAGTGGAAGCAACATCTTGGTGCCGCACGGGAGCAGCTAGAGTGGTGCTGAAACTCTAAACCCGTGACAGTTGGTATCAGAGCCAGGTTCGTCAAGGGAGCTTTGTTGGAGTAGACATGGCTAGCAGAGGAGACCACCAAGTCCACATCTTAGAGCAGAGCTTGGAGGAGAAGCTTGCCACACACTTGGTCTACACAGAGACCAAGTTTAACAGGCTCGAGAGAAAGATGGCGGAACTCTACGAGCTGATTGACGGCATTGCCAACAAGGCGCGAGAGAAGGAAAGGGACTTGTATGATCAGGTAGACGACTTGCGCATGGAGATTGCCGAGTGTAAGAAGAAGTTCTCCCAGGCGTGCGAGGTCGTGGTGAAGCCAAGGAAGAAGAAGGCGCCGGAGCCCAAGGAGTACGATGGGGCAAGGAATGCGCGCGAGATTGACAACTTCTTCTGGCACATGGAGTGGTACTTCGAGTGCATGGAGATCGAGGATGATGAGGAGAAGGTGCAGACAGGCACTATGTACCTCACGAACACTGCCGCTCTATGGTGGAGGCAGCGCTTCACCGGTAGGGGCGCAAGAGCAGTTGATACATGGGAGGAGTTCAAGAGGCAGCTCAAGAGGCAGTTCTACCCTGAGTGCATTGAGGACCTCGCCATGATCAACCTAAGGCGCCTGAAGCAGAAGGGCAGCATAAGGGAGTATGTGAAGGAGTACTCCAACTTGATGCTGGAGATCCCAGAGATGCCGGAGCGGCAACGTGTGTGCTTGTTCATTGATGGGCTGCAGTCTTGGGTGGCCACGGAGCTAAGGAGAAGGGAACCTAGAGACTTGGCATCCGCAATGGCTATAGCGGAGCGCCTCGAAGACTTTAGGCGCGATGACAAGAGGGCCACGTCTCCCAGGAGGGACCACGGCAAAGGTGGGGGAGACCGGCGCTTCAAGAAACGGGGCTCGCCCAAGTCTAGTGATGATGAGCACAGCGATGAGGAGAGACGCCCACGCCATGATAAAGGCAAGGACCATGGAGAGAGGTCTAAGGCTAGTGGCAAAGGGGAGCGCCGCGATAAGGGCAAGTGGGAGCCGAAGTGCTACTTGTGCGAAGGGCCGCACATATTGCGACACTGCCCCAACAAGAAGACCATGAGCGCCCTTGTGAAGGATAAGGGCAAGGGCAGGGTGGACGATGCGGGCAGCGATGAAGATAGGTGCATGGGGGCTATGCAGATGCTGAGTAGCATGGCGCATGACACCAAGAAGAAGGGCAAGGCAAAGAAGGTAGCTGGGGTGCGCTATGTGGATGCGCAGGTTGGTGGCAAAGCCGTGCAAGCGTTGGTAGACACGGGTGCTACACACAACTTCATTACCCCGGAGGAGGCGCAACGACTTGGCTTGGAGATGCGCAAGACGGAGGGCTGGATCAAGGCCGTCAACTCCAAGGAGGCACGCGTGAGTAGAGTGTGCAAGGAGGTGGAGCTATGCATGCAAGGATGGAAGGGCAAGGCTGACTTCCAAGTTGCAGAGATGGACGACCACGACATGGTGCTGGGGCTGGAGTTCATGGACAGGAACAACGCCGCGCCACTACCATGCCTTGGTGCGTTGATGATACTTGGAGGCGAGGAAGGCAAGGCCGCATGTATGGTGCCGCTCGTGGGCAGGAAGGAGAGTCCAGAGGTGGCAGTCAACACGATGGAGCTCGTGAGGACTTCACATCTCCCGAAGGGCGCTCGTACGTTTGGGCCAAGGACATATGCGCAAGTGCTGATGACCTGCGAGAGGCTGGGTCAGCTGAAGAAACCGTGACGAGGACGTCACGGAAATGGGTGGGGGAGAATGTCACGCCCCGCCTATGAAGATTGTGCCACGCAGGCGACACGCAGACGCTGAGAAGGACGCTGCATGGCAACTGCATGGCAAGTGGAGTTTCTAGAGTCTTCCGGAATAGTCTAGAGTTATGTGGAAGATTCTAGATATGTGTAGAAATGTGTAGAAGTGTGTGGAAGGTTCTAGAGTTCTCCAGAGTTGTGTGGAGTAGTATGGAGAATTCTAGAATGTTGTAGATACTAGTAGATAAGTATGGAAGTGTGAAGAAGGTGGGAGAAGATTCTAGATAATCAATCTCCACCGTTGGTTAGAATGCATCCTAGCCGTCCATTAGGGATGGGGATGCCTATAAATAGAGGTAGGACTTCATTTTGTGGGGAACAAGTCCTAGAGTGAGTCTTGAGAGCCTTGTAGAGAGCTTGAGTGCTAGCCTTGTACAAAGCATTCTTTGAAGTAATAGAAGTGTTCTTTCCTTGCCAACTTAAGTGTCTTAGTGTGTGTGAGTGTGCAAGCCAAGTGAGGAGAGGGCGAGTGCAACTACAACACTAGTAAGCGCACGAGGGGAGTGTGTTGGCTAAGGTGTGCACGGGAATTAGGCTGACCAAGTACTTGCGAGAGTGGAAGCAACATCTTGGTGCCGCACGGGAGCAGCTAGAGTGGTGCTGAAACTCTAAACCCGTGACAGTACGGACTGGATGTGGAAGGTGTTTCTGCCGGAAGGATCGGACTGGGACCATGAGGCGGCGAATGTGTTCAGCTGTGGATCAAAATTGATTGATTTGTTGGCAATAAATTTTCTAGCGACGATGGTGTTCGTCGGAGGTTTTGTGTGTGTATATATATATTATATGTATATGTATATATATGTATAAATTCTCCTTGGATGCACCTCTCTCAATCTGGGCATCTCTGTTAAGAACAGAGGAATTTCATAGTTATCGAAACTCTTCAAATTGCTCAAACTTTTTGGGATTTTTCTAGAAAATTGATTCCAACCCAGGTCGAGCTTCAAGAGCTCTATTAGTCCTCCGAGTGATTCTGGGACATTCCCTTCAAACCCATTGTTGCTGAGATCAAGAACCCTCAATTTCTTCAACTTCCCCAAATTTTTCGAAATTTTACCACCGATAAATCCATTTCTCGATATTGTAATATGTTCCAAGTTGATTAAATCACCAAACCTATCTGATATACTCCCAGAAACATTTGTTTTTGTCAAGACTAACCTCCTTAGACTCGTCAAGTTACCAAGTTCACCACCAAGAGACCCAACCAGAGATGGGTTTTCTATGAACATGAGCTCTTCTAAAGAATACCTGAAATTGAGTTCGTTGATGTGAACCGTTTCCATAGTGGCGTTGTTGTTGGCTTCATCGACAAAGATGTAGTAGACTACGCCGTATGGGGCGGTGGTGCAGAGTGATCTGAGGAGAATTTATACATATATATACATGTAAATATAATATATATACACACATAAAGAAAGGGGCGAAGGTAAGTAAAACGTGGTCGTTTTTGTGCTTTGATTACACTAAGGTTATTTATGTAATTGGCAAAATACCGATTTTTGCTTTTTAAAATAAATTGGTATATCAGAAGGTTAATTTCATCATTTAATCACAGAATTGGGGCAATGTGATTAAATTTCACAGTGCTGGGGGTTTTCTAAAATAGGGTGGGGTATTTGATCAAAAAATGATAATATTAGGGGTTTCGTGAAATTTGTCCTACTTTTAATTAAATTCTCAATTAAATAATCACTCTTTTGCTATCATGTGAAAGTAGGGGCGGTCAAAATTGACTTCAGATACAGTTGATCAAATCAAACACATTTTGATGATGTGACTAATGAATAAATTTAATTTTTCAGAAAAAAGAAAATCAGAAATCATAAACAAATACATTTTGATCAAATGAAATAAATAATAAATTGACATTCAAGAGCAAAGTTGTCGATTAAGCCTTTGAGGCGTTGAGTTTTTCGAGAGACGAAATTCGCACAAAATTTGCACAGGTGGAAATTGAAATCATAGTCTTCAACTAGCTTGAACTAGGGTTTCTAAATCACTAGTTGTAAACGAAGTTTAACAAAAAAGCCCTAAAATGTGAAAAGTCCCAACTACCCTCGAATATTTTTTATTACTTTTAATTAAATTATCAATTAAAAAATCACTCTTCTGCTATCACGTTAAAGTAGGGCTGGTCAAAGTTGACTTCAGGTACAGTTGATCAAATCAAACACATTCTGATGATGTGACTGATGAATAAATTCAATTTTTCATAAAAAAAGAAAATTAGAAATCACAAACAAATACATTTTGATCAAATGAAATAAATAATAAATTGACATTCAAAAGTAAAGTTGTCGACAAAACCTTTGAGACGTTGAGCTTTCTAAGGAACGATATAATTTTAGGCCCATAATGCGTCAAATTCACAGAGATCATGAAGCCCAAGGCTTTATCCCTTATTCGTACTTGGCCATTTGGGTGAATTTTGCTTTTTGGCTTATGTACTCACTCCCCAGATTTCACCCAGACGCGTGGCTTGCTGTTGTGAGTGGTGTGGTAGTAGGATTGGAGCTTGGATACTTATTTGTGTTTCACCGTTACAACGCGAATCACATTCGTCGCGTGAGTAGTAGTAATAAAGCATATTTACAATAATTCTCTTTTTTTTTCTTCCCTTTACACTCTTTTAATTTTTATTTTCAGATATTTATCAAAATCTGCTTGTGCTTACTATGATCTTTATAGCTACTTTTACTCTACTTTATTATGACTCACATAAGAGGAGGTCCAAGTTGGTAGGTATTATGCCTGTGTCACTGGCGTAATCATGTATGGGTGCTCGTTACAAAATTTGTAATCACATCTAACCTTATTAAATGCTAACTTTTGTTAATTTGTATTTTCCTTTTTTATTTATTGACTTTTTGTTTTGCATTTGAAAAGTATCAAGTGATTAAAGAAAATAATCTGAATGGCATGCCATTTCTACCATCGGTAGCAAGTTTGGCTAATAGCCTCATATGGCTCCACTATGCTGTCATTCAAACCAAACATGACAATTTCATAGTGGTAAAGTTTAATATATTACTTAAATTAAATATGATTTGGTGTATAATTTTGATAAAAACCTTATTTAATTAATAGATTACAAGTTCTTTTGGTGGGTTATCAAGTGTCTTCCAACTGCTAGTGTATACGTATTACTACTTTGCTGCTGCTGCTGCCGCCACCGAGAGTTTTCCGAGGGACGAAATTTGAACATGCGAAAATTGAGATCATAGTCTTCAACTAACTTGAACTAGGGTTTTTGAGTCACTAGTTGTAAACGAAATTTGACAGTGAAGGCCTTAAAATGTGAAAAGTCCCAATTACCCTCGAATATTTTTTATTAATTTTAATTAAATTCTCAATTAAATAATCGCTCTTCTGCTATCATATTAAAGTAGGGTCCGGTCAAAGTTGACTTCAGGTATAGTTGATCAAATCAAACACCTTTTGATGATGTGACTGATGAATAAATTCAATTATTCAGAAAAAAGAAAGTTAGAAGCCATAAACAAATACATTTTGATCAAATGAAATAAATAATAAATTTATTTTCAAAAGCAAAGTTGTCAATCAAACCCTTGAGGCGTTGAGTTTTTCGAGGGACGAAGAGAGTTTTCCAAGGAACGAAATTTGCACATGCGAAAATTGAGATCATAGTCTTCAACTAGCTTGAATTAGGGTTTTTGAGTCACTAGTTGTAAACAAAGTTTTACAAAGAAAGCCCTAAAATGTGAAAAGTCCCAATTACCTTTGAATATTTTTTATTACTTTTAATTAAATAATCACTCTTCTGCTATCTTGTTAAAGTAAGGGCCGGTCAAAGTTGACTTCATGTACAGTTGATCAAATCAAACACATTTTGATGATGTGACTGATGAATAAATTCAATTTTTCAGAAAAAAGAAAATTAGAAATCACAAACAAATACATTTTGATCAAATAAAAAAAATAATAAATTAATATTCAAAAGCAAAATTGTCGATCAAACCTTTGAGGCGTTAAGTTTTCCAAGGGACGAAGAGAGCTTTCCGAGGAGCGAAATTTGCACAAAATTTGCATCGGCGGAAGTTGAGATCATAGTCTTTAACTCCCTAATCCATGACTCCTTCTCAACAACCAACATTGCATTCCATGTCAGTCTAGCACATTTGTGCACTGAATGCATTACTAGTTTCGGTAACCTGTCGGGTTTTCTGTGCTCTTTCCGGTAGTTTCTTATAAATTCACCCTTTCATGTATGAATTGTATATTGTATCAACATATTTTCCTAACACGTTAAAAAAAATTAACTTTCACAACTTAATTTCACAATTCATAAATTAATAATAAAAACCACGAATACTTTCAACATATATGTAAGAAGATTTGCATATTTGATCACCTACTTTTTCTAACAGTATACAATATAAAAGTTGGACAGATCAATATATTATGATCACAACTATGTATCATGTATGAATTGCATATTGTATCAACATATTTTCCTAACAGGTTAAAAAAATTAACTTCGACAACTCAATTTCATAATTTCAAATCCTAAAATCTATATAATTAGTCAATTATTTCAAAACCCTAAAATCTTAAATAAATTTATATTTGGATATTAAACTGTACCGATATAAATTATTACATATTAACGTATAAAACATAATCAATGTTTACCTATACATAAAGAATACTGTGGGAGGTGGGTTCACCAAATCCTGCTCACCACCTGAAACACCAACACTGGTTTGTTCTTCATGTGACACGTTTTCTGTTCTTGCGTCATTGCTAGACATTGGTTTCTTAGGTAGCCGTAGTGAACGTTTTTTCATTTTCTTCTTTACTATAGATTTTATCCTAGCTAGCCATTAAATTTTGAAAATTTTCAAATTTAAAATTTCGCAAATGTATAAAATTCTCCTAAAACCAGAACAAGAGACAGAGATACTAGTTTCATGAAGAATCAGAGCAAACAACTTTCACCTTTCGAAAATAACCGTATACCAAATTGGAAGGAAAAAGAACAGTTCAAGTTGAGAGTTTTGAAAAGAAGAGGAGACGGAGACACAGACGGATATGGAGATGGAGAGGAGAGGAGAGTAGCGGAGACATATTTGTAATTTTAATAAAAAGGTAAAGGTAAATTATAATTAAATAAAGGGTAAAGTGCATTAAACCCCCTTGAACTATGGGGGTTTTGCAACTAACCCCCCTGAACTACAAAAAACCCCCCTGAACTTTCACTTGTTTGCAATTTGCCCACTCAGGCCACCGGAAAAGATAAAAGACAATTTTACCCTTATTCAAAACTACATCGTTTCTATCTCCCTCTCTCTATTTCTCTATATGTGTATATATTATAAATATATGTATATAATATATATATATATACATATATATATAGACACAGAGAGGAGAGGGAGCACGTCGATCTCGCCGGCCAGTTATAACGCCACCTCGTTCATGTTGTCGTTGACCAGCGACACCGACGGCAAGCAGCCGTCGTCCTCGTCGGCGTTCCAGATCACCAACATGTCCCATGTGTCCCGCGAAGAACAGAAGTAAAGGCGGCAAAGACCCGGGCGGCGGAGATGGACCATCACAGCCGAGTCCTCACCGGACGACCTTTTCATAGCCGACCTCTTCACGGCGGCAAATGACGAAAGCAGATCTGACATCCCAGTGTTGTCGAAGGTGCAGACGGTGATGGACTCCCGTAACTCCTTATGCCACACCCAGCGCGTCCTCACCGCCTCACCAGTAACTCCTTGCGCCGCTGTTCTCTGTCCTCGTCGGCGCCGTTTCTGGGTTCGACGGCAACAAAAAACCGTACCAGTTACAGAGTTCGTGATTTGGGGATTTTTTTTATTTTTTATTTTATTTTTGGTTGAATATTATTTGGGGAAATTTGGCAAAACCATGATCAATTTCATTTTTTTGGCTAGGGTGGATTGGTTGGGCAGAATGGTGACTGTGGAGGTTTTGGGTGAAGAGCGGTGATGGTTTTAATTGGTTGAAGGTGGTGGTGGACTGGTGGTTATGGGTTGGAGGCTTCGGACGGTGGAAAGGATGAAGGTGGCCTCGGCGGTTTCGGTTCTGGATGATGTCGGCTATGATGCAACGGCGGTGATGGACCGGCGAGGGCTCGGCCGTGAGGAAGAAATGCGGCGGTGGAGTGGACCGGCCGGCAAGGATGAATCCAAGCTTCTTGTTCTGTAAATGGGTTTTGATTTTTTAATCTTTTTGTAATTTTGAAATTTTCTTGTTCTGTAAATGGGATGAATCCAAGCTTCTATGCCTTGGATCGTTTCAATTCTAATGCCAAAGGACCGGTCACGAGCATCTGTAAAACATACAACATATATATATATATATATATATATATATATATATATATATATATATTGGCAGATATATACTGCACAGATCGATGAGGGAGACGGACAAAACGTTAGGGCTTGTTTGGATACTAGTTGGGTCCAAATGTCTTTAAAGGTTATTATGGTCTTTTTACATTCCATAAGGGCTTTATGGTCATTTAGAGAAATATGGGCTATCACATGGTAGAAATCCATCGGCCAGTTGCCGGATTGGGGTAAAGTGCAACCAAACAACATACTTCAGGGGGGTTTTATGCTACTTTATAAATTCAGGGGGGTTTTTTGCTCATTAAGGTATAGTTGAAGGGGGTTTAATGCACTTTACCCTTAAATAAAATAATTTTATATATAATATATTGTTATATGTATAATGTATAAGTATATGTTGTATATGGTATCAGTATATGTGATAAAAGAAAGACTATTAGGCAGTGATGTGACAAATAGGTTGAGGTGGTTTCATCTCAACCTTGGTTCCTCACTAAACAGAGTCCAGTGAGTGAGAGGCGCCACTGGAGCAGATTTCAGTCTCTCACTTTTAAAGGCTACATACTGCACCTGACGAAACTGATAGCATATACTCTCTCCGAGTCTCTCTCTCACACACTAACGCACGCACACTAAAATGGCAACGGCGGGAACACTTCAAACCCTAATTTTCATAACTCCGACGAACGTAACATTCTCTAATCGTCATCGGAATGCATATTTTCGGATAAACCACGTTTCTTTATCACGTCGGTCCGCCAATTTCAATCACAACTCTTCACTTCTTCGAAAAACTCACCCCATTTCAAGACGCATAAGAGCCAGCGAACGACCACACAAGGTTCGGTCGCTTCCAATCTTTCTCACTAGGTATCTTTAATCTCAGTATTTTCATTCAATTTCACTTGAAAAACGTCTTGAATTGGTTATTTGTATTGTATTTCAGTTGGGTAGTGATGGAGACCAATCTCCTCAAGTTTCTGGTTCTTCGATGGATTTGAAATGGGCGAAGCCGTTGCTGAAGTTTGCTTCAAACAATTTTCTTCCATTAGGTAATCATATATATTTCTTGGGCCCATGTTCTGTGTTTTCTTTTCTTTTTTAAATATTTTTACTTTTGGGTAAGTAAGTTCAATGTTTCTTTTGATTTCTTTGTTTCAGATTTGCTTAGTGAATAGGATTTATTTACTATAAACATATACATATAGAATATTGGGGATTAGATGCATGTACAATTATTGGGATTAGGCTTATTTTCACTTATTTATTTGTTTATTATTATTATTTTTTGTTCCTGCTTTTGTTTTTGATTTTTTTGTTTTCCTCCAAATTCCATGAGGGGTGAAAAGGAGGTGGGGCATACCAATTGATACACTTGCTAAAAAGGAATTTGTTGCCAACTTCTAGTAGATCCGCAAAAGAAGGAAAAATAAAAAGATAGTAAAAGGATTTCAATTGCTTATCAATTAGTATGAAGCTAAACCGGCATTTTAACAATATAAACACATTCTTATGACCATCTAGATGTGATCTTTGTTGGATCACAATAATGAACATAAAGAGAAGCCAATCCAACTGGTGAGCATAAATGCGTAGTTAAAAACACTCACAAATACTTGAATCAGCATGGAGTTATTTAAGAATGCACTTTAGTCACGACTCTTGAGTCTTGACCTAATATTATTTATTCCGGATCTCCAAACAACTATTCTTATGGAAATATGGAGACTAAAGAATTGGAAATTGAAGATCTAATGAAGTTTTGGATCCATTGTTGATCCTTTAAACATGGAAAACCTTTTTAGAAATTGATTCAGTAGAGCTCTAATAAGCAGTTAGTGATTCATACCATTATTCTCCAATTAAATCACATGCTAGGTGGAAATCAAATATAAAATATAAAGTACAACTTACCTGTACTGCTCACATATGTGTGCAAATTGTATTTGATGAAAACAATTATCCTTGACTACAAATTTCAGGCATCCAGGATTTCTATAGTATTTCTGTGCTCACTACAACCCAAATAGAAGCAGAAACTAGAGATTAAGGACTCCTGACATATAATTTACCCACAATACCTCATTCTAGTTGAGTTAAAAATAACTGAAAGGGGTCAACAACTTGGAACAAATGTGTACTAGTCTGAGCAGATCACTGTCTGACCGAGCTGTTATTTTGAGCTGAGCTCTACTTTTACCAACCAGGGGTCCATATTAGTTCTTTTGCAGCACTGTACTAAAATAGAGTGCATTCATCAAAATTAATCCCCAGAAGTCAGAAAAAGGTTGACCCTACACTAATTAGCTTTGTTCTGTTTTAGATTAAATTTGTAAATTAGTTCTTCTAGAATAACAAGTAGATGAAGGAAAAGAGAAAGGAAGAGAAGAAATGAATGACGAGAAGAATTCAAGATTCAAGACATTTTTTTTTTCTTTTCCTTTTTCCTTGTTTAGGACAAGTTGACACAAGACTTGTAGAATGAGGTTCCATGATGTATGCTATTTGTTGATGATATTTCTTTGATTGATGAAACTAAAGAAGGGTAAAATACAACTTTTGGAGAGCTCTAAAATCAGGGAGTTTAAGATAAGTTGGACTAAAATTGAATATGCATGGAACGTAAGTCAAAAGAAACTAGAAATACAAGTGGACATGTAGTGACTATTGAGATTCAAGAGATATAAAAAGTGATTATTTTCTTGACTCGGGATCCATCATTCACAAAGAGGAAGGGAATGGAGATGATGTTACGTATAGAATTAAAGCCAGATGAGTTAAATGAAGAAGTGCTTCTATTATATTGTGTGATCAATGCATCTCTCTAGAACTAGAAGGTATATTCTCTAAAAAGGTCATGAGACCAACTTTGGGATAGAATGTGGGCCAGATAATGAATTACATGTTCATAAAATGAGCGTGGTTGAAATGCAGATTTTGAGATGGATGTGAGACAAGACGTGGAAGGATAAAACTAGAAATGCTTACATTCATGAAATAGTTGAATTGGCATTCATTGGAGATAAAATGAGATAAACTTGACTAAGAAGTTTTGGCCATGTGCAACAATGTCATGAACTTCACCAATGTAATGAGGAATTGTTACATGGTCCACATTATGGGTAACGATAAGGGAAGTGGAAGATCAAATCTAATATGATTTAAGACAAAAAGGAAAAAGAAAAAAAGAAGATTTATGATGTTGAAATATAAGTGAAATTATGGGCTTACGTAAAGCAGAGTGACAAAATATAATCCACATAGCTGACCTCAAGTAGTTGCCAGAAAGTTTGTTTAGTTGAGTGGAGTTGATGTGCAAGGAGCCCTATGATTGTTCCAAACCAATGATATGGTTTTGATTGTAGGTGTTGGGGCGAGGCGGAGAGTGTGTGTGCTTTGGCTGTGCTTGTGAATGGGTTGTTGGTTTGGTCGTAGCCCATACATATTTCAGATAGGCTGTAAGGGACATTGTAGATGACCCCTCAAGTGATTGTAATATATTCTTTGTTGAGTTGCCTAGAGATTTATCTTTTGATATGACCAATGTTATTTCTATTTAGCTTATTCTTAATTCCCTTCAAAAAAATTTATATTTGAGACGGTCTAATTTTCAGTGCTACTCTTTGGTTTATAACTTTATATATCTCATTCATTTGTTAAGTTGGTTTATTTGTCTAATGTCATCTACAGCTCTTGTCAGTGGAGTAACGTTAGGGCTTGCAAATCCTAGTCTTGGTTGTCTTGCTGATAGCTTTTCTCTGTCAAAATTTAGCACTTTTGGGATATTTATTCTTTCAGGTAAGTTTCTCAAATTAGTAAATTGTTATCTGCTATGTATATATACATATTGTGGTGCTATCTTTACCTTTTTCTTGATACAGGATTGACGTTGCGTAGTGAGGAAATTGGTGCAGCCGCTGAAGCATGGCCAGTTGGAATTTTTGGGCTAGTATGACTTCGAATATCTTAAATGCAATTTTGTAGGTTCATTCTCCGCTTTTATTTCCATCTTCTTATCCTTTTTTCTTATGGAGGGAGCATGTTTGATTCTTCGTCTGTTTTTACTGATACTAACTCCCTAGCTCTCTGTTCATAGGTTCTTTTTTTAAATAGATTAATAGACAATTATAACCATTCTTCCTATTTCATGCATCCAATTTCTGGTTTTTATAATGTCATGACATGGTTTTTGTGTCTTATGTGATGCTTCTTTGTTGAATTGGAATTATTATTCAACACAACTCCTTATCTTCTAACCATAAGAAAGACTGAAGAAAGTTTTGTGTTATAGAGTTGTTGAGTCCTGTGTGTCTGTGTGCGCGTGCGTGTGGGTCTGTGCGCATGTCTATATGCATGAAATTTTTAAAAGCTGCACAATTTCAACAAGAGTTGTCGAATTCTCAGAGTTTTCCACTTTCAAAAGGTTTTCCCAGTAATTCAATTGATATAGTTTCCTTCAGCTTCTACATGCTACATAGGCTACCAGTTGGAGTTCAACTCAAGACCTCAAGGGTCTGAGCTCTTGCATTCATTTTTATTCCATGGGACACACACTCACATGTTTTCATTTGTCAGATATGGCAAAACATGTTATCAACTTTAGTTTGGACCCTTGTCATTTGTCACCTGGTGTGCCATAAATTTAGTTTTGGATATTCTACCAGTATTGTAAATTTGTCACACTTTATCCTTCTTCTGTAGCATTTCCATTTTTACTTTGTATTGTAATACACTCTTATATATATTTTCCATTACTTAAAGGCCAGGATCTTATTGAGCGTGGAACTTTAGATTCAGCTAACTTCTCTTATAATTCTTCCTTGCCCAGGATCTTATGAAGTAAGGAGCTTAATTATGCTAGTGTCTTCTTCTTTTTCATTTATTTAGTTTTAAAATATGATAAAAGTGAGTAAATTAAACATCTTATTGTGGTACGCGACAATGTAAAATGGAACATCAAGAAACTGAGATCCTCTGTAACATAAGCTTGCTTTCATATGGTTGATGCACCAATGGGGTGACATTGCATGAAATGATAACTATCACTTGTCTTAGATGAGTTCTATAATTGTGGCCTTGTGCCCAGACTTTTTAAATGCCAAGGTTTTTTGTGCTTGTCCTGGAGAGGAAGGGAGGGAAGGTTCACGTACGATTTTTCTTCATTCAATTGAATTTCGGTTTGTTTATTTGCTTATCTTCATGCTTGTTATTGGGAACCTCATCCACTGGGCTGACTTTTTACCGATCATGCTTGTTACTTTCACTCTTTAATGTTTCCATCCTTGTCTGAGCAATTATTCTCATTGATGCTACCTAAGATATTAGGCTGAAACCAGTTCAGTGAGTCCTCAATTATTTTATGTCCTTTTGAGTCTAAATAGGTAGTCTCCAGTCTGTGTGTGTGCGTGAGAGAGAGAGTAAAGAAATGAATCAAGAATAACTGAGAGAGAGAGAGAGAGAGAGAGAGAGAGAGAAACAAAAAGAATACGAATAACTCTGATTCCAGGCTATATAAAGAGTGGAGACTACTTACATGCCCTGCACCGAAATGGCAATGCGTGAGCATTAGAAAGTTGTACACTAATAATCATATACACACTCTGTTGCATCCAGGAATTTATTTATTCAACAAAAACATTTTTCTCCCAAATGGACTATATAATTGCAATGAGGCATTCTGTCCAAATATAAGTGTATTTCCTGGCTATAGTCATTGTCAGGTACTTTATTTGTAATGCACGCACACAAATAAACGAATTGCATCACCTATGGGCATCTGGAAGTAAATAGAACAGAAAAGAGCTCCCCCGTCTTACAAGCAACAGGCTTCAATGGAACTTTTTCCCCCTTTGGTTGCGGTGCTCTCAAATATTACTGATTGATCAGTATTGGATGTTTCAATGTTCATGAATACTGATATATGTGTTAATATGTTAATTCTTTTCTTCTTTTCCTACTCCCATCTCTCTTTCTTGATAATAAATTTAATGGTTTCTCTTCTTGTCAGTGCAGGGATCTATTTTGTTTTTCACCCCCTTCTTTTCAAGGCTTATTTTGCTACTTCAGCTACAACCTCAAGAATTTGTCACTGGTACGACGATGGGAGTTGCCTTTGTAGTGTTTTGTAGCTTTGATTGAGAGGGTAGTTTGTTTCTTGACCTTCATCTTTTTAATAAATCTAGGCTAAATTAATTCTTTTTTTAAATGGTGCGATGATACCCACTTTGAATTGGGAAGTTGGAAATATTCCAGAAGGTTGGCTAGTTTGGTTGAGTCAGCTCATAAGCATTTTAAGGATCGTTTTAGGGAGGGATACTTGTTAAAAGAAATCATAGTTGGAGATACCCGAGGAAGGTGAACAATGTGAGAAAGCATAAGGTTCTGGCTTTGGACCATCAGAGTCCAGACAATGTGCCATTGGAGTATCTTTTATCATATTTGGTTTTAACTGAAGGAATTATGGTCCTTTTATAATCCTGAACTTATCCTTCTGTTTGGTGGTATGAGAACCTGAAATACATCTTTGTAGTATTTTGTTTGATATTCGAAAGAGAATGTTATGCCATGTTTGTTGTTGGGGGGGGGGGGGGGGGGGGGGGGGAGAGTCATAGCATTCCTTTTTTATTTATTTTTTGGCAAATTATTGGAAGTATTGAAGGACAATCTCAAGATGTATTAAAAAAGAAGGTAGAGAAGATGATATATACTTTGGTCCCTTTGGTGCTACTGATATGGTATTTAGCTTGCTTGGGGTCGTGGTGGTTTGGTACTGTAGGAGTGCTTGTAATTGTCCTCTCGCTTTGCTTGAGGTTGTGGTACTTTGTTTTGTAGTAGAGCTCGTGTCGTAGATTATTGCAGGCGAGATGAATAGAGTTCTGTTTCTGGACACTGATTTATGCATGTGCCGCTAAGCTTGTAATCTTAATTTTGTGACTCTTTGAAACGGCTGAGTGGGACTTTAGATTTCCATTTTTGGTCTTAGGTTGAGTATTTTATAAATTATGTATTTTCAGTCTTTACTAGCTTTCCTTTCTTTTTATTTTTATTTTTATTTTTATTTTTTTAATTATAAAAAGGACTTGTAATGATGTTTTTTATTTTTTATTTTTTGGCAAGAATATCTAATCATAGGCTGCTCATAAATGTCTTTTGGACATTCTAACTAAAACAAGTCTGGTTCTTTTAGAATTTTCTGGGTCAAGCAGTTCCTAGCTAAAGCAGCTGGCTTTTGTCAACAAAACTAGGGGTGCACACGGTTTGGTTCTTTACGGTTCCAGTCGGAACCGGAACGGTTCACAACGGTTCCTAAAAAACTGAACCGGAACCTGAACCGTATAGATTAGAACCGAACCGGAGAACCAGTTCGGTTCCATGAGAACCGTTAGCCATGAGTTCAGACAGCGGCTGAAGCTTGCGAACACGAACTGGACAGCGGGCGATGGAAACTGAAAGATATGGGTTTTGATTTTTTGAACAATCTGAAATGATATGGCGATATGGGTTTTGAACTTTTGATTCTTGCAGCAGATCTGAAATATATAGGTTTTGAACTTCTGATTCTTGTAGATTTTGTAGTTTACACTTGCAGAGAGAGAGAGAGGGCAAGTTTAGCAGTTGCAGAGAGAGAGAGAGGGGCAAGCTTGAGAGTTGAGAGACGGCTGAAGCTTGCGAACCTAAACTGAACAGCAGGCGATGGAAACTGAAAGATATGGGTTTTGATTTTTTGAACAATCTGAAATGATATGCGGGTATGGGTTTTGAATTTTTGATTCTTGCAGACAGATCTGAAATATATGGGTTTTGAACTACTGATTCTTGTAGATTTTGTAGTTTACAGTTGCAGAGATAGAGAGGGCAAGTTTCGAAGTTCAGAGTCGAGAGAATAGAGATGGAGATTGGAGGCGACTGGGTAGGTGAGGCTCAGATCTAGGGCAAAAAGACTCAAAAAAATAGAGATGGAGCCGATTGGGGAGAGCCACTGAAATGATTTGCCCTAAAAATAAAATATAAAATATATATATATATTTTCCGGTTCAAGAACCGAACCGTGAGATCGGAACCAGAACCGAACCGAAACTCAACGGTTCCTTATATTAGGAACCGGAACCGGAACCGTGAGAACCGGAATTTTGGTTCCAGTTCTCACGGTTCCAGTTCCGGTTCCGGTTCTACGGTTCTTTTGTGCACCCCTAAACAAAACTGCACTGGTCTGTTGTCCCCCGTGCGGTTTAGCTGCCCAGTTTTGTCCATTACAGGCTTCATGTTACTTATTTCTAAACGAGGAGTTTGGGATAGTTTTATTGGTAGTTTCTTTAATCATAGACTTGGCTTTCTATTTGGTTTTGGTGCCACTATCAAACATATTATGTCTAAACCTCAAGTGCACCTCTCAGTAATTGGAGGCAAACTTGTCTTTAATGCTTTCCGACATAAGAGTGGTAGAAAATGCACTAATCCACTCCTTTCCCCCTCGCTTAGAAAAATATAAAAGGAAATGAAATGATGCGGGACTTTTCAAGTCTTTCTTGAATGACATTGGCTGGGAAAAGGGTGGCAGTCCATCATATGGACTTAGCAGTCATTTGCATTTTTCTGCAGATGCCTTTGAAATTTTTTTTTATAGTTTTCCTGGTTCGTACAGGATTGGCTCTATTTAGCTGTATGCCTACAACATTATCAAGTGGAGTGGCACTGACTCGGGTATGTTAGTTCCCCTGAATTTTCCTCTAATTATGTTTTTACACAATTTTGGTTTTTTAATATAATAGTGGACCAGAAGTTAGATGGTTGTCAGTTTGACTGCAACTTTGAAATTTTGAAATGCAGCTTGCTGGAGGGAATTCTGCCCTTGCTCTTGCAATGACGGTTATATCTAATCTGTTAGGAATCTTGATTGTAAGTCACTGAGTTTCAGTAGCTTACAGAATTTAGATTCTCTGTGGTGGATAACAAACACTCCCTAGACACCAGGGAGCAGTTTAACACTTCTTCTCTGTGTTTGTATGTGTGTATATCTATCCATATATATATATGTACAGTTGTACACATTTCTTTACAGAAACTTCTCATCTTTTATAATTAGGACGTGGATTTCAAACAGAATTCCTCTCCATACTGTTATTGAAAAAAAAAATTGTTTTACCTATCACATTGTGGAAAATTGTTTTCTAGCTCTTACCTGATGTGTGCCCGTGCCCTGAAGGATGGCATGCCAGTTTTCATTTTGTTTCTTCATCCATGTGTCTATTTTTGTTAAAAGACTATTTGTGAACAGGAAGCAGCTTATTATGATCAGTTCTCTCTCTCTCTCTCTCTCTCTCTCTAGGCACGCGCAGGCGTGAGTAATTTGACAAGCCTGAGATTTCTTTTCTTTTTTCTTTCACATAATTTATTTTTCCAGGTTTGTCAGATTAAGCTTGGAGTTCTTTTTTTTCCTCCCCCCCCCCCCTTTATTTTCTTTCTTTTTCTTTTTTCAATTTAATCAGTAAGTGCATGCTGAAAGTAACTCTTCCTTTTAGGTGCCTTTTTCTGTCTCGAAGTTCTTAGCTGCTGGAGTTGGTATATCTTTTCCGACTGAGCAGTTGTTCAGAAGCCTTCTTCTCACTCTCTTAGTCCCTCTGATCTTGGGGAAGGTAATACTACTGTTTCCTCTATATAAATTATACACAGATAATTTTGCCTTCGAATATGAAAGCTTCTGTGATGTCATCGTTTCCAGCAAAAACCGTTTTAGCTCATATTAGTTTTGTTTTTGCATTTAGGGGATCTCATTGAATAATTTTTATTTTAAAGAAATTTAGGTAGCTCAAGTAACCTAACTACATCTATATGTGGCATTGAATTTTTGTAGTGGGACACATCCCTTTTTTATTCATTGTTGGTGGCAGAGGCCACATAAAACTCGGATGCCCATAGTCTAAGTTATTATTAGGTAAATAAACAGGAAAAAAAATCCTTAGCAAGCTGTAGTAAGTTAAAAGTTTTTGAAAGCTGAGTTAAACAAATAGCATTCATTTTGGAATTCCCAGTGAATCCTCATTTCACCATATTTTTTAATTTCTTTCCAAAGCTTCTCCAGCAGGTTGCTGGCAAAAATGACGGACCTTTTGCTTCTAAAATCTAGATCTTGGATGACAGTTAATCAATAGGCAGTTGAGAAGATCCTTACTGGCCAAGACATGGAGACGGTCTGAAAACATCTTAAATTTGGGAGATTGAGAAAATTTGTTTGTGGTGCCAGCTTTTGACGCTCTCATTCTGCCCGGACAAAATATGGAAATTGTGTGGGAAAATCCCAACCCTGGATTCTAGTTCAAACTACATGACCTCCAAATCGGCTGGGGTCCGGTTCTTTGCCTGTTTCGCATGAGAAAAACAGACAGGATTTATTTACTGTTTAAATCTCAGTTTGTTTGGGACTTCAACGATGGTTGGATCAAACTGGGTTAATACAACATCTGTTGGAATTCAGTATGTGGGTGCTTTCAATGGATTTATTCCAAGTAAATTTTTGGGTTACTTGCAGTAACATCCCTGAGGTAAGCCTTAATTACAAGCAGATAAAGTATTGGCGTTACCCCCTGACGCTTGCTCTGTATCACACTAACACCATCTTTGACATGTTTCAATATTCATTCAAAATTGGTATTAACTTGGAGTGGAACCCGAATGATATGAGTGCTATCTTTCAGTGTCTGCAAGCTAGAAAGCCATGCAGTAGCGACTAGCAAGTGCATGGTCGCCTTTCACCATCTTGGCCATTGTTGGATAGCCCATTCCCTGAAATCTTTTTAGATTGTGCCATAAAGTGGCATTAACTACATTGGTTGTCTAAAACTAAAGAACCAATCCCTCATTAGTGCTCTAAAGCTTGTGGCACACTATTTTTGCATGGATTATGATCTTCACTACACTGGTAATAAAAAAAATTTCCTTTTGAAATATGCAAAACTTTTGGCCTTCTTTTTCAGTGCTTACTGCTTCCGGGAAATGACCATCTGACTAATTCTTACTAATCTTCTCTGTTATGATAAAAAAAGCTTTCCAAATGCCTCTAACTAAGTATTTAAGTTCTAAAATTTTATACTGCTAATCTTGGAATTCTAATGATGTTAGAGTTTTATTTTCTAAATTTTTGATAAATATTGACAGTTGAGTTCTATTGTCTAGTTTTACAGAATTTTTAGGTCTTTTAAAATATGAAAAGGGCATAAATGAGAGTGAAATGCATCTAGGCTGTTTATCATTTTGAATGTTCCATTTGGAAATTGACACTACCATCTTGTATGTCTCACTTATAAAGAAAAGTATTTTCGTAGCAAGTAGATCCATCACTGCATTCAAATGCTGTAATGCCAGTCTTTTACTTCTCTCTCTCTGTGTATATATATGTGTGTGTGTGTGTGCACGCGCGTATATATATATATATATATATATCAACCGTACAACATGTTCTAACTATTCAAGGTGTATAATAGCAGTCTAAAAAGTGATTTTGATACTCTTTGACATGAATATATGCTTGTAGAGGAGGCCTTTAATGTGGGAGTAAGATCATATTATTGTACGAGGCCTATAATTCTGAGGCCTTTTTTTTTTTTTTCTCCCTCTTTTTTTTGTGTGTTTTGGGGGCAGGGGGGCACAGGGGATATCTGTCTGCCCTGTGGTGTTTAATTTCCATGTTTAATTTATGCCTTTTGATCAACAGGTCTTTCGAGAATCCTTCAAAGGTGAGTGTTCCATATTCTCCATGTCTTATTAAAATTTTGTGGGCCCCTCTTTATGTAGAAAGGAATAAACACTTGAACCCTAGAAATTACAGATTGTAAAAGTAATTAATCTATGGCAATTTATTAGGACCACAATTTGCCACTATGAGCTCTCTTAAAGATTAATTTAAGGGTTCTTTCTTTGTTTTGGAATGTCACAACAAATTGTTCTGCACATTTGCATCACATTTGGGTGATCCAAAAGATTGAATGGGTGTTTCCTTATCAACCATACTTTCAAATCGTGCCTTGGACTGAGTGTTGATGTCAAATTTGGTTAAATTGTTAAAATTACTCAAACAATGCATGTGTTGTATGCATTCTATCTATCACATGGATTGTATCATACATCAAAGCTAACATTGGTGATACATACACATATATACATACATATGTGTGTGTGTAACATAGAGTATTGTAGATATTATATTATGTCTATAAGATAAATTTACATATACAATATATTAGGTATTATGTAAATAAGATAAATTTACATGTACAATATATTGAGTATCATTTTCCAAATAATCTACCAACTGTGGTATAAGACGCCAGCAGTTAAAAATGCCTTTCAGTTGCCAATAAATACAGCATCTGGTGTTGGACCTGATTATACCTGAATTGCAGGGGTTGCAGACTTTGCTGATCATAACCGTAAGCTTTTGTCAGTGATGAGTGCAGTCCTCCTCAGTTTAGTAAGACCTAAATCTTGGTTTTCTCTACAATTTTGTTATATATAAGCTGCATTTATAATAGTACATTTTCTTGTTCATGTCTAATATGTTTTCTTTTTCTTGGTATTGGGGGCTGTCCCTACCCTCTTCGGGTGCGGGACTAATCCATAGGATATCCTTAATCACCCCTGAACCAATGTTAATTCCATAAGGATTTGAAGGCAACACCTCTGCGTTGTGCCCAAAGACTTTATGCCAACTTAGCTACCCTGTGGGAATTTTTTGAGTCTGTATATTTTGTGCTTCGGTGCAGTGTAGATTGCTTTTTTGTTTGTCAGGCTTTGATAAGTACTGGACACATATTTGTGCCCTAAGTAGGACTTGAACTCTCCAACTCTTGCCTTTTTTTTTTTTTTTTTAAAGTAAAAGAATACAATATTGCTTTCCTACATGCATGTTTGCTAAATGGTTAAAATAGAAGACAACAATAGTAATTATTCTCAGAATGAAAACAAAGTCTTTATTCTCGTGAAAATATCAATTACTATATTAATCTTTTAAATAATTTCATGGATAAAAGAGAAGCCTATGGTTACATGAAATGAATTAAAAAAACTTATTTTTACACTGCTTTGCGAAACTTCAGGCTCGCAAAGAGTGCCGAGTGTAAACGACTTAAGGCCGCGAGTCAATGCGAAACTTCAGGTTCACAAAAAGTAAGTTTAAAGACCCTTTCCCTCGTGAAACTTCTGGCTCGCTAAGAATATCTAGCGTAAAGAACTGATCACCTTTATAAAAAAAATTTAATTTTCATAAAGTATGCACAAAAATAATAAAATGCTATTTTACTAATATAATGAGAAATTTAAATAATTAATGTGCTTACCCGATCTCCTATAATCAGCTTGTCCTTTACCTTGCTCTCCCTTATTATGGATAGTTGCAAATTCCTCCTGAGCTTAAGCTTTGAACAAGAATAAGAATGTAAGCATAAGAAGGAAAAAATCTCTCTTCCTTCACCTTCTCCCCTTGAAGAGATGGTTTTTAAGGAAGAAAATAGCGCTCAGACTCATGAAAAGTGACATCCAAGCTAACAAAAGTTTTCTTAGGAGGATGGTAGCACTTATATCCCTTTTTGTGTTGCCGAGTATCCAATAAACACACATTTTACTGCCTTGGGATCAAGTTTCCCTCTAGACTGTTGGTGATCATTAATAAAACACACACATCCAAAAACTCATGGAGGAATGGGATGAATGATTCCACGACCTTGAAGTAACTCAATGGTAACCTTAAAGTCAAGAGCTCTCAGAGGCATACAATTAATGAGGTATACAGCGATGAGAACATCACCCAGAAAGTCTTAGGAAGACCCATACTGAATAGTAAAGAGCAAGCTACTTCAAAAAGATGGCGATTCTGCTGTTCGTCCACATCATTCTGTGCTGGAGTATTACACAACTAGTTTGATGAACAATTCCATTATCAGCTTGATATGCTTGAAAAGCACCTTCAGAATACTCCATCCCATTGTCAGTCAGTTCTAAGAACCTTGATTTTAGCATCCAACTAAGTACATACCATCTAATTTATACTCTCCAAAGTAATAATACTCTACAAAGTCATCAATAGAGTTATGTGGATTGGCACACTGACTCTTTGTGTTCCAACTGGGGACTGTCTTCTTTTTGAGGTGACATATGAAGATAATCACTAATTTCTTAGAGATGGCAAAGCTGAGTTGAGATTTGACGCGCATTTGAGATCCTCGAAAAAATAGTAGTAGTAGCAAGTCGTCTTGCAATATCAAGGGACACGAGAATTTAATGTTTCTTATGCTTAAGACTTGGGAGTTCAAGCGGACCCTCTGCATGTCATAGAGTGGCAAAACCTGAAGATCCACACCACTTATCAGGAGCAAAGGGTCAAGATATTGGAACATACGCATGTAGAGTGGCAAGACCCGGAGAGATTATTTTTTTCGGTTCTTGGATTTTAAAGAAGTGCTGCAAAACAGACTATTCCTTTTGTCAATTTATGGTGTAACATCATGCTATTGAGAATGCTGCATGGTATTAGGAAGCCAAAATTCACATCAAATATCATGACCCTTTGCTCCTTAAGGTACAATGGTACATAACAATTTTGGGAACCATAATTTCTTTAGGGGGTGGAATCTACCAACCTGCAACACTTAAAAAAGTAAATAAATTTCCATTTTTATTTAGGCATAAAACTAATTAGGGAGAATAATTGAGAGGAAATAAACTATGCTGGAGTTGTGGGATTGATCGAAGGTTTAAGTTAATCGATACTTATTCAGTTACTCTAATAGGTCTAAGAGAAACACCAAAACCCATGAAACAAACTACTAAGATAGGTCTAATAACATGCTTATTAAACTGAAATTTGGGCTCTGGACTTTTGTTGCACCAAATAATTGGCCTGCCTAAGACAAAGATGGATTATTCAATGACACAATTGCAACTTACTGTTTGAAACATTACCCTCCGGTATGCTTATAGTATCACAATATTTTTGCCTATATACTTGCCTGCATATACCAAGTGATTGTTATTTCAATGTTATGGATTATAAATTATAAATTATGTTCATATATCTTTTCGTTATCTATATAATCACATCAAATTTATTTTAGATCTTTCATAAATCACTGCTCAGATCTTTTTCAATACTGTTGCACTTCAATAGAAGGTTTTTTAGGAAGAAAATTGCTAGTATCTTGTAAACCACGGTCAAGAACTGTAGAAATTGTATTTGATTTATGAGATGGTTCTTAAAGAACCAAATTCAAATATTCATTATTTTCTAGTTATGGGGGCTTTTTGGCTGTTTGGAAGCCATTCTGTATTTTAGAACTTTCTTTGATTGCTCAGGTGCCATGGATACAAGTGAGCAGATCGAGGTCATTGCTGTTAATGGTCAAGCCTGCAGTTTTTCTTGTAGCTGTTGGAATGGGAGCGTATGTTTTTCACTGTGAATTTCTTACTTTTGAAAAAAGTTCTATCGAACTTACGGTGTCTCTGATGCTTATATTATGATGATGATAGTTTCTTGCATATCACTTCAGGTCTGAGAATGTGATCCAACTTTCCCAATTTATATATTGATATATTTATTAAAGTTGCATACGTAGTTGTAATTAATTTAAGTGTGCTCATAAATTTTCATCTCTCAACACTCTTTGGATGGGATTCTAAATACTGACAGGATTTCAGCTATTTATTTAAATTAAATTACTATTAAAGGATCCATATTTTATATTAAAGGCGCAAGTTTGACAACACTGTTTAAAAGTGATGTCAATCCTGAAATTAGAAGGTATGGATTTTTTTATTAAACTGTCAACCGCTAGTTATTCATATATTTAGGTTATAGTCACCATAGAATGATCATAGATTTTTAAGTTGGCTTCTGCTTAGAATAATGTAATATGGTAATATCATTTACAATGAAGGTTGTACCGTGGAATAGATCAAGAATTTGTGTCTGATCATTCACTTGCATTTGTGGCACTGTTAACTTATAGGGCATTGATAAACTAGCATCATCTAACAGGATTGTCATCCTGTTTTGCAGACTCCTGCATCTCATCCTGTTAGCATTTAATGCTTTAGCAGTACAGAGCCTCTCCGCTGTATCCGGTGGTAATAAATCAGTTTTTGCAAAGAAAAAAAATGCTGTTGCTCTTGTACTTGTTGCAAGCCAGGTAAGACATGATTTTCTTTGTGCTTATATTCCAAAATTTAAATTATAATGCAGTACTGCAAACATGTATGTCGTTTCTATGAGGAGAAATTAATTAGAAATCAGTGCAGCAATGGACTAATATATTTGTCATTTTTTTAGTGCGACAAAAAGGAAGGGGGTTGTGTGAAAATTTCTTGAAAATAACATCATCTGTTAAGTTGCTTAGAACCCTTCTAAATTTATTATTGGGCAATCATTGGGGCTTGATATATTGCATGCTTTTGTAGAAAACCCTGCCTGTGATGGTAGCAGTTGTGGATCAGCTTGGTGGTGCATTCGGTGAATCTGGTTTGCTGGTTCTTCCTTGTGTCGCAGCACATCTGAATCAGGTTATTTGAGTTTCCTCTCATCTGTCTTGTTTAACTTAAATTTTAGCTGACATGAAAAAAGTTCATGGTTTAGATTGTCCTGGACTCTTTTCTTGTAAACTTCTGGTTTCAAAAGGAGCAGATGCTGGACAACCCCAAGCCAGCCTGAGATTTAGGAATGAAGACCATGATTATCGATGGTTTATGCAGATGATAATATTTGTGGAGCCAGTCTATAGAAAGTAGTGGGAAGTGATATGATTGATTGCCACTTTCTTTCTTCAATACGGTTAAAAGAGTTACAGGGTTTGTACATTTTGTGCTGCCCGTGTTGTATCTAAAAATGTACCTCAGCCATTATTTAATCAAATTGTAAAATACCTGATTTGATTATTGGAGACTATCCCAATTATTGATTAGTTTTATAATGTAATTTTTTATTTTATTTTTTTCCAGATGGGTTACACACCCATTAATGCTCTGATCAAGGTTCGAACTGTCGACCTCCATTTCGACCAAGTCTACGTGAAACATGTGACATGAGGTAGGTGTGAAGTTGAAAATTTTGAAGAACCTTCTCTGGGGTTTTGTCGGCATAAATCCTCTCTCCATCGAGAGAAATCTGCAGTTTCATTCGGTGGGTGAAGTTTATAACTATTGGTAAATTTTGTCATAATGTATGAAATTTATCATTAATAGCGATGAATTTCACCCACCCGGGAGGTTTAATGTGGCTATAGTAAGCCCTTGCATGCCCCCATAAATAACGTCCTTTGTCAGATGTCGACATTGGTGCCCATATGCATCTTTGACATCTACATTTCGTAGGCGGCTGGGCGCCTGGTCATTCACACTAAAAAATAATTAAAAAAAAAAAAAGAGAGAAAACAATATAAATGAATACATGGGAGAATTATGTATATGATTCGTTCAAGGGTCAATGTTAATATATATGTATCTATATGTATATGTATGTATTTATTTATATACATCTTTGATTACTTAAAAAATATGCAATTGTTACTTTAGAGCTAAAATGTTGTGGTAAAACATTTGAGTTTCTAGTCTGTGATGTAAAACATTGTCATAGGTAGTATAACAGGTAGGAAGGAAATTGGTGGTCATCATTTTTCCGTGCACATCACCGAAATTCATAAATGAGTCCTTAAAGTGGCCTATTTAATTAGGGTACCTATCTCTATAGGGTTTTAAAGTGTCTGATCATTAATCAATTCACTTGAATTTCAACGAGAAAATGTAGAATTGGGAAAGGGGCTTTATGGAATATCCAACTTGGTGGGACTGCGGGTTTTTTAAATACATGAATTTTTATTTTTATTTTTTGGGTATGATAATTTATGATATCATAACATGTAAATAATTTTAGGATATTTTGCATTACTCTAGTTGGAAACCTCTAGAGTTCTATTATTATCCTTTGATTTCGATTACATCTATTAAAAATATTGAAAATCCCAAAAGTGATGGTGTAATTTAGTCATATAACAACCATCTTCACATTTGATTTAACTATTTTTGGCAATGATTGTACCAATTCATTTCGTAATCAAGTTTGAGGCCTAAAAGGTCAAGAGACTCAAGAACCCAACTTCCTAGACTTCATTGTGCTTGTTGAGATTAGGCCACCAACACAACATTAATGGAAAAAAAGTAGACGAAATAGTGCTCTCAAAATTCAATCCACCGTGCTGCCTACCACCTACTTTGTTTAAAGCCATGTTGATTTATATATTATTTTAATCCTTAAAATATATAAAATGTTTTATTTATTTATTTATCTTGGAAGTTCCAACTCTTCTTGGTCAGTATATATTTTTCTTACCTATCAAAAGGTGACTAATATTTTGGTGAACAATCAACATCACTAGTGAAATTGTTAGTTCTCAATCTAATTTCAATGTCAAAAGTAATAATTATAAAAATAAAAAAACTATTATTACTTATAGTATTTGTTGAATTCTCAAATTATTTGTGAAAACTTGTGAAGTTAATAATTATTGCCACGTCCTCATCATTGTCAGTTTTATTCATAAAATTTAAAACAACAGTCCCATTTAGAACTATACAAATTGTGAAATACTTTTCAAAGAAAAAAATTCAAAAATATATGCATAACATAAGATGCATTAAGTTTTTAATTTTATAACTATAAATATAAAAAATTGTGAAATAGAAAAAGTACTTTCTATATATGTGTTACCATAAGAATGGGTTGGAGACTGAATCAGCTGGAAGGTAGCAGCTGCTTCTACTCAGTTTCACACCGAAAACAACTGCTTTGAAATTTTTACAGGTTCTCTGTGTGTGTGTGTGTGTGTGTGTGAAACTGTATCTATGGTATAAGTTTAACGAAATCATGGCATTCTGTATAGTATATCCTTAGCCATACTTTTTTTTTTTTTTTTTGGTAAGTAAATCCTTCGCAATACTATAATTTATGTTTTGTTTTTTTTTTTTTGCTCCGTATTTAGTCCAATTTTGATGAACATGATATTGATACAGAACTGACATGAAAATGGTATTGCTGGGAACTCCTTATGGAATTGAATTCTTTCCATTGTGCTCAGCCTTCGCATTGAATCAACACCCCATTTTGTTCTTGTTTAGGAGCATATTGTTAATTATTCGTGAAACAGTAGAAATGAGGACCCCCTTATCGAATGACTCTGTTTTGTTCGTCACTAAAAATAATTCTTTAGATGCTATGATAAAGCTAATGAAATGATTTCAAGGAATTTCAATATGTGCCATTGTTTTATTGTTTTCTGTTTTGTCTTCCTCTCTCTTATTTTGTTCTCATGGGAATGAATTGGATTTGGGTTTGAAATTCATATGTCTAAGCAGTGAGAATTGCTATGCTATAGATCCTTTTTTTATTTTTATTTTTCAAGGCCATTTTGAATGTATTTGATGTCCTTTGCTATTTTTGCGGGAAAATGTATCGGATGTTGATATTAGACACAGGATAGAAGCTCAATCAGGCCAATTTTATACCAATAGAAGAAAGCCTTGTTACTTTGTTCTGAAGCTTTATATTTAGTAATCATTTCCAGTCATTGCACTGCTTTTCACAGGGCATTTGAATATTTTTTTCCGGGATGTTGAAGAGAATTATAGCAATCTTGTTGATTGGGTTTCTAGGATGGGCATATCAGACCACCCGCCCTCTGCCGCCCAACATCTGTGGCTCCTCAGAAGGTCCACCCATCGCAGCACCTAGAATTAAGCTTAGGGATGGAAGACATTTGGCCTATAAGGAGCATGGTGTCCCAAAAGAAATAGCCACATATAAAATCATCTTAGTTCATGGCTTTGGCTTAAGCAGACATGATGCAGCAATTACAACATCGGTAGTTTTATGGATAAGTCGTTCAATTGATTATTTTGTTTCTTCCTGCATTGGATTTAATCAATGTTGACTTGTTTTTTTTTTTTTTTGTTTTTTTTTTTTTTTTATGTTTTTTTGCCAGGAAATAGTAGAAGAGTTAGGGGTGTATTTTGTGTCTTTCGATAGACCAGGTTATGGAGAAAGTGATCCAGATCCAAAACAAACCAGAAAGAGTGTAGCTCTGGATTTAGAAGAGCTAGCTGATCAGTTGGAGCTCGGGTCCAAATTTTATGTAATTGGGTTTTCAATGGGAGGACAGGTGGTTTGGGGCTGCCTCAAGTACATCCCTCACCGGTAAGATGTGGCCAAGCTTCTCTACTTCACCTTGTGACATATTTAGTAACCTGTTGACTTTCGGTGTTTGAAGTAAATCTAAATTCTAGAATTATTAGGGAATTTATCACAAATTAGATGGAAAAAAATATATATCAGAAACAAATTTCATTAGCATAGGTTGAGAACAGATTATAATTTCTTGAGTTATATGAGAGGGATCATGTATCTGTCTCATGTCGGATATTTTGCATACTGACAGTCTAGCAGGAGCAACCCTAATTGCTCCGGTTATCAACTATTGGTGGCCTGGCTTCCCTGCGAATTTATCTAAAGAAGCCTACTGCCAACAATTTCCACAGGACCAATGGGCACTTCGGGTCACTCACTATGCCCCTTGGCTGACCTATTGGTGGAACACTCAGAAATGGTTTCCTGCCTCTAGTGTTGCAACAGGGAGGCCTAAATTCTGTCGGCAAGATATAGAACTTGCTCTTAAGTTTGCTGGGAGGCAACAAATGCACAAGGTACTAATTTTTGCCGTTGTTGTATCATGAATAATACTGTATGTGCATGGCATTATATTTTTCAACACTGAAAATCTATTTCATTTAATCAATTTCATGATACAATTGAGTGTCTCGCACGTTGGAGTTCTGAAATATTATTGAGTTTGACATTGGTGCTCTTCATGAACATATGTTCAAAGCCTAGAACATTTTATAAAAATCTCAGGCTTGATTCAGAATTTGTTATTTGTTGGTTGTGATGACCAGGCATATGCAACTCAGCAAGGAGACTTCGAGTCTATCTATCGTGACATGATGGTCGGATTTGGGAGATGGGAGTTTGATCCTATGGATCTCAAGGAACCTTTCGCTGACAGTGAAGGCTCTGTGCATCTATGGCAAGGCGATGAAGATGGTCTCGTGCCTGTCACACTGCAGCGCTATATTGTCACAAAGCTTCCGTGGATTCACTACCATGAATTACCGGGTGCTGGACATTTGTTTCCATATGCGGATGGAATGAGTGGGGCTATCATAAAGGCACTCTTACTTGGGGACAAATAGCATACTGCAGGCATAGCTAGCGAAACATCTCCTCCGAAATATACAATTATTCAGGTTAATTGTATGCATACTCAGCGCTAGAGATGAGAATTTTGATTGTTGGGATTGTGATAAAAGATGTTAGCATCCATGTCAGTCAAATTTAGTTATTTTGGGGTAAGATTCAGAACTTTGATGCCCGATTGAGATGTTCAAACAATAATAGCCACAAAATTTATTTGTAAATGTTAGACATTGGAAGACTTTCTCATACTGTCATTGGCTGTGTGCCCTAGAAAATTGAAAGATCATGTTTCTATACACGGTCAGAATATTGAAGGCAACGCCTTGAAAAATGTAGGTGATCATGATGCACATTTTCTCCAAAACACGTATCACAATGGTTCTATTATCATTTTTCTAAGACACTCAAACATATATCATAATGGTTCTATTATCATTTTTCTACTAGAATTTCACATAGCATCATCTAAATTTCAAAGTGCGATTCTCTTATTTTTTGGATCCATTTTTAAACGATCCAACGATTTTTTTGGATCCATTTTAAAACGCTACAACGATTTCCAAAGTAGCATAATGTCAAATGTATATGTAACTAATGTTTTTTATTTATTATTATTTTTCTTCTTACAACAACAAATAATAAACATACACGTTTCAGTTGGCAAGTACCATAATGCATAACGTTATTTATTTATTTATTTTAAATTTAATAAAATTTACAATTCTATATCTTATCCTTAGTGTTGATGCGTAAATCCTCACAACTCGAAACGATGGCATTTACCTGCAAAACAAAAGGACGTCATCTCGAATGGCACCGTTGGGGTGCCGGCCAAGAACCCTCTGACGATCAAGTTAGTACTTGTAATCGTATTACATAATAATTATGTATATTCTGTTTAGGGGTTTTTTTTCGTACCTTCTTTAACGGCATGATGCCCTATTTATGGTTGTCGATCGTAATCAAATTGGTCCCGCGGGAGATTTGCTTGTGCGAGATCAGAGGAGATCATCTGTTGCCAGATTTGTCGGGGATATGATTTACTCCTTTGACTTTCTCAAATTATGCCAAAGTTATCCTCACCCTGTTGAACCACCTCGTCATTCATTATCCTAGATAAGAAATGTCATCATTCTTATCCGATGGAAATCTTTATCTCTGATAATGAAATATGTCGAAGAGGTCTGGCGGCTGGTCAAGGTAGGTTATTTTTCCCTATCAATTGCCCCACATTCCCAAACTTGCTCGTCTAGCTTTGGGAATGTAAATTTATTTATTTATTTATTTATTTTTTCCTCCCTTGCCCTGGAATAGTACCCCGCGGGTATTATTCCCATGGGTACTGTTCATGTGAACAGTAGATTTTTATTTATTTATTTATTTTTTCCCCTTACCCTGGAATAGTACCCCGCGGGGTACTGTTCATGTGAACAGTAGAAGTTTTTTTTTTTTTTTCCCCTTGCCCTGGAACAGTACCCCGCAGGTACTATTCCCGCGGGTACTGTTCATGTGAACAGTAGAAGATTTTTTTTTTTTTTTTTTTGCCCTGGGAATTCTTCCCTCGGGTACTATTTTTAGTACCTTTGGGTAATCTCCTCGCGGGTACTATTTTTAGTACATTTGGGTACTCTGCCCCTGGATACTATTTTTGATACCCTTGGATACTCTGCCCCTGAGTATTCTTTTTGGTACCATTGGGTACTCTTCCCTTGGTAAGGGAATAAATTGGACAAGTTTCACTTAGGTCGTCACTCCTTTAATAAGGGAATTAAATTTTACGAGCTTTACTCAGCTCGTCCCCTTTAGTAAGGAATTTTTATTTATTATCCCTTATAGTACGGGGATATTAATTACGGGATTCATTCAGTTCGGGTCCTTATAGTACAGGACATTTATTTACTATCCCTTATAGTACGGAGATATTGATTACGAGATTCATTCAGCCCGTCCTTTTAGTAAGGGAATAAATTTTACGAGCTTCACTCAGCTCGTCCCTTTAGTAAGGGAATTAGGTTTTACGAGCTTAACTCAGCTCGTCCCTTTCTTAAGGGAATTAATTACCACATAGGTATAACACGTGAGGGGGAGGATTGTTTTTTGACCTGACCTTTGTAGGTTAAGTCTTGATCTCTGATGACCATACTTTTGTCAGTTAGGCCCTGGTCTTGGTCTCTGATGACCAAACTTGGGGTGACCGAGCACTGATCTTGGATGACCGAGCCTTTGTAGACTTTGGGCAATTAATTCTTAATCTTGGTTGACTAGGCCTTGATTTTGGATAACCAAGCCTTGATTTATGATAACCAAGGGTTGTACCCTTCCCGGTGTGTAGAGACTTACCTGGTTATGGTTTCGGAAGATCGAGCACCGATCTTAGACGACTAGTGCCCCCGAGGGGTTGCTAAAAGAAAGAGACTGAAAACCCGACTAGCTCGATGCACCAAGGTTCGTCAATCTTCTAAACCTTGTCATCATATGTAGATCGACGATTGATATCGTGTGATCCACAATTCAGTCCCCGATGCTGGGATCTTGGGTGATGACCCATTCTATGGACGTTTATACAACAGACGAGGTGTCTGAAGTTGATAGGCAATTCCCGCAAGGGAAGAGAGGTTATAACTGTCGTCTGGTAGGTGGAGGCTTAGCGTCCAGCGACTAGCTTGATGCTTGGTGGATAGGGGCCTGGTACCCAACGGCTGACAGATAACCGTCTGGTGGCCAATACTAGATGACGGTCTAGTGGCCAGTACCTCGTTGGGTCCAACAATCGCCCTTAACTTAGGAACCTCCTTGGGAATACAGACCTCATAGGATCTTGAGGGACATTGAACTCCTTGGACCTGAAGGCCTCGATACATTCTTGGGTGTAGAAGGCCACCCTGATTACACGAATGGATGGAGTAATGAGACTCCGTTGCTAAAGACATCCTTAGTAGTAGAGGCTTTACTAGTAGGCAGAGACCCCCTTGTTGGTGGTGATCTTCTTGATGGGTGGAGACCTACCCATTTATGTAGGTGCAGAAGGACCAGGTCTTAGTCTTCAACGATCAGGCCTTGGTAATTGGCTGCTGCCCGATATGAGATAGCGTCTGGTCTTAGACGACCAAACCTTAGTAGTGAGGGGACCAAGCATCGGTAGATGGAAAACACCATATTGGACGACTTGGGTCGACGTGCCAAATTTTGATTATTGTCATCGTACACTGGGTGGCATCACGCAACCCACTGTTTTGCCCGCAGTATGATGGACGGGTAATCAAGATGTAGAGTCCCGTTCTTATATAAGAACATGGAAACCCGTTGTCAACTGATGACTTTGGGATGGTTTCCATGATCGGAAACTTTCGTCTTGTCGTCCGAGCCAAGTCGCATCGGGATAATTATTTCTTCAGAGAACTAATCGTTCCCACAGACGGCGCCAACTGTTGATGCATAAATCCTCACAACTCGGAACGATGGCGTTTACCTGCAAAACAAAGGGACGTCACCTCGAATGGCACCATTGGAGTGCCGGCCGAGAACCCTCCGACGATCAAGTTAGTACTTGTAATCGTATCACATAATAATTATGTATATTCTGTTTAGGGGTTTTTTTTTGTACCTTCTTTAACGGCTTGGTACCCTGTTTATGGCTGTCGATCGTAATCAAATTGGTCCCGCGGGAGATTTGCTTGTGCGAGATCAGAGGAGATCGTCTGTTACCAGATTTGTCGGGGATATGATTTACTCCTTTGACTTTCTCAAATTATGCCAAGGTTATCCTCACCCTGTTGAACCACGTCGTCATTCATTATCTTAGATAAGAAATGTCATCATTCTTATCCGATGGAAATCTTTATCTCTGATAACGAAATATGTTGAAGAGGTCTGGCGGCTGGTCAAGATAGATTATTTTTCCCTATCACTTAGTAATGAACAAAGACTAATAACAAAATTAGATGAAATAACAAAATAATTAAACAAAGCAGTGTACAAAAGCAACTCCCCAAGCGGGGCAACATTGACTTTCGTACTTGAAGTGCTTCCTTCCCCAAGAGACAAAGAGATGGTGCGAATATTTCCAGAATCTTTTTAGCATGTTAAATGGCTTTAGGGTCATTTTTGTCATTTTATAAAAATTATTTAACTCATCAAAATGTTAGCTTATGTCTTCTTTAGTGTCAGAAGCACAAATATGAATATGGGATACGAATATGATATGATATGAATATACACTCATGTATCAAGTTTAAAAGAAACACTAGATAGTGCGTCGATAATAAAAAATAATAATAAATTATATATATATATATATATATATATATATATATATATAAATTTTGGTCAAATTTTAAAAAATTACGAAACTAAATGCAATAATTAATAGAACATTGGAGTTAGTTACGCTACACATAAAACAAGTATCTCTAATCATCACTTAATAAATTTTGAATTTTTCTTAACAATTATATTATGATATTATTGTTGAAAAAGTTACATTTTAATGTTCAAAATTTGTTAAAAATTAATATAAAGTATATGATAAGTATCAATACTTGTTTAAAATTAACATTAAAAATATATATAGAGAGAGAGAGTCCTGATCTCTTGCTCCCCATGGAGTAAGAAAAATAATCCACACTTTTTATATAGACCGTTAGATTAAATCTAACGGTCATTTTACAAACCCACCCATGATCTTTTCTTTTAACACAAAACCACTCTCACCTTATTTTTTTTTCAAAGGTTTCTATTTTTATTTTGATAATTACCTTTTATTGTTACAGTGGGTACTAATAGTAAAATTAATTATAAAAACTAAAAATAGGGTCAAAGTGGTTTTGTGTTAAAAGGAAAGGTCATAAGTGGGTTTGTAAAATGACCGTTAGATTTAATCTAACGATCTATATAGAAAGTGTGGATTATTTTTCTTATCCCACAGAGAGCAAGAGATCAGGACTCATATATATATATATATATATATATATATATATGAGTCAGATCGATATTACTCAGATACTAGGTCGTATTAATAATTTAAATATATATATATATATATATATATAGTGTGGATTATTTTTCTTACCCCACAGAGAACAAGAGATCAGGACTCATATATATATATATATATGAGTCAGATCGATATTACTCAGATACTAGGTCGTATTAATAATATATATTTAAATTATTAATACGACCTAGTATCTGAGTAATATCGATCTGACTCATATCTATTTAAATTATTAATACGACCTAGTATCTGAGTAATACTGATCTGACTCATATCCAATATGGTATCAGTACTTTCTCTGAGTATAATTTTACTGCTTTACAGCATCTGTTTGGGCCACGTAACTGCATTAATTCTGGCAGGAAACATGAGATGAGAGCTATTTTTCCAAAAAAATTCACACGGACCATGTGTGAAAATATAGAAACACATGAGAGACTGGATAATTCATCATGCACAGAAGGTGCTAAATTGAGAATTTTGATTGTTAGGAATGTGATAGAAGATTATATAGCTTTTATGTTAGTCTAATTAGGTTGTTTTGGGGTTAGATTTACAGGCAAAATATTATTTTTTTGACATTGATTCAGAACTTTGATGGTCCAGACCATAATAATACAAAATTTATTACTATTGTTAATGGTTCTGTCTAAAAATTTGAACGATGTGGGATGAGGCCAAACGTTAAAAACTGTTGGTAAACTTACATCCAAGAAGATTAAATAAGCATGGGATGGGTAAAACTGACATGAGTCATCAGATAAGGGATTATTTGCGATGAAATACAAATTTACTACACTACTACACTATTGGTAACTTATTCCACCAAATCTTTTTCTCTGCCTTTTTTTTCTCAGGCTATAGTGACTCCAAGTTATATATATAGACATCCTCCTCCCTAATCAACGACTACGATGCCATTATAATTAATAGCTAAAACCTACTTTCAAAAAATTTCTAAACAAATTCTACCCAACTCCCTAATCTTTAGAAGAAAAAAAGTTACACTATACAAATCTCTATAGCTGTATAATATTCTAAAATCTTCTTACTCTTAACACTTAGCAATTTTCTACATAGGTATGGAAGACCTCCTAATGCTATACAGACACGATGAAGAGTTTTCTCAGCGCTCATGTGTCTCTATGAAGTAAGGACACTTTACCTAACCTACCTAGGGGTGTCGTGGCGGTGTCAGACAATCAGACACAGCTCGAACACGTATCGAATATGGCTAGAAGTATTCTAAAATTTGAATATTTTATATTATAATTGAACACTATTGGGTCACATCATAAACACAGCAAGGACACGTTTTTGACACTTTCCGGAGAGGGAGAGGTAATTTTGTAATTATTTTATTTAAAAGAATAAAATTTTAAATATATTATGGACTAATACGAAAAATAATAAAAATAACAAACATTTTATTCTAAACTCTAAATTAGCGCTTTTCATTCAAGATTATGCGGATAAAATGAATAAAAATGATTATTTTTTTATATTTGATAAAATATTATATTATTTTTTTGATGTATTCATACTATATCCATGTCCTATTTTTTTAAAAAAATTGCCCTATAATTGTGTTCCTATCGCGTCATAGTGTCCTGTATTGCTCTTCCTAGGTAGCAAATAGACTGGGCGCGACAATAAGGCGTGAAAAAGTTTTCATGACATAAACATTAAGCATGTGGAAGAACGTCAATTTTGGTCTTTGTGGGATGGGGACTAGTAAATATAAAATCAAAATTTAAAAATAAAATAAAATAATTGTAGAATTTTTTTTAGTTTATTTAAACGTTGAAAGCATGTCTATAAATGATATTAAAAAAAAAAAAAAAAAAAAAAATAGTTGAGGTTTTCACATGTCAAATATTTTTATGTATGTGTGTGTATAAATAGAGTATGCTACAACAAGGATTAACATAATAATAATTTTTTTAATTATATTTTGAATTAGTTAAAGCAAGAGATTTATTTGACTTCGAAAGGTTATAAGTAATTTAATTTACAAGCCACATTTAATAATCATAATGTAACCATATGTCTTTAATTTTTATATAAAAAATCTAACTATTGTATAATATAGAAAAGTCACTATTTATAACTATAATTTAGCCATGGTTTCCTTGGGCCCGTCTTTGATTCTCCATGCGCAGCCTCTGCATCTTTTCTTACGCTAGCAAATTTTATCAAAATCTACTTGACAAATATGATGACAAGCTTCATTACTAATTGTGGACCTTGAGATCCATCGTTTGGCACTATCTTAAGTGCTTTATCTCAATATGTTTTCATTATCATTGGCATCAAAATATGTAGTGGTTCTCAACCCTCGTACATGTCCGGTAAGAATGAAAGAAGAGGAGTGGAAAGAAAAACAAAAAGGAAGGAATAAATTTTTTTTGTTCGGTAGAGATAATATAAAAAAAAAAATGATAATAGGAAGGATGAGTCCTCCTTCACAAATTTTCATTCGCTCAAATATGAGCGGAAGATTTTTTTCGAAAATTATTTTTTTATTTTTTTTTTAAAATTAAAATATAAGCGGAAGATAGAAGAGAAGACAAGTGAGTCTATTATAGAAGTTTTAAATTACTACGGTAACCTTTCATAAATATTTAATAAATCCATAAATAAAGTAAGGAGTGAGTTTAACAGTAAAAATAACTTAAAAATTTATCTTTCCATTTATCAGATCAAATTAAATTGTTAATTTTTTTCATTCTCTTAGGCTGTGTTTGGTGTGCAAGAATGGAATGAAATACAACTTGGAATGGAATGAGAATAAGAATGGAATGGAATGAGTATTACCATTCTAACGTTTGGTGTGACACGGTGAATCGTTATGGAATGGAATGATTATTACCATTCTATTGTTTGGTTGACTATCATTAAATTTGGAATTGAATGATTTTTCTCAAAAATGCCCTTTTCATTGGCTTACATTACTTTGTAATTCTAACGATGAATTATTGAATATTATAAGATGCCCAGTATTGCCATTGAAAAAAATAAAGAAAAATCTTAAAATAAAAAAATTATTATTTTTAATGAATTATTAATCTTAATAAATAACTGCAAAAGGAAAAATATCTAAATATTATTTTTAATGAGATATTAATCTTAAAAAATCCACCACTAAAGCACTGAAGTCATAGGCCAATAGGTATTTTGCTAGATTTTCCATTCATTTTTTTTTTTTTTTTTTTGTAGATTTCTTGAAAATTCTAGTTTTGATAAAATTCGAAAGCAAGGTTCTCCAATCATCTAACGATGAACTTGACAAGGGTCAAAAAGTCAAATAAGTCCACTTTTGGCTCGAGATGATTATTAATTTTTATTTTATGTGATTATTAATTTTTATTTTATATAATCATTGCTTCATACGTAAATATTAGAAGAAAGAAAGATGGAGAAATCACACAAACGTTTCGACACAACGATAGAAGAAAATAAATAAATAAATAAATAAAAGATAAATATATTAATACATGTAATTTGGTTGGAGGTCCTGCAACTTTTTATCAATGGCAGTTCGGGATATATTCAGAAGAGAGGGAAGATGAAAGAGTACACCTTTACCACGTCTAATAAAGAATCTTGACAAATGTGAAAAATAGAATGGGAAAGATTTTGTTTTATTAGAATGTGATGAAGGGCTTATTGGAAATATTACAAAAAACTTTAATCTTACTATGGAATGGAATGGCCATTCCATAGGTTTAGTAATGCAATGAATTCTCATTCCCTGTAATGGATTTTCATTCCATTCCATTCCATTCCTGGACACAAAACAAATGAATGGTTGGAATGGGCATTCCATTCCATTCCATTTCTGCACACCAAACGTAACATTACATCCAACCGAACAAAAATAGAAAACGCTAAATCTCCCTAGGGATGTCTCAGGCATCCTTTCTTATCTCCCTTCTATTCAATTTTTTTTCCTTCCTACGGAGCATAAAGGATATATAAAAATCAATTTTTGAAAACATTAAAGAAATACCCTATTTAAATTGATACTACAAAATAATTTTGATGGGTTTGCAAAAGGAGCGAAAACAGTCAACAAAAAGCAAAGGAGTTATGACAGTCTGGGCCACAGGGAGTCCCTGAATAGGTCCCACTGTGGACTTGGACTTGGACTTGGACTTGGGAGTGTGTTTTTATAATTGGGCGTAAAAATATCCAGTTTATTGGGTTGGGTGTGGACAAAATTTGAAGTTGGGGACTTTGATATGGTGGATAGTCAAAATTTTGATCATGTAACTCTTGACCAAATTGGTTCCTATTTCTCTCCACTTCGTTAACCTTAGCACACAAACAATTTTCAATCCAAAAAATATTATCATTTTGTATCAATAATTTTCTTTGCTTCCTACCATGATGGATTTGTTATGTATTTCTTTGGTTGTTCGTGTTTTAAGTAAGTCGTGAGACTGTGAGAATTAGAATCATTGTTCCTTTAGGTTGTGGGAGAGGAGAGAGAATAGAAAAAAAAAAAAAAAAAAAAGAACAAAATTCTATTGGATAGAAAAATAAAATGGCATTTTCAAAATGTAATTATACAAATGAATGGTTTATTATTAAAATATTCTAACATAATTCAATATTACCATAAAAAATTAAAAATTATGGGAATGCAATCTACCAGCACCCTAAAAGCCTAATTAACACTCTTGTGCTGTTAGTTACTTTCAAAGGTTCAACACTCTTGTGCTGTTAGTTACTTTGAAAGGTTATATGGGATAGGTAAGGAAAATCTGAGTTTTGTCAGATTAAAGAAGTGTAATTAGATATTGAATTATTAGCCATGAAAGCTTACTTTACTATTACACACTCGGCAGTTTTATTCCACCAATGTTACAGATTAAACTCCAACTTATATATAGACACTATTCTCTCTGTTGAATGGCTAGAATGTATTATCATCAATGGCTAAGATCTTATGCTAAATAAATTCTATCCAACTCCCTAATCTTTTAGAACTCTCCGCACTTTACAAATCTCTCTTCCTGTTCTCTCAACAGTCAACACTAGCTTATTTTTACATAAATGTGGAATATTTCTACTATACACAAATTTTACATAACTCTCTAATTCTTTTCAAAATCTTAAACAGTACAAATTTGTACAAGCCTCTTAACATTCTAAAAATCTTTCAACTCTCAACAATTCACAATTTTTTATATAATGTTGCATTTGGGAGCACCTAAACGGCACCTTAGATTTGAAGTAAAAAAAAAAAAAATAGTACAAAGTTTGAACTAAATTTTCTTCAATTCCAAATTCAAGTCGTCAATTCAATACTTCCAAATATAACAAATATAAAAGACTTTAGGACTCTCCTCTTCTCTTACCATACGTGTCCCGCAAATAGAGCATGACAATAAGGCATGAAAAAGTTATGTGTGCTTTGAGCAAAAGTTTTTGAGTTGAACAAGAAAAGCAATATCCATATGCTTGAATCAAAAGCATACGGAAGAACGTCAATTTGAATAACTGGGCAGTTGGTTCACCTCCATAATTCAAGAACACAACAAATACACCGAATATAAGCATGTATAGGATTGACATATACACACACTATACACACATACATATTATGTATTGATACCATGCGTTTTGGTACAGTTGCTCCTACCAATTTTTTACTTGAATGTGGTTGTGGATGGTGTATGCGTCTTAGATTCTCCATATGCAGACTCTGCTTCATTGCTCATTGTGAACCCCGAGATCTTGGCTTTACCTTCCGGTGATTTATCTCATTATGTATTCACTATCATTGGGACCCAAGTTGAACAACAAAAACCAAACAGATTGACAGTTCATCCGGAATAATCCCAAAAAAAACACTGAATGGGAAATTGATTGATTGATGAGCAATTTATTCATTACTATGTAGAAGATAACGAGTACATAAACATTAGAAGATTGAGGAATGTTTAAATTACAACATAAAAGGAAGAACTGCAAATTTGCAATTTCACAGTTCCATCCGGTGCAATGTAAAAACTAACTGATTGCAAATACTCCACGCTAACAATTTTGAGTCAGCCTGAGAAGAGACACCAAACGAAGCAAAATATACCCTCTTTACTTGGGAAGCCCAGTTTCAGGATTCAGAAGAGCATGACTTTCGTCACACAGCACAACGGGACCTCTCCCAGGCTTTGTGCAAATAAAGTAACTAACATCTCCCTTGGTTCTCTGGGCTGGGATATTATTCTTAATTTCTGGAGGTGGGGGCAAAGCTTCGACATCCTTCATTTCCTGAATCCCAGCATCTTGAAGTATCGACTTATCACCGATAACATAACTGAAGGGAAAAGAAGAGAAAGCAAAGAAATATCAGATAATTCATCCGCGGGCATGCCATGGAATTATAGAAACATCTTCGACTTTGCATTTAACTCTGTTTATACATGTCTTCTGCCAATTAAGAAAACCAAGTAATATGATAAGTTTAATATCTGAATTTATCAAAACACAATACCTGTTCAGTTCAGTATCGGAAGGTGGAGGGAATTGAAAAAGCAGCCTTTGAATCAATTGGGAAGCAACCTCTCTATTTCGTGCAATTAGAACTGCATTTGGCCCCGCATCAAAAGTATATGCCACCTGTCAAAATTCTTAAATATTTTTATCTTTTTCGAATAACCAGCAAAAGCCAACCAGAGATGCCACTACAGGTGTATATTAAGGCTGCAGGGGTTTAGGCTGTAAGAACTTAAATGATTGGGCTGCAAGGGTTCAGGCTGTGTAATATTATGTCATTAATGGCAAACTCAGTAAATAGTAACAAAACAGCTAGGTATTCAATGACATGTCAATCAGAGCCCAGGTAGCTTGATAATTCAACATTTTTTTTCATTTTCCATCATATGAGTTCCATGCTTTTGGAACAGCTATGGCATTAATAACTTAATATGGCATGGTGATGCACAAGACCCAAATGTAAGAAACAGCTCCGACCTAGGAGAATTTCATTTATGCAAGTGAGTTGCTTTGAAAAGGTATGAAATCACCACAAACAATTTAACCAGGAAAAAATAAAAAATAAAAATATATATCACCAGACAATAATTCATTGCGTAAGAGTTAAGACTAACTCTAATAGTAGGAATCTCCTCACTGAATGACAAGAAAAATCAAGCTCTAATTGTTTAAAATGCTTGTAACGAGAGTGAATACAATTATAATACCAAATTAACTTATTGAAGGAGAAAGAAAGATTAAAAAATTAAAAACCAGTTACACATTGGAGCTAAGCTGTCTTGAGGGTTCAATATCCTTTTTAGGAGGCTTTAAAGACGACAAAAAACAATGAGCATTGTCTTTTTACCAAGATGGTGAAGTTGGCTTTGACTTGCAAGATTCACCGCAACTGAATAATGCTTTTAGCATGGTGGGTGTTTTATGCAGAGAAATGGTGGGAATTAGTTTGTATTAAGCATCAAACCGTTATTAAATCATAATACTGTTTAAAATGTCAAAAGTACACGAACTATGAGCAAGTGATGTGCCAGAACTTTGCGGTCAATTCATAAAATATTACCATGTCTACTACATGATTTCCAGTCAATTCATATGCAGGGAAAATGGCTTTATGTTATTAGATGATCTTCTAATAGATGTCTAGGTGACTAAGTTAATGACAAGAAGAATTACAAGCGAGGTGCAAAAATTTTGCATCAAAAATGACTGTGTACAAAATAAAAGATAGACCTATTCACCTCATACTATCAGGTGTTAAATATGCAGCAAAAAGGGCTTTATTCTTAATCTATCTTCTGATAGGTATTTAAGTAATTTCCAGAATCTCATTCTAGTAGAGAAAATTTCCTCTTCAATAAATGGCACCATAGTAGATAGGTGATACAGCTGATTTTTCACATCTGAATTACTGAAAATGACATTTTAAATATCCAATCTTGTAACATCCATTTCTAAATTCTTCTTTCATAAGGAATGCACATTAGTAATGTAATTCATCTTCTGCAATCAGAAGAGTAAGCAAAATTCCTGAATAAGATTGCAGAGAAGACAAACCTGAGGTGTTCCCTCAGAACGATTCCATTTCTCAACGCAGCTAATTATCCTGCATAGAAACTACATTTTTAAGGACACTGCTGGAAAAATACATAGAAATGACACAGAGCCGCCAATAGTTTAAGTTCAAGATCAGAATATAGAAAGAAAATAGAACTTACCTGTGGGATGTGTCATTCATATAGAATATTGGGGGACTTGTATCCAGGCAGACTGCATGGAACTGATTACTGTCAGCACAAGACAAACGTGCAAAAGCTGGGAAATCACGATTTTTTATGGCTTCTTCCATTTGAACAATGCGCTTTGGTACTACTTCCTGAGACATTTCAAAAGAACAAGAAGAAAATATACAATAGGTGGATCAATTTCTGATGCTCAGATAAATTTATAACTGAAGAAAAAATTCTAAGGAGAAGAGCCTGAGGCTGTGAAAAGTTTAATGCACTATTTTACCAATAACGTAATCAAAGTCAGGCTATTGCTCAGACATTCATATAAGTAAAGCCACAGTATCTTTTACTGAGAGAAACTATTAAAGTGATATAGAGAAGACAAGAAGTACCTTTGCTCTATGCTCTATAAGCCTGCTTGTTTCAACAGTCTCACGCATTCCTGAGGTGCTACTTGTTTCCTTCTGACGTGAACTTACCTGAAATAACAAGCAACATTGGAATTGCAAAATAAAAGGGGTGAAGGAGAAAGCATATCACATACTCATTTGGGGTCCAACATCAGTCATCAAATTTCCCTTCAAAGGAATGAAGTTTGATAATTTTACATTATAAAAAATAATAATCCGATATAGCACAACAACATATAATTCGTGTACCACAATCTCATTCTAGCAAGAAATTACTAGCCACCAAAAAACAAAATTATATCCTAAATACACAAATTTTTATTTAATCAGAACTCTACATATGATATGACATGATTTAAAAGATTTGCAGCGTTTTAGAGGTTAACTGACAAGCTCTTAACCAAAGTGTGTGTAGATCAACTAAGATCCATCGGTCACAACTCCACAAATGCAATAACCAGATTTTAACTCGAAGGAGCCACAACTAACCAGAATTATTACATAAAAGTAAAAAAAATTAAAATATATAAGATAAAAGGAGAGCAAGAGAGTGTGCCCGCGGGGGGGGGGGGGGGGGGGTGGAAATATTTTTCTTCCAGCAGAATATTATATAAATCGCAATCACAAAAATAACCAGAACCAAACTTAAACAGCACATAGAAAACCTAGATTCCATGTTAATATTAGGTTGCATTCAAATAAATAGTTTTGCAATGAATGGATCTACATTGGATTGGTGGAAGATTATAGCTAGGGCTTGGATTTCAACAAGCTCCATTGATGGATTTGAGAGCCCTATATTAGTGAATTTCAAATAACAAGGCAAAGGAAGTCCGTCACACAGAATTCTAGTTCCACACATTGTGGTTGATGTTTTTCCTTATCTCCTCTATTCTATCCTCTCCCTTGACTCTTCCAAATCCAACTCCAATTGCAAATCACACTGCATAGCGCCTATTGCAAATTTGAAACCCAAATCCCTTCATTTCAGTTCAACAAATCAAACTGCAACCTTATTGGGAGGCAGACATGTATATGTTGGGGGATGATTTGGTGTGTATGTGGTGTGTGGGTGAGGGTGGTTGGGAAGGGGGCGTGCGTGTCTGTGGGAGGGGGTGCAGTTGGTGGAGCTCCTGTGTTGTGCAAAAGCTGCTAGTGCAAGGATGCACAAAATGACTTAAGTCAAATTTTCATCTTTTACCATAAATTATTTTACTCGAAAAATGTTTTCCTACTTTTGAATGCTAACCAAACACGAGAAAATGAAAAAACCATTATGGAAACATTTTCGTCGATAGAAATGCAGCCATAATAGAAAAATACTGAAAGGAAGCAAGGAATTGTTTTAGATCCCTCCCTATTACAAATTTCTAGAAGCAGCAGTTCTCACCACACAAAAAGATACAATGCAAACAAGCAAGCAATGCAAGCAACCTAGAGATAGGATCCAGTGCCAAATATTACTCGATTGGGATCGAGTCTAGACAGGGGCTTGCACCCCAGTCTCACACATTTCCACCACTCCAAAGCAGCACAATGGTTTCCAAACAAGAGAACATCACTTGAAAGTAAAGTACATACCACAGCAATCACAATAACAAGCTCATCCCAGTGCTTCTCATCTGCAAGTTGAACAGCAATGCTGTCACTTCCTTTGTCATCCTTGACACAATAAGGAGTAACGAGTTAGAGTAATAGTTCAAAAACATAACCTACTTTTTGGACAGAAGCCGCCAAAGATATAATATTATAAATCGAACTTACTTTTCCCATTATCCACTTCACAAAACCACCATATAAACTGCGACAAGCACTTCCTGAACCTTGCCTGTATATGAATAAACAATATTTATGACATGTCACCGCTATTATTTAATTGCATTCTTGAATTTCGGATATAAAAAGAAACGATAGGAATGGAAGAAAACCAAACAAACATGGGCAGCGTGAGAAAGAAATTACAAGACAAAATACAGATTACAGGATACTAGGACATGAAACTTATTATAAACAACGGTTAAAATAGAAATTATAAAATCAGCTCCAAGCTCAGAAATGCCAGCACAAATGCATGCACTGACAAGACACATTATGCCCAAACAACTAGAACCCATAAACTAAAAGATACGCCAAATTTAAGAAGTACCTTGCTATAGCTGAAAGTTTCCCCTGATCTTCTTTCACATTCATTAGCTTTGCGAGGGCAAAAACTGATAATGAAAAAAACAGTAGTCATACTTATGCAGAATAGTTTATGATTTACTGCACCATTAGATATAACAAGCATGAGCTGCAAATATGAAGACTAAAACAAATAGGTAGTTTTTAGCATAGAAATAACAAATCCACAGATTATTATAAATGTATAATTACTTCCAATATACTCATAAGAATACACAAAATTCCTTTATATAAGCTAGGAAATTCATATCAAGCTCTTAAATAGGTTCACAGTTTACTTTGCTATCTAGTCATAAACTGCCTAACAAAGTTCAACATTAATGGTAACATGCAACAAAGACACGTTTGATGAGATGTTCTAGGCATCAACAAAAATTTATATCCCTAAAAATTAGAAGCAACTAATGCTTGGTAATATAATGTCATTTTGCCATGCAAAAGATTTTTTTTATTCCTTGGGAAATTGCAGATCAATGTTGAGTCTTATGCTGAAAGATGTCTGGTTTGGCTACTCCATAAAATTAAGGGGGAAAAAACAAAGACCTTAAAAAGCATCTGCCATAGACTAATGAGGCACTGGAAACAACATATACAACATTTTAAATAGAAGATTTCTGAATTCGCTTGCCCTTTCTCTCCACACTACAAGTAAGACCAACTCTTATTTCTATCAGTACTTTTTTTTATATCAGTAATTCTATCAGTACTTCTTGCTCTCCACATATTGTACTGGTGTGAAACACTGGCTACTTCTTAACATATTCAGCTGATTATTCATGTTTGGAAGTTGCAAAGTAGATTAAGGAACCACTGAAAACAGCAGGGTCAAATTTCATGTTGTCAAGTGATTTTTGTAGCATTTTCCCCCCTTTTGCGGGGAAGTTATTCCCTAAAGAAAGGAATAAAGAACTTCAAACAATTTCATTAATTGACAAAATTATTCTCTCCTATACTCCTACCCTTATTAATAATTGGAGAGTCAACTATATGACAAGTAAAAAGAAAAGAAAGGGCTTTGTTACCAAGGCAAGCAAAACCGGCAGCCGAGGAAGCCAAACCAGCAGCAGTAGGGAAATTGTTGTAAGAAGCAATGTGGAGATGCAATTTCTCCCAATCCTTCTTTGTGATCTTGACACCCTTTTTCTCATCCTCAACATCACAAGCACGAGACCGAATTTCCCTCAAACAATTCTGGTATCTACCTCCAGAAAGGGATATCTCCTGCAATCACCATCAAAAAAATGTCATGAAACAATACCAACGCCATACCTCTCTTTGGCTAAGCAGAAAATTCATGAAAATGATATTTATTACAGTAATGGGTTTTATCAAGAAAGCCTGAACATCTCTTTGCATCATGTGAAGTGAGCTTATCACTTCAGACACAATAAATCATAAAATCCGATTTCCTTTCATTTTCTTCTTTATTCCCGAACAATTTCCTCAGAAACCAAACAGGACATATAGCCTCATAGATTCAGATGCACACAAGTAATCTAATAGAGACAGTGAAATTGCAATTTCATACCTTGCCATTGAGCCACATGCGATCTTGGTCAAAGGTAGGACTCACAGCAACGGTGGTGGTGGTGCAGAGATGTTTGGGATCGAGAGTGACACTGATGCTGTCATTGATGGGCAAAATTAGGGTTTCGTCCCTCTTGCCCCAATACTTGATCACAGCGATGTTGGTTGGTGTCTGTGCGGTGACCATCAACACCCATTTCTGCGATTCCTCAGCCATTTCAATAACAACACACCAGAGTTTGAATGAAATCAACTATATGAATCACTCTCTCAATCAAATATATATCTCTATATATATACAGATACGTTGAGAGAGAATCGAAAGCTAAAAAGAGCTTTCACAGAGACGATGGAAGTAGTAGATCCTGGGTGTCGTTCATATTCATATACACACTCATGGAGTTGAAATTTTTGGTTGATTCTTAGAAGGGACCCACCGTTGGTGTGACTGTGACAACTTGACTAGATGCGAGTATTCAACTGTAAATATATCTGAAGGGTAGAAGAGGGGAAAAAAGGGGTAGAAGAGGAATTTTAGGTTTGTTTCACCATCCTTATAGTAATATTTCAATAAACAATTAAGTGAAAAAAGACTATATATATATATATATATATATATATATTGGAGATGCTCTAAGAAATATTGGAGTGGTTTTCATAAAATATATTGTCTTTTTTCACTTAATTGTTTATTGAAATATATATTTGTAAATCTGACGTGTCACTATAAATTTATACAAAAATTTTGCACTAATTATTTTTAACTCCCTTTATTATTTTATACATTTGTGTACGAATATATTTGTCAATAACAATCAATTACTGTGATATTAAGACCCTACATAATTTTTACAAACATATTTAACAAAGGGTTGATTCGTTAATAGAATGAAAAAGAGAGAAGCGAGAAAAAAAATACTAATATAAATGTATAATAAGGTTGTGTAAAATACACAATAATTTTATCTAGAATAGTGACCCAATCCATATAATTCCTCAAAAAATGAAGGTTGGTGGGAATGTTTAAGAAATTCGTGGTTTGCTTTTACTGTAATACCCTTCTGCTTTTGCAGCATATTCTCTTGGGATTTAGGGAATTGTCCATTGAGGACCTTTAGGCCAATGTTGACTCTCAAGAAAGATAGGCGGGGCGTGGAAAATAATGATATTAATTAATTAATTATATTATTGAATATGCTGGTTTTTGGATGGAACCAATATAGTGGCAAGTGGGCTACCAATAATTAATTACTAAATTTCATATTACTAAAAGTCCAAAATCAAGTACAATAGGTTTTTTTATATTGATCATATCGAAAAATGTATCAATAAACAAAATTAATCACCTTGGTATAAAATAATTTGTGAAAAATACCTCCAAGTCCAAAGTAATCAATTTTTGTTATATCCACTGATATGTTTGTATATTATTCACGAAATTTTATAATCTTTTCAAAAAGAAAAAAAAAATGACATATGGTAATGCATCCATCACTATTTTCATATATTTTAAGGTATTGATAAATATATTTTCTACATATATTTATCATCACAATTTTCATATATCTTTCCTCTAATTTAGGTGAAATCTTGTGTACTGAATTTTAAGTATTGAAATTTTAAGTATTGAATATATATATTTGAAAACCGTTTGATAATGTTTTAATTTTAAGTATTGAATTCATTAAGATTGTTTATTATATACAAAAGCTGAAGTTTGGAGTTTGAAAGTTGTACAGATTACATTTTTGCCCTCAATATATGGTACTCATAACAATTTTATATTTATAATATAAAAACATCAATTCACCCAATGAAATATTTCAATTTAACAATGAATAATGTCAAATAATAAAAATAAATAAATAAATAAAATTCTTATCTAGAAATAAAATTATATTATATAAATAATTGATGAAAATTTAAAATATATGAATTTTGGATTACATAACATTTATGTAGGATATCGAAAAAGGTGCTACAAAGATTAAAGAAAGTAAAATTTAAAATATATGTGTTTTAGATTATATAATATTTGTTAAATTGTTATGTAGGATATCGAAAAAGGTGTTACAATGATTAAATAAAGTAAAATTTTAAATATATTGATTTTTTGTTACATAATATTTATGTATGGTATTGAAAATGTTGTTACTAAAAAAGTACCTGAAAAAAAATTCTTAACCAGGAATATAATTCTATTATATAAATAAGTGATAAAAAATTTAAAATATATGAGCTTTGGATTATATAATATTTATGTATAGTATCCAAAAGGATGTTAAAAATATTACAGAAAGTAGGTGAAAAAGAGTTCTTATCTATAAATAGAATTCTATTATATAAATACTGGTATTAAATCAATTTGAATAGGTAACCAAAGAGACGTGTTTATAATATAATACGTAGAATTATTATTATTATTATTATTATTGGGAATTTGGTAAAATTATATATTTTTTTAAAGAATTTGTTCTATAATGTAAAAGTGAAAAAAATAAAAATAAAAAAAAGTAACAACCAACTAAATATATATAGAAGAGTTTTTTTAACAAGAGAACTAACTCTATTTCCATATGAAGAGAGATCGCAAAGAGAATTTTAAAGAAATTGCAAAGAGAAGTTTAGAAGAGAGAGGGTGATTATTTGAGGGTAGAGTAATCATTAAAAAAATAGTTTTAAAACTTAATCACTTACCATCTTCTGTGATAAGCAATAAGCAACCCTCTACTCGCTTAAAACTACCATATTAAGCGGTATCCTAAAATTATACCAAAGCTGAAGTAGGAAATTGAGTAGGAAATCAAACACCTCATTTATATATATATATATATATATATATATATATATATTTCCTCTAATTAAGTGTACTTAGATGTAAAATTTTTATTCATTTAACTAAAAATTTAAGTTATTGGGTAGTGTTGTATACCCATCTATTTATACTCATCCAGATTCGATGTGAGACAAGTCTTCCCTTGTAACATTCTCTCCAAATCCAAACTCGCAACACCCTCGTTGCGGTAGGGCCACCCCCTACTTGGATAGCATACCTGGACGCTTTTCGAACTAAACGGTTGGCGTGACACCGAATTAAGGACTGGATCCCTTATTTATACCCACGTAACTTTCCATCCAGATTCGATGTGGGATAAGTCTTGCCTTGTAAGATTATTTACCCACCCGAACTCGCAACACCCTCGTTACGATTGGGCCACCCTGCCTACTCGGGTAGTACACCCGGACGTCTTCCGGACTTGGCATTTGGCTCAAGAATTGGGTTTGACTCCGATATCAACTGTAGCGAATGGACGTTTGTCTATTTGCTCAAAAAATTAAAATATTAGATAATATTATATACTTATTTATTTATACTCATGTCATTTTCTATCTGAATTTGATATAGGTCAAGTCTCCCCCTTGTAACAAGGGGCTTGTACCATTGTGAAATCCGGAGAAAGTCTGATGTGTGTATTCCTCACATGCAAAAGACTATTTTTTCGTTTTTCAAATTCAAACAACTTTATCATTGACTATTCATGGTACTAATAAATTTTGTATTTGAATATTTTCATTTAAGTACATCAATCTCAATGTCAAACTCAAAAAGGGAGTTGGTAGGGTGTTTCATTCATTTTTACGTGAATTTCTAAGCGTATGGTATAGTCAAAGCTCTTACACAGCCACCACAAATAATTTTAGTCACGAGTTGAAGTAATTGTTTTGATTCTTAATTTCTTTTATGTATGCAATTTTGATCATTTGGATTTTGATTATGTGCAATGTTTTGATGGACTCTTAATAATAATAGTAGGTCCATTTTTTCATTTCCATGTGAATGCAAGAACGGGACGGTTGGTGGGGCTGATTTGAATGTTGTCTACTTTTGTTTGCCGTGATAAAAGAACAAATTAATGCATCTGCTACACATGCCATGCATTAGCTAGTTTATGTGTGTGTGTGTGTGTCTATATATATATATATATATATAAAATTACATTTTGTGTGTGAGAGAGAGTGCACTAAGTGTGTTTGTCCACCTATTGTGCCCTCTTTATTATAATATTTTTCTAACAATAGGCATCTATTTTTTATTCACCCTAACCTTATATTAAGAAGTAGGAGGTGGAACCACTAGATTTAAGTTGGGATTAAAAAAATAAAACTCTTTTTATTTTTAAAATCGTGTATAAAGTATTTATTAAAATTAAAAATAAATAAATAATCTCTTAAAATAACAAAATTTATTAAGTTATCTCTAAATTCGTGATCGATCTGTTAAATGGGATATGAAATGTCAAATTTGACCTTAATATTTAATATTAAATTAAAAGTTATAATTATTATTTTTATATTATAAAAATAATATTGGGCTGAGAAATGGGTCATCTGTCGTTCGTAAGATAATAACACATCTAACATTAACTAATATTATTATAAAGGCATTTTTTTTAATTTTAAAATAATAATTTTAACTTTTAATTTAATATTAAATAATAAGGTCAAATTTTACATTTCACAACTCAACTAACGAGTCGGTCACAGGTTTGAAATAAGTTGATAGGTTTAATTAGTTCAGGAGTTTTTTTAATTATATTGAAAGTTTTATGCATGATTTTGAAAGTAGAGAGGGGTTTTATAATTACTTTGACTTATTTGTTTATAGTTTGAAGCACCCATCTTTTTTTTCTTTATATTTTGTCAACCTTAATTATGTTTTGGTGACATTTATGACACTTGATTCTTAAACGTTGCTATTTAATTCTTTTTTTATCTATAATAAAGTAACTCTTTCTTTTATTTTTTCTTGTCAAATTAAAAAAAAAAAAAAAAAAAAAACTTCTACAAAATTCAAGTTCAATCAAATATAATTTCATGCACAATCAAAACCACGGGCCATTTTAATTGTGAGCCAATATTGTTACATTGCAAGGGAAAACTCAAGTACTAAAACATCAAACACTAAAACATTAATAGAAACTAATTTGTCAATTTAAATATATATTCTCAATGCAACTTTAAATATCACACTGATATTTTTTTGTTTTTTCAATCACACTATGATTCTCTTGTAGTCAAAAGTTGGGGATTATTACATGTGACTCTACGAGGAGAAACAATTCAAGGGAATCCGCTGCATACACACACATAAATATAAATAAATAAATAAATAAATATATATATATATATATATATATATATTGCGGCCAAACATATTTGGAGTACACATTTTTGGACTGTGGGTCTTTACCAACCGCACATGGGTCCCACTCAACAAGTCTCATCCAAAGTCAGATTCACCAAGTCAAATGAGAAGCCTATTTACCATTTCTTGGGTCAAAAATCAACAGCCTACCCATTCCAATATTAGCTTTGTTTATTTTATTTTGATCATTAGTCTAATTTCTACGTCGAATAAAGAATTAATAGTCTTGAAAACCAAAAAATGTAATAATAAAAAGTTTTTATTTTTTTCTTAAACATTGCGTTAGAGTTTATATAAATGAAGTGTTCCCTATAATTATCGTGTGCACATGTACTAAAAGAGATATGAGTCAACAATGTCATACTCAAGACTAAGATTTTACCTTCTCTGATACTCATATTAAAAAAAAAAAAAATACTCATATTAATTTAATTTAAACTATTAAAAAGTGTTTAATTTTAGTTATTTATAATTATTTTTTAACAATTATTATATATTAATTTATAGAAGAACCGAGGTACTTTTATAGTTTGCTTTTTCTTTCCTATTTTCCCTCTAACTCTCTTCCTTCTGTCTTACCAAACCAAACATAAAAATTATTACCTAATGATATTTCCTCATTTTCTAAAGTAAAAGGTCGAACATTAGTCCCTACAAAAACAAAATGAGTGTGTGTGAGTTTATTGTTAAGATAATAATAATAATAATAAATAATTAATAATAGGAAACTATACACAAAATAAGAAAAGAGGAAACCAAAAGATCCAAAACCACTGTAAATTTGGGCATGGAAAATGAATGTGACTGAGGTAAAAGGCCAGAAGTGGACTACAGATGGACAAAAACAGAAGACTAATATCCAAATACATACACAATCTGGTCTGTTTATAATGTGTGGCAATTTTTGGTGTAAGCAAACCCCAGCCCAAACTGTTTGATTTCTTAAAATGACTCCACCTAGGTACAGGCCCATGTCTGGTAGGAGAAACGGTCCTCTTTGAGTACTTAAAGCAATCTGTGCATTAGTCCATGAAATTGGGGCTGCAACTCGGACGGGTTGGAGGCACAACTCGGGCCTAATCCTAACCCTACATATGAGATGTTTAATCCTAATCTAATCCAACACGAACTACTCAATCGATGTCCAACTCATCTTTGATTTTAAACTTGGGTTTGCATTTCGGGCTGAGATTTCAAGTTAAAAAGTTGAATTAATTTAGATTACCTATATGGCCAAATCCACATTGAAAATTTAACGTGCTATTGAGCTAATTTCAAATTAGAATACTCTAAAAAAAAATTAAAATCTTAATGTAAAAATTACAAACAAATTCTTAGAAAATTAATTCTCCAAAGTATAATCATGCAATAAAATAAGATTTAAATAAAGGAAGTTGAAAATAAAAAATGATCATAATTTGAGTATTATATATATTATATTTAAAATAAATATATATAAATAATATTAAAATTTGGGTTGGACTCGGGTTGATGGCAACTCAATTCGAAGTTGCTTAACCCTAATTAAGTTCCGCTTGATACTTTTCAATTCAGGACCCAAACATAAAAATAGGTACTGAGAAAATCAAGCTGGCTCAAGTTTTGAAAAAATTATTAGTTGGTTCTAATCCATCTGACACGTGGTAGACTGATCCAATGAAAGTGCTTGTGGGGATTTCTTTGTAATCCCGGGTTAGAACAGTATGGCAGTAACAAGTCATCCCATCACAACCGTCAATCTCGCTATAGTGATCACTACCATCAGTCCGGTTGACTATATTCTTAGACAAAGCATCATAGTAGTGGTGGGTCTAAAGTCCCCAGCATGCTTGCTTTCATTCTCCTGTCCATTATTACGATCATCTCTACCCTTTTTTACGTTAAAAATCACTGGCCTACACTCCCACATGTCACGGGGAACCTACTTTCACCTCTCTCTCTCTCTCTATATATATACACACACACACACACACACACACAAATAGTGTATGCACACACATTGTGGTCATGAGCACAGTAAAAGGAAAAGAAAGCATAGACATTATAGATATAGACATCTTAATTACAGTAAACAATGTCATCGAGTGAAAAGAGCATTTGCATGGGCCATGCCACCGCAAGTCATGCCGAAATGGAACACTCCTTTAGTCAACATAAACTAGCTCCTTCATTAGGACCTTTTGCAACCATCCTCTTTCTCTACCATGCACTAGTTGGCTTCAATGGCTAATCCCAAACCAAACTCATCCTGCTGGTTCTTCTTCTTCTTGTTCATCATCTCTTTGAGCTTCTTCCGTGGCAAGTCCTCGGAGGAGTTTGACCTCGACGACTTGTCATGGTTGGATGAGGAAGAGGATGAGGTGGTCATGGTCCAAAGCCGGCATGATCAGTCACAAAGGAGGTGTGACCTTTCGTCCGGAAAATGGATTTTCGATCAGTCATACCCTCTCTATGATTCGACTAATTGTCCATACCTTAGTTCCGCGGTGACTTGTCAGAAAAATGGAAGGCCAGACTCTGATTATGAGAAATGGAAGTGGAAGCCAAATGGTTGCTCAATGCCAAGGTACTCAAGTGAAAAAAATTTGTTATAACAAGTTTACGCCTTCTTCTTCTTCTTTTTCTTTTTCTAGCACAATACACGAGATTTCTGCCATTGCAGGATTTGGATAGGGTAAGATGTACGCAGTCTTATCTCCTAACAAGTGTAAAATGCTATAATATTTATGTTATGTACCATGCATTGTTATTGAAGTGATTTTTTTGCTTCGTTTTGGTGATATATTCAGGTTTAATGCATTGGGTTTTCTTGGGAAGATGAGAAAGAAGAGAATTATGCTAGTAGGTGATTCCATAATGAGGAATCAATGGGAGTCTCTTGTCTGCTTAGTCCAATCAGTTGTTCCTACTAGTAGAAAGACTCTGACCTACAATGGTCCTTCCATGGCCTTTCATGCCTTAGTAAGATACATAATTTGTTTTTATTTTTTCTGTATTTTTAGAAATATATATACATATGTCTAAACATTTTCTCTCCTTTTCCTTTCTTTTCTTTCCTATCTCTCCTTTTCCTTTCTTCTCTCTCATAGGTAAACCAAACATGAAAACTACTATCACCCCTTTCCTTTTCTTTTCCTTCCAATTCCATCAATTCAAACGAAGCCTTATAATGGGTGAGACTTAATTCTCTGTTAATATTTGATTAGCATAATTAATTTAAGTAAAATGTTGACAGGATTATGAGACATCAATAGAGTTTACATGGGCTCCATTTCTAGTGGAAGTGAAGAAAGGACTTGGAAACAAGAGAATTCTACATTTGGATTTGATAGAAGAGAATGCTAAGTATTGGAGAGGAGTTGATGTTCTTGTGTTTGATTCAGCTCATTGGTGGACTCACTCCGACAAATATAGATCGTAAGAGGAAATTTCACACAACCTTTCCTTTCTTTTCTCTTCCCTTTAATTAGTTGAAGATATTGTTGTTTGGAGTTCAATTTCATATGACTTTCATGCCAAACTAACACAAAGTCATACAGGTGGGACTTCATAATGGAGAGAAACAGTGTCTTGAGAAATTTGAACCCAATGGTTGCCTATGAGAAAGGACTAATAACATGGGCCAAATGGGTAGATTTACATCTAAACCCTCGCACAACCAGAGTCATTTTTCGCAGCATGTCACCAAGGCATAACAGGTATAACATTTATTATACATATGCACATAATTTTGATAGTTATGACATTTTGTGTACTTGTGTTTAATTAATTATATATGTACGCACCTTTGTATATTTGTGTATGTATGTGCTCATGCATTTATTTATTAAATGGAAAACTCAGTATGAATTCGCGAGACGCATTAACATGAATAACACATATAATAAGTATATTTATGCTGACATTACAACAGGCGACCGAGAGATAGGAGGGTGTGGGGTGGAGAACCCCACACACCCATCTCTTTATCGCAGGTCTAGGATTGTTCTACTCTCATTGACTATGGTTCCATATGTATTTATTTATTAAATGAAAGACTAATTGTCTTATGACTTTGCGACAACTACAACACACTCGCATAAATAACACAATAAGTATAATTCTGTTGACATTGCGATAGCGACAAAGAGATAGGAGTGTGTAGGGTGGTGGATCCTGCACAACCCCTCTCTCTGTCGTATGGCCGTAGGCATAGTATTGTTCTACTCTCATAACTATGAATTCCATATGCATTTATTTATTAAATGAAAAACTATTTTTTTTTCTTTTTTTTTTTTTTTTTTTTGACTTTGTGACAATCGATACACTCACATTAATAACAGAATTAGTATATTTTTGTTGACATGCAACAGAGAGCTAGAAGGGAGTGGGGTGGTGGGATCCCACACACATCCCTCTCTCTCTGTTGCATGCCGACAGGCCTAGCATTGTTCCACTCACATTGACTATACATCCCACCAATGTTCGAATGTGTAACATTACGCTGATTATGTATTTATGTTGTCTTAATTGGAGGTTCTGTTTTTTTGTTCATCTTCTGCAGAGAAAATGGTTGGAAATGCTACAACCAGAGGCAACCTCTAGAGTTTGCCAGTCATCCTCATGTTCCTCAGCAAATGCTAGTGTTGAAGGGGGTTTTAAGCAGGATGAGATTTCCAGTATACTTGCAAGATGTGACGACGATGTCGGCTCTTCGGAGAGATGGGCATCCTTCTGTGTATTCCAGAGCTGTGAGCCAAGAAGAGAAGCAGCACATAAGAGACTACACCTCTGATTGCAGCCATTGGTGCCTGCCTGGTGTACCTGATACCTGGAATGAGATGTTGAGTGCTTGGCTTTAAGTATGAACTGTGAAGGTATATTAATATATCTATAGGTAGGGTGAGTAGAATAAGTACTCTTCTCTATTAGATTATGTTATGGCTTTATCATATTAGAGTACTCTCTAGTGGTTAGTTGTGGAACTTTGTGTTTTGGGGTCTTCTTCAATGTCTCATATTGGTATGTATGGCTTGTGAATTTGCCTCTGCTATCAAAATTATAATGACCAAGTTGTTCTTTTTCTTTTCAGAAAGCATTCTTTATTTTTTTCTCATTGTTTTTAGGTTAAAGTGCAAAAAAGCCCATACTATATACAAAATGTGCAAAAAAAAAAAACAGTATGTACATATAAATCCCTAACTTTTAAAAATATGTACAATTTGCCCCCTAATATCTGTTGACTGTAACTTTTGACCAAATTTGTGTATAAAAACCCCAAAATACCCTTTTTATATCCTTAAAAAGTGAAATCAATGTTTTTTATTTTTATTTGTCTTGAGGGCATTTTAGATATTTCAATCTTCAAGTCAACAAAATGTTCTTATTTACTCAATTTGGAAAATGAAGAACATTTTTTTTTTTTTTTTTTAATAAAGCCAGAGGTATTTGCACATTCAATATATAACAGGTTTTTTGCATTTTACCCTCGTTTTTAAGACTCAAAGTAAAACTGTTATACTTTATAGTTAGCTGAATCAAATTTTCACTTGTATCAAGTTAAATGGGTTAGAGAGAAATAACTGATCTAACTCTATAAGGTTTTTGCCCCAATTTAAGGGTTTAATTGAGAGAAACAATGTCTTCATCCATAAAAGATCCCAAGTGACTGAGAAGGCAAGGGTTGCCAGTGTCAGAGTTGAACAATTCACAGTTTCACACTTAGCCTTGCTTTTTTCAGAAACCCTACCAAGACATGCACCTACTTATGAGTCAGAAGGGTCCCCTTGGACCATGTTGAGGTGAGAGGACAATCAACAAATGGGAGAGACAACAGGATTAAAGGTTATAAATTTCCCAATAAAGATATAATTGTTGTATTTAATTTAAATTCTACTTTTGTGGTAAATATATATATATATATAGATGGCTTGAACTTTACACCATCAAAATTTCCTCAATTAGGTAAAGGGAATTGATTCTTCCTTTATCTTTACAGCTCTACCTTCTTTTTAATGATGGTGTCTGATGGCAAATCATGTATGTGCCTTTGAGAAATTATAATTATTAATGAGTGACAATTAGGTTTCTTTAGCTCACTATTAGAAACATCACCACCAAGGATTAGTTGAGGTGGTTGAAATTTTTTGCTTTTGACTCAACTTTTGCCTCAATTATTGTACCTAACATATTCTTTTAACACCTTCACCTTCTCTTGTTAGCGATTTTTTTTTTTAGTTGGTACTCACACACGCTTCTATTGAAACTTAAACCATCGACATTCGTTTGAGAAGTAAAGATCTGATACCATTAGGTCATTTGCCCGTTGATAGCCTGCTTATTTTCATCTTTGACTTAACAGTGCTTGATCATCTTGTAATGGATTTATTTCCAACTTTTCTTGTTAAATTTTTTTTTTTTGGGCTATCATGATCATAATATGAGATCATATGCAAAACAGTTTTAACAAGGATGTTAGAGATGAATAATGAGTTAAAACCCAAGAATTTATTATTATTATTTTTTATAAATAAATAAAAAATGGTAAAGAAGTAAAAGAAATGTAGGAACAGAATATGTGAAAAATGTTGATCACCTCTCCAAAAATGTAAAGAGCAATATTAAGCATCACATGTACATTCTAGTATTGAAGCATTACTTTGTACAAACATACACCTGAATTTTCAATATATATATATATAAAATCAACTTAATTAGTCTCTGGTCAAAAACTAAACTGTAGTAGAATTGGAAGAACATTCAATCAACTTGATTCTGATTCTAGACTATGCTTTTGAAACATCGAGCAAACAAGAAAGGGCCAGCAAAGTGCCTTGTAAAAAGAAAGTTCATAAATTGGAGGAAGAATGAGCAAAAGGGACAAAGTGACCAAAGAAATCCACTACATATTACCCCTCTAAACTTTAGATTTTCTAGAGACACTGAAACAGAAAATTTTTCTTGTGTTTGCTTTCAAAATATTATCACTAGTTTCCATTATTGATCATAGGGTATAAAGTGAAAAAAAAAAAACAAAACAAAACACTCTACCTAGATCCTTTGGCACCAAACCTCTTCCTCATCCTGGAAATGTCCTTGGAACTCAATCCAAAAGCCTTTTCCAAGAGCTCTTCTTTAATCTCAGATCCGAAAACAGCTAACGGAATTTTCACTGCTCCTGGATTTTGGCTGTTAAAACTCCCCAAAATAGTGGCATGTGATTTCCCAACATTCATTTGGAAATGCACTAGGCCCTTTGGAAACACCATGACCTCGCCTTTCTGGATCACTTTGGCAAAAACGCGGTTTTCTGAATCAACAAATCCGGAATAAAGCTTCCCCTCCAGCACAAACGCAGTCTCAGTGGCTCTCGGATGAAAATGTGGCACGTTGACGCCCCCCACATCAAAATCAGCCCTCACAAATGCCATTCCTAGTGTGTTGAGACCTGGAAACACTCTTGAAGTCACTGCCATGGATGTGAACTTAGCCTTGCCAAATTTTCCCGCGTTTTTTATACCAGAAAACGCAAAATCTTCAACCGTGACCAATGATGAGTTCTTGCAGTGGACACTGGATGACAGATTTGAGCTAGGTATGCAGAAGTCTTGGACTGCATCAGGATCAGAGGCCAAGGCTACATAGCTGTGGAGGAAAATAACTAACAAAACTGTCATTCTTGGAGACATGGTTGTTCTGTCTTTGTTACTTGATCAAGAATGACAAAGACTCAATTTTCAATGACTTGGTGCTGTTGAAATATGTACTCCATATATGTGTATATATATATATATATACTATGGAATGTCAGTGGTATATATGATTGATTAAGTCACAGATAATGTTTCACAATAATAATACAACTAGTGCTCTACTACCACAAAAAATATACTACTTTGCTTGTAAATGAAGACACAGAGGATTATTTAGTTAGCTTCAGCTTAAGGTATGATCTGTTAAATGACAACTGATTAATGATTATTGCTTTATTCTTGTATCTCAAGACAAGTGAAATTGCTACCCTATTTCTCAACTAAACTCAAAAATACCAACTAATACAAATAATAATAATAATAAATAAATAAATAAATAAAATAGTAGAAAAAATCACAAGATGAGGTTATTTTTTCTAGGGCTCCCAAGGGAACCATCATGAAGGTCCCCCCCCCTCCACACTCAATCAATTGAATCATGTTCTGTATGCAGTCCATACCGCAAATGCAGTGCATCATGAATCCACTTGATTACGGTAGAATTTTACTCATGTAGGTACGATCTCGACGGGGACATTTGATTTTAATAATTAATATGAAAAAAAATATATCAAAATCTTAATAAATTTGTATGTATTAGGGTTCAAAATTATGCAAATTGAGAGGGACTTGGTTTGGGAAATAGTTAATTGGTAAAGGAATAAGTTATATAGTGTTGATTTTTAAGACTTTCAGCTTTAGATTGACATGGGTTGGTCCCTTGATGAATTATTATCTCTATTGTACCTACAATTATCTCTAATTTTGAATATGATGCATCAAGAAGCTATACTATCCAAACCAATTGAATAAATTGATTGATTTTGTGTGATGTTGCGGCTAAAATTTGGTGTCGGTCTCATCAAAGCTACGGGGTCGGGGGTTTGGCCTCGAGAAATTTTTTTGACCAGTTTTTATTTTTGGGTTGTGAATCATAATTAGTTCTCCCTTATAGCCCGATATATATGGGTGTTTAAGGTTTAGAGTGAGAGATAGAGAGAAACTGAAAATTGCAGAGAAAGAGAGTGATGGCTAAAACTTATAATCTCCTATTTTTCGCATAGTGAAGGACTTTCATCATATCTCCACCACAGATATAGGTTTTACCGAATCACGCTAAATTTTTATGTTCTTTGTGGATGGTGCAATTACTTCTTGTCGTGTTTCTTTATTTATTTTTGGATTCGCTACAATTGTTGAAAACAATTTCATTTAACAAAATCTAAATCAGAATTCATCATTATTTGACATTCAATATGGAATGGGCAAGTGTAAGCAAATTAATTTTTAGTCTGTTACAAAACATGGGCTTTCTAGCGCTACTTGTATAGTGAAGGTTTTTAACAAAGTGTGGGTTGGAGGTCCAATTCCTAACCAAAAAAAAAAAACAAAAGCAACCCTTTGCTTCAACACCCAAATACTTCTGGCTTGAGTGTACAAATCCAAGTACTATCCCAACCAAAGCTTTCTTCTAAATGCTCAAGCCAAGCCCAATGGTTCCATATGATTTCTACTGAGTAGCAAAATTTTGATCCTTGGTGTCATCTTACTACAGAGCTTCCTAGGCATATGAATGATTTGAAACTGACTTGTGTTATATAGACCCAAGGTCTTAAAAGATAAAGGCCCTGTTTGGAGGCGCTTCATGAGAGCTCAAAAAGTCATTTTCTTCAAAAATGTTACATTTGGTTACACATATGTAAAGACCTTTTTCAAAACGTGAATAGTTGTTAAGTTTTTTTTAATTTTTTATTTTTTTTCATGGCAAGAACGTTTGGGTTAGTGGAGAGGAGGGGTGTGACGGTTCAAAGTCAAACTCCGAAGAATAATGGAGCAACCCTACGGCTTAGACTAGAAGACATTCCCCCAAAAGTGGATGGTTAGGAAGTTCATTAGAACCTCCATTTTAGGTTTTTTTTCTTCAAAATAAATTTATTATTTTACTAATTTGTCCATGTACTTTTCATGTATCAACAAGATTGGTTTCTATCCTCGACCCTTTTGATTAAGGTCACTCCATTCCCTTACTTTTTCCCAATTTAGTCAATCTATTTGGAGACTTGTCCTCCGATTAACATACAATTATCTATTGGGAATACTTGTGCTTGGTTATTTATAGATAATAGTCCACCAGTTTTGTTTGACCTGCCATCGAAATGAAGCTCTGTTCATTATTAAACCCCTTCAAAGTAAGCAATTATTTTCCAAGATTAAAGATTGTGTTGTAGCCATTTAGTTCAATACAGACAAGTCCCAATGTGAAAAGTCTTGCCAACCCTCCTGAAAAACACTGGTGCAAGACTAGAGATTTTGGTCTTTTTAAATGCTTCTCTTTTCCTTTTTGGTTGATTTTTTCCATAATAGTCAAGTGAAATATTAAATAAATCATTTTTTATTTCAACATTTTCACTTATTTTAAAATTTTATGGTGAGAACTTTTTATTTTATTTTATTTTTTTATTATTATTATTTCAAATATTGTCTTAGCTTGCCAGTAGCATGTGTCTCTGATGTAGATAGTGTGGGTTCAAGTTTTGACACAATCAAATTGCTACTTGTGTTGTGGGGCTATGATGTGATATTGTTGTGAACTATGAATGCTTTTCGTGTGACATGGACTTCAAGATGGATTGGAACTTTTTAACAAGGTTTTCCTAGTTGGAAATTTTATCAAACAAAAAGTTCAATTTTCCCATCCATTCAAAATAATTCAAGAATCATCAATATTTTTGACTTATGCTTTGTTCGGTAGAAAAGAAGGAAGAGGTACGGAGAGAAAATAGAAAGAAGAAATTAACTTCCTTCATTCGAAAATTATAGAAGTTTTAAATTAAATAAGATCCTAAATTATACAAGTTTTATATTACAATACTATCTTTTATAAATTATAATATTATAGATATTATTAGATATAATGATAAAAATAATTTAAAACTTTCTTTTTCCTTCTCTCCTAACTGACATAGTAAAATTTGAACTTATTATCTTCTCTTATATCCAACCGAAAAAAGAAGAAGGAAGCACACAACCTCAATCTCTTTTTCTTTCCCTTCCATCCAAATTTATCGAAATGTGGAGGTTCTAATTTGCCTCAGGTTGTGTTTGGTTGCATGGAATTGGAGTATAGAAATTGGAATTTGATAAAATTTTGGTTCAATATTTTTAATTGTTTTTCTCAAATTCTAACATTTCTAATTCCAATTCCAATACTTGAATTCCATGTAACCGAACACTCCCTCAAAGTTTTGTGGGAGTTCTTAATTTACCGAATAAATAAGTAAATAAAATAAAAAAGCTACTTGTCTAGTTGCCTCCCTACACATTTTTATTTTCCTAATATTTGGATATCATTCTGAGTATTGTTTGCTAAGTTCATTAATGGATAATGTAAAAACATTACAATTTAACAAAGTTGCATTAGATCATATATAAGCCAACAAATGGGCTATCCGATAAGAATTTTCTGCATGAAAAACTTGTTACATCTTGTTTCCTAACAAACGACACAATAGTGTTGACTCTTTAAAAAAAAAAAAAAAAATGTTTTTAACAAAGAATACAATAGTGTTGACTCTTAATTTTCTCTTTATTTATTTTTGTTATGTATTTTCACGGACCTTAGCATTGAAATGGGAATTTGTGGAATTTGAGAAAATTTTAGTTCAATGTTTTTAGTTGTTTTTCTCAAATTCTACCAATTTTAATTCTAAAATTCGAATTCCATACAATTGAACACTCCCTCAAAGTATTGTGGAGTTCTTAATTTGCCGGATAAATAAGTAAATAAAATAAAAAATAAAAAAGCTACTTGTCTAGTGGCCTCCCTGCACATTTTTTTTTCCCTAATATTTGGATATCATTGCTAAGTTCATTAGTTGATAATGTAAAAACATTACAATTTAACAAAGTTGCATTAGATCATGTCTAGCCAACAAATGGGCTATCTGATAAGAATTTTCTGCTTTACAACTTGTTATATCTTGTTTCCTAACAAAGAACACATTAGTGTTGTTGACTCTTTTTTAAAAAAAATATGTTTTTAACAAAGAACACAATAGTGTTGACTCTTATTTTTCTCTTTATTTATTTATTTTTATGTATTTTCACATGCCTTAGGTTTTTTCATTGTTCAAAACTTCAAATCAATCAGTTTTCTTATACCACTAAATTGAATAAATTTATTTAAAACAACATCTGAATAAATTGAATTTAAGAAAGTAAACATATTGCAAGGTGAATATTAAAGTATATAGAACAAAGCGATGATAGTCACATCCTACTAAATTTTCAAGTTATTTATTTATATTATTATTATTATAATATATATATATATTTTTGTAAAATACTAAATTTTCAAGTCACATGTGTTATGAATATTATTTCTTCAACCTAGCAGCCACAAAGAGAAGGGTTCCCCAAACAACACAAAACCCAACCTTAAAAGTCCTCAATGTTAGCTCATCCAAGCCAATCATTCCTTTTGTACCCTTTACCACTTATAATTTGGTCCCATCATATATATATATATATCTAACACCAATATATAGATACCCACTCACTACCTAATTAGTCTAGCCAAACCTCCACATAACTGCATATAAACCTTTTTACATACCATAACTTCTTCCACTAGTTTGACTCATTGTCTCAATTGCATATTACATGTACACTAAATAACAATCCCTTGACTGAAAATTCTATAAGTGACTTTTTATTTATTTATTACACACACACACACACACGGGAACCCTGAGACCTATGTATAAAAAAAAATATACCATTCATGTAACTGATTTCAAACAGTAGTTGAGAAAAAAGACACTGGTTGCTATTATTGTTGTATTAAAGAACAAAAAAAAAAGGACTATATGCATTTAGAAAATAGATAAGCTAGCTCTTTGAATAAATTTTTTATTTTTGTTATTGATTGATGTGATAATTATTGAAATAAATATTTAACAAAAGATACAGATTATATTATTATCTAATATTAAGACAACCAACTAGTCATGGGTTTGGCATGTGCTTTGTTCTAGGTTTGTTGTAGGAGTGTTTTAGAAAAAAATGGAAAACACTCTGAAATATTTAGGTCCGTGATGTGTTACTGTAATGGTTTTGGGACATGAACAGTTGTCAAAATAATAATTTTTTTTTTTGATGTGTTGATTTTGGCCACTGTTTACGAAATATTTTATCATTGTATAAATTAAAACAAGGTCATACCAAACATGCTTTTGTTGTCAAAATTGACACTGTAATAGTTCAAAAATAAAAACAACACAAACAAAACGCATGCTGAACGGGACGTAATTGTATAACTTATTTATTTTATTTTAATTCTTGAACTATATTCCAAACTTTATTTTATAAATTTCTTGTTCACTTATATGCTAAAATAATTTCTGTTGTGTACTAGGTACAGTCAATTTTTTATAAAGATAAGTGAAAGACCAAGTACCATTAAATCCGCTAATTCTGAGTGGAAGGTCCGAACTTGAAACTAAGCGCCCTTATATTAGCGTCAGTAGCATTTTGTACCTTCTGAAATTACCCCTAAATTTAGCGGGACCCTATCCCAATCATCTCTCTCTCCCCTCTCTCTCCAGCGAAGAATCTCCACGACAGCTTCAAGGCAAGGAAAAAAGGTATAGAAAATCAGCCACCATTCTTACTCGAACTTTCTCTCTCTTCGAACTCTTCTCTTTCTCTCTCTTCGATCACGCCCAATTGACGAATGCCGGTAGGTTTTTTTGATTTTCTCGAACCCTGCACTGTTTAATTAATTCGCTTTTGAGCTCAAATTGGTCAATTTCGGGAATTCGTTGATAAACCCTAAAATCTTTTTGGTCAAACTAGGGTTTGAGAATTCGTTAAACTTTGTTTGATCGTTTGAGTTTGTCTTTGCTTCTCGGTGAAAAGATCGCATTCGAATTTGGAATTTGGGTTTCGCCGAGATTTTCAATCGGTCTTTTTCCGAATTCTAATGCGCTCGTGTGGTTTTCATGAAAATCACTTGAATTTTAGTGGTTTTGATGCTTATATCACTTATCTGGAGCTTTAACCTACTCGATATTCGGATTAATGTTGTGTTTTTACTATCTCTAGGTAATCATTGTGCTTTAAATTGCTTTTTACTGTTACTTTTCCTGTTGTTGGGTCGAAACTTCTATGTTTAGTTGCAACTTCCGGAATTAGAATTTTACTAGTTATTGAGGTTGAAGAATTAACTGTACTAATTATAATTCTTGGGTACTGTGGCTCACTAGTTTTTTTGATGGGTTTTATATTACTGGCACCACTTGTTAATTTTTTACTGGTCCTCCTTCCAGTTACCACTTGTCACTGTTTAGAGGCATTAAAGATGTTCTGAAGTTCATTCTTATTCGTGTTTAAACAATGGTTATAGGTTTTAGTTTCAAAGGATTTATTTAGTATATATATTTATATATGTATTTGGTTGATGCATTGTTTCAATAGATGAAAGATGTTCTAGTTTTGCAATTGTATTTACCATTTGTATTATTCATTATAGGTCAAAGCTCTGGATTTCCGTTGGCCTTCTTAACTACAGTGTGCTGAACTATTGAGGCCAAGGAAAAGCTTGTGGAAATAATGATTTAACACCAAGTTCAGTATGTGGGTGCCTTGGATCTAATTGTGTCTGCTGGTACTAGCTATTCTCATCGATTCATTACTCAGTTTCATTTGGCTTATGACAAGTCACTGCTTCAGAGGTAATTGATTTGGGCACGGAAACAAATTGTTGAGGGAGAAAACTTGATAGTTATGAGTTGTTACCACTAGGTTTGAGTAATGGCAGGAAATGCTAGATTCGAGTTAACTTTGGGTAGTCCGGAATCGAGTCTTGTGGGCAACTATCCAAATGGACAGAGGGGGAATTATCCTGGTCCCAGTTTGGATAGGTCTGGAAGCTTCCGAGAGGTTGGCGAGAGCCGGATATTTGGTTCTGGGACTGGTGCGTCTCGGGGAAGTGGCTCACTGACAGGGGATTTACCCCCATTGTCACAGTATCTGATGCTGGATCCAATTATGATGGGTGATCAAAAATATACACGGGCAGGTGAGTTAAGGCGGGTTCTTGGATTTTCTATTGGGAGTGCTCCGGAAGACAATTCTTTTGGAGCTGCTCACTCTAAGCCTCCCCCTCCAGTAGCTATGGATGACCTAAAGCGTTATAAAGCAAGTGTTATGGATGCCTGCATCAAGGCTAGGTATTTTATTATGATTCATTCTTTTGAGATAAAATTTTGATATTGCAATTGATGTATAAATGCTTTTTGATACTTGTTGTATTATGATCTTACTATTTCCTATCCTATTTAAGATGAGTTAAGCTGTACCTTGTAATTCAAGATCAGTCTTCTCGTCTCCGCATGCCTCTGGGCACCTGAGAATATATATATATATATATATATATATATTTGGTTGTTATTTGGATCAGGACATAGAAAATCGTAATTAACCTTTGATGTGATGGCTAAACATAGGATTTAGTCACTTTTGGATATCCTGTCATTCGTATGCTTGTTTGCTAAAATGGAATGTTGTTTTACCAGGGGTAGATCAAAAAAATTGGATGAATACTTGGATAAATTGAACAAGTATTTGGGAGCTATAAACCCCAAGAAGCAGCGGGATGAGTTATTAACAAATGAAAGAACAGGTGGGCCGAACTTGAAGATGGGAAGCCAGATTCGTCGAAACCCTCCCGACCTTGTGACTCCGAGATTGGAGGATCGTGCTAAAAATGTTGGTGTGAATAAGCGTGTACGCACATCATTGGCAGAATCACGGGTTTGTAACTTATATCCTCAGTCTTGCATAGATCCATTCACAAGATGTTTTTCATGTTCCTTTAATTTGACATTTGCTTCTTCAATTATACTTGGTGTATTATTTATTATTTAGTACACTTTACTTGCTAGAGATTAGTAAATAGTATATGGATGCTTCCTGGAAAACTGAACCAATGCATTATATATTACATACATTTTGCATGGCTAAATGTGTAATTTGGAGGTGCTGTCACAACCAGTAAAGAATATTGCCGTTAATGTCATTCATTTAAATCTGCAAGTGTTAATAAAAGCATCCTTTACAAGCATAAATAATATAATCGAAGCAGTTCAAACTGTAGAAAATGCATAGATCATAAAACTCATACAGGACATGCTGGTGCTTCATTGCTGCTCAATTTTATTAACACGTGTGCCACATGCTGCTTGCAGAGAGTATCTTCGATTTTTGGAACACCTCATACACTGTTGCAAGTTATTAATTAGCTGTTTTTTTAATAATTTCAGCCAGATTGCCGGAGTAATGGACCACCAAGGCAGCTTGTAGCCATGGCAAAAGATCGTGACATACTTAAGGATAGTGGTACAGGTTCTGATCTGGTTGAAAAGAAGATTCGCAGATTGCCTGCTGGAGGGGAAGGGTGGGACCAAAAATTGAAGAGGAAAAGTTCAGTAGGTACAGTTTTTACAAGAAATATAGATAGCGATGGCGAATTCAAACGAGCTATGCATCATAAGCTTAGCAATGATCCTGAATTGCAATCTTGTGATGTGCACAGTTTCAGGTAACTACTTTATTATTATGGGACAACATTTTATGCTGTCATAGTGCTGATTATTTTGTACAATCTCTCCATTTTGAAGTTGACCTTGACAATGATTTTCAATAAGAATGGTACCTTTCTCTTGGAAAATTCAGTTGCTTATACCATATTCTTTTAAATTTTGGGAAAACAACTGTTCCATATAGAAATTACTTGAAGGCATGCAGATGCTTATTGAATATGTCTTTACCCCTGCAACTTTGTTGGAATGCTAAAGTGAACTTCTTGTAGGATGCTGTCTTTCCTCTCTTTGTTGCAGGCTTACAGCTGAAGAATAAAAAAGAAAAAAAAAATTGAACATCATGAAAATAATTGGATTGAATCGTGCTTCAAATTTAGGTTGCTGTTCTCCCCAATGGGTAAAAATGAGAAAGACAAGTCCTCAAAAATTTTACATTTGTTATTGAGATTTGATCAGCTCTAAAATGAACTCTTATAAATTTGTATTTACAGTTGTTCTATGAGGAAATTTAATCCATTTACTTATCCAAAAATAAAGAATAAAAATTAATCCATTCAATGGAAGTATGGAACTATTTGTCCCAATATGAAATTTATAATTCTTTAAGTCGTCTTAACTTGTACAGGGTTATTCTTCTCCTCCTCTAATTTTTAGTTGTTAAGAATTCTTTAAGTGGTCTTAACTTGTACAGGGTTATTCTTCTCCTCCTCCTCTAATTTTTAGTTGTTAATGTAGTTGGGTCAATTACAGTCTGAAGTTTTTTTATTCCAAGTCTTTGAAAAATTTATTCAGTTCAACTGAACTTATAAGTCAGTCAACTTCTTTAATATTAAGTAGAGTAAATTGCACTTACCTCCCCTCTAGTTAGAGTTTATTACACTTACCTCCCCTTTGTTTTGGAAAATTACAGTTACCTCCCTTCTAGAGTAAAGGTCAAATATGGTTTAACGCTGATGTCGCAAGTTTCTTTAGCTTCTATGACAAATATACCCTTGAAATTGTTGTGAAACCCCTTTTGTCCAATGTTGTGCAAAAAGGCAATTATACCCCCAACTAAAGCAAAGTAGATTGATGAGAATGTCGTGGGTTGGGGGTATAATTGTCGTTTTGCGCAACAAGCATTAGATGAAAGTGTCTTCACAACAATTTGAATGGCATGTTTGTTGTATGAAGCTAAAAAACTTGCCACATCAGCATTGACCATCTCTGACTGAAACTGACGGGAGGGGTCGGTTTGTAAGACAGATGTAACTAGTAGGCAGGTAACTGTAATTATCCAAAACACAGGGGAGGTAAGTGTAATAAACCCTATCTAGGGGGAGGTAAGTGTAATTTACCCCATTAAGTATTATGTCGTTTAATGATGTAAATCTAGTTAGTGTTTATTCTTGTCATGTACATTGCTTTAATAAAAAAATAATTGTTATGTTCTTGGTATTTTACATCAATTCAGGTTAGGATCTTCTAATGCAACTGGCATTAACAAGTCGGATGTTGCTTCCTCGCCTGCTAGTCCCATTGCCCGTCCAACTTCCAAGAATGAACAAGAAAAGACTTCTCATCCAAGGGATCTCACAGCTGGAGTAAATAAGGAAAGATCTCTAGCAAAAGGAAGCATTAAGTACGTATTCACTCATTAGGCTTATGATGCTATTAGTCAGTGTCAGACTATAGCTGACTTATTTTAGCTGTGATGGTAGTCAGTCCCTTTTTATTGTTTTGACATTATGATTTCTTGATATTGCATTTCTTTTCTGGTTGATGTATGTATATCTGCATTTTATAGGTCAAGTATTCGTGAGGACAATCATGTGGCCTGTCCTAGTATAGTGACAAAAGGAAAAGCTTCGAGGACACCACGAACTGGTTCTGCTGTAGTGGCAGCAAACTCATCTTCTAATATTCCTCATGTATCTGGAGCACTTGAGAGCTGGGAACAGCCTCTGAATGTAAACAAAATTCATTCAGTTGGTGGGGCTAACAGTCGCAAGCGTGCTATGGCCTCAGGATCATCTTCTCCACCAATGGCTCAATGGGGTGGTCGGAGACCACAGAAACTTTCTCGCACGAGGAGAGTTAATCTGGTGTCTCCTGTCTCAAACATTGATGAAATGCAGATACCATCTGACGGGTGTTCCCCTTCTGATTTTGGTTCTAGAACTTCTTCTGGCGGAATCAGCGGTTCACTGTTTTCCAGGGGCATGGCTAATGGCACCCAGCAGTTTAAAGTGAAACATGAAAATGCTTCATCTCCAGCCGGATTATCGGAAAGTGAAAAATCTGGTTCTGGTGAGAACAGATTGAAGGAGAAAGGTGTTGGTAATGGTGAAGTGGAGGAAAAAGCTGTAAATGCTGTTAAGAATGTTGGGTCTTCTGTGATGATTACGAAGAAGAATAAATTACTTACTAAGGAAGAAATTGGTGATGGTGTGCAGAGACAAGGGCGGAGTGGAAGGGGCTCTTTGTTTTCTAGGGCTAGCATTTCACCAATTAGGGAAAAGTTAGAGAATGCAGGCGCAACAAAGCCACTTCGAAGTTCAAGGCCTGGTTCTGATAAGAATGGAAGGTGCTGAATGTTTTTCCGTAGATAAGGGAATGGATGTTCATCCTTTACCTTTTTTCGTGGTTCTCATTATTGATGAAGTTGAACTATTTATTTGTTGCAGTAAGTCTGGCCGTCCTTTGAAGAAACTGTTGGATCGAAAAGCCTTTTCTCGTCTTGGGCATACGCCAATTAGTAGTTCCCCAGATTTGACTGGTATACAAACTAACCCATAAATTTAAACTTATTCATTTGGTGTAGGTGGTAGTTATTATGTATATTATTGTTCTTGGAAGTTTGTGTATTTTATAAGATTTTTCAGAGAGACAAGTATAGAGTTCAACATTTGTCCTTCCAAATTTTATTGGGAAGGTGGCAGCTAGTGTTCGTTGGGTTATTTTCAAATTTTTTTGGTACTCGTGCTATAGATATCTGGGATGAAAATCCAGCTTCATCAAAAATTTTGGGTTTTTTTCCCTTTGTTTTTGGGGGAAGGGTTGGGGGTGGGTGTACAGAGAGGGATGACCATCATGCAGACAATTCTTGTCTTTGGGCCAAAATTTTGTTTTGTTGCTGCTTTCACATTTTATTGGGAAGGTGGCAGCTAGCACTCATGTGGTTGTTTCCAAATTTTCTTGGTAGACGTGCTATTCAAATCCAGGATTTAAATCAACCTTCATCACCTTTGTGTGTGTTTTTTGGTTGGGTTGGGGGGGGGGGGGGGGGGTTAAGTATGGAGAGGGATGACCCAATGTGCCAGCCTATTCTTGCCTTAGGACCAAAAATTTGTTTTATTTTACTTTTTAAGCAAAAATTATGAATATGTTGTATGAAGTTCAAGTTTTACCATTCTTATGCATTGTTTTCTTTTTGTTTAGTTTTCTTCTCCATATGGTTCTTGTTTCTTTTAAATGCATAACTATGCTTCTGCATCCATATTCCAGCAGAATCAGATGATGATCGTGAAGAACTCTTAGCAGCTGCAAATTGCGCGTGTAATTCTAGTTGTATGTGTCTGATATCAAACTTTTTTTTTTTTTTTTTTCCTGATTTCATGTATAATAGTTTATTTATGTTTTTGTATATGAGCATATATTTTTTTCGATTTTTCTTTCTTTTGCAGATCTTGGTAATAGTCCTTTCTGGAAGAAAATGGAACCAATCTTTGCTGCTCTCAGCTTAGAAGATATATCTTACTTATCACAACAGGTGGTAATCAGAATCTAAAGTGATAAAAATGATTTATTTATGCTTTATTTTGTTGTTGTATTTATGTTTTTCATAGACTTAACTTTTTCCTTTGTTGTTGTCAGCTGAAATTTGCAGAGGAACTTCAGGAAAGCCTATCTCAGATGTTTGGCCATGGCAATGATATTTTGGTATTTCCTAGAGGCAGAAAACTTGTATTTTGCAGCACTTTTATTATTATTATTAATAAATTTGAGACAAATCTTGCCTCATCTTACCATCATTATGTTCACCTTTTTTAATGATTAACCTGCATTGTAGGTCATTCTGGCATGGTCAATACTTGCCTCAGGCCATATAATAATGAGCTTTCTTATGATAGGAGACTTGGAACAATCAAAACTTGACACCTGTTTAAAACTTAAAAAAATTAAATATAACAACCATTTTCCTCTGTCCCACGTTTTAGACGAATTCTCTCTCTCCACAGTCACGCTCCCCTCTCTCTCAAAACCCCATCGTCATTGACTTTAACTTCTCACCGCAACAACAAAAAATCCCTAAAAACCGTACCCATGTCAGAATTCATCACAGAAACCCCAAAACTACCTCCGAACCGCTGAAATTCCAAGTGGATATTGCGGAATCGGCGTGCTCATGTGGTCAAACCTTGATTTGTCGAGAAATCTGAAGCGGGTTGTTCGAATCTTTGCATAGAAGAGAAAAGTAGAGGTGGACATGCTTTAACATTGAAAAACGATTCAAATGGAGAGAATTGGAATGGACAATACTTGGTTCAGGTCATATAAGAAGGAACTTCCTTCTGATAGGAACCTGGATCAATAAAAACTTGACACTTGCCTAAAACTTGTAAGAAATTAAACATGGTCATTCAGTTTTATGGTCATCCAAAAACAATGCATTGAATTGGGTTCTTCAAATGGAGATGAGAAGGCAATTCAATTCTCTCCATTTGAATCAATCTTCAATGTTTAAGCATACCCATCTCTACCTTTCTCTTCTATGCAAGGATTCAAACAACCCACTTCAGATTTCTCGACAAACTGAAGTTTGACCACACTGGCACGCCGATTCCGCGATATCCACTTGGAGTTTCGGCAATTCGGAGGCAGTTTTGGGGTTTCGGTGATGAATTCTGACATGGGTCAGTTTTTAGGGATTCGTTGTTGTGGTGGTGAGAAGCAGAAGTCAGTAATGAGTGTTTCTTGGGTTTAATCGTTAAAGGGTTCTTCACTTTGCATCGATATGGTAAGAGTGGTTTGGTCTTACTGGCATGCCTCTTCTTGTGGCTGATTGATGTATAGAGAGAGAAACAATGCAGAAGAATGGATGGGTAGAGAGAGAAGGAAGCTTGGGTTTGATGTCAAAGCTGCCGGAGGATTGAAGTGTTTGAGAGAGACGGGAGAGTGACTGTGGAGAGAGAAAATTCATGTCAGACGTGGGGAGAGAAAATGGCTGTTATATTTAATTTTCTTAAGTTTTAGACAGGTGTCTAGCTTTTATTGGTCCAAGTCTCCTATCAGAAGTAAGTTTCTTCTTATATGGCCTGAGGCAAGTATTGTCCTTCTGACATAATTATAATATCTTGTATCTAATTACAAGCACTTGAGTGAAACCTTTCTAATTCACATTACTATTATGCCATTAATGCAGGGGTCTTTGGTTACATGATGGTAATAGATATTCCATTTTGTTTCCCATGGAGGTACTGTAAAAAGAAAATAATTTTTAAAAGAGGATCTATCACCATATTGAAACTTCAGGGCTTTCCAATGATTTAGGCTCATTTTAGATTTCACAGGGAATTATTATTTTTGTATTATACAGTTGGATGATATCCATTGGATGTGTGGTATAGTAGATCCTGTTTTTCCTTATTATGAAGTCTATTGTTCCTTGCTTTATTATCATTTTTCTCCATCAATTTATTTTTTTTTATAAAAAAAATCTATGGTTCTTAGTGTCCAAAATTTTGCCTATCTGATGTTGGTGTCATGTTCTTTCTCTGCAGTGAATCAGCCAGTAAGGAGCCTTTTGTTAGACACATCATGAAATTTTAGATTCTTTTTCACCGTTAATCAATTGCATCCTCTGCCTTTCTTCTTATCCGGCACCTTTGAGTTCCATCAGCTCACACCTGGTCACTGGTGCCATCATCACCGATCTTCATTATTTTTCCATCTCCATTGAACTCTTTTCATCTATCACCTAGTTGGATGAACCCTGAGAGTTGGTGCAATGGTTAAAGTTTGGATGGTCAAGTATGAGAACGTAGGTTGGAGTCTTAGAACAGTGCCTTTGTTCAACTAAATACAAAAAGTTGCATCTGCATCGGTGTCTACCCCTCCCAATACCCTGCATACTTGGGAACAATTGGGTACACACTGGCGTTGGTTTTTCATTTTCATCTTTCCTTACTTCCATTGTTTCTCATTTCATTCATCTTAATATCTTCACCACTTTTTATTTTCTTCTTTTGTTATATGTATTGTCTTTATTCAGTATACCATGTGTGTAATTGGTTTTCTCTTATTCTTTTGAGTGAATTGTTCTTTATTGGCAAAAAGGGAACACATCATCATCTCTGATTATTATTATTTTTTTTGGAGATAGTGTCTTGGTGGCATTAGTATCTAAAACAGGAAATTAAAAGCATTCGTGGATTTACAAGTTAGTCCAAATTTGTATATGATTTGGGGGCTTTCTTCATTTAATAGTTCATTCTTTTGACTTTGCAGGGTGATCTGCATGGAGAAACATCTGCATTTGACACTCTTGTTGCTGGAGAAAGAGATAGAAACCTGCAAAACCAAGTCAATTCAACAAAGTCTGCTAGGACGGTGCAGTTGGTTGATCAATATCACGGCTTTGATACTTTATGTGGAAGATTAGATTCAGCAAAAAGATTTAACAAAGTTACTCCACTGTACCAAAGAGTATTATCAGCTCTGATTGCAGATGATGAAATTGAAGATTTTGAAGGTAATGACTTGGGGAGAGATGCACCACTCCATTGTGATGCAGATGCTTCGCCTGATGATGTATGTCTCCCTATTGATCCGGAACATAAAAAGAGGGACATAACGGGATTTGATTGTGAGTCGGTGATTGATGTTCAAGTTCGGAAAGAATTTACTGCAAACAGACTTTTTTCTTGCAATGGGAGTACTAATTGTAATGAAAGCCTGCAAATCCAGAATATTCCATGTAATGACAAATTGTTGAATGGAGATGGTGGATTTGTGCATTCAGAGGTCGGGATGTTGGTTGGGCTTTCTAGAAATGATCTGGATGGGCCACAAAATACAAAAACAGACGATTTCAGTATTCCTTCCTTTGATTGCAAATATGAGCAAATGTGTCTAGATGACAAAGTCTTGCTGGAGCTGCAGAGTATTGGCTTATATCCAGAGACAGTGGTAGGCTTGTACAGTAGACGATGTTATGTAACTGGTGTTTGTCATCTTATTATTTAATTCCCCTCCCCCCTTCTCTTCTTTGTATATGGCCTTCTTTATGAGGTCATGTTGGGTTTACATTCTTATATTGTTACTGATTTGCATTTAGATTATCTTTTTAAATTATTGCATTTTACCTTTCAGTATTATTTCTTTGAACATATTTTATTTTAATTTTTGTTTGTTTCGTTTTTTATCTAATATATATATATATATATATATATATATATATATATATATTTTTTTTTTTTTTTTCTAATCTTCTTTCTGGATTCCTCCTTACAGCCTGATTTAGATGACAGAGAGGATGAAATGGTTAATCAAGAAATTATTCAGCTGAAGAATGAACTTTACCTACAGGTTATGCTGCATCTGTGTTACTTTTGATCAAAGCATGTTTCCTTTCCCTAAATACGTATGTTAGACTATACATGTGAGGAAAGTTATAAGAAAGTTAAGTTGTAGCCAAATGTTGTTACAACCTTCTTTGGATGGTGTTCCGTTTTTGTACCCATCCATCGTATATTACTAAAATATATTTTATTTTTTCTCTGCTTACATAGATTGGCAAAAAGAAGGGCTGCTTAGACCAAATAAATAATGCTATTCAGAGAGTGAGGGAGATTGAAAGACGGTAGGATACTTTTGTGTTTGGACATTTTGCTGATATCAGGCTTTTAAGCTTTTCACTATGAACACCAATCTTTAAAGTTGTTTGTTCAAATCATGTTGAGATAAATAATATAATGTGGTTATTGTGCAGGGACCTTGAGCAGGTTGCGATGAATAAACTTGTTGAGTTGGCCTACAAAAAGCTTTTGGTAATTATTTCATTTCTTTTCCTATTCTTTAATTGTTCCTTGAAAACATGAATGATCTACCTTGTGTCTATATTGTTAATGTATTTTTAAGGTTTTTTGCCTACAAAATGAAAAGAAAACGGTTTTTGTTGGTTCTTAAAGGTTCTTAAATCTACAAACCTTTAAAATGATATTACTTGATATTATATTTTAAACTAGAAATCACTGCTATATCAGTAGCATAAAATCGTGCAGAATTTATGCAGATGATCTCACATCTACTTTGTGAGGCTGCCAGATTTTTTTGTTTTCTGCCAATCATTGGATCTAAAAGTGAATGCATGGTTGGAAACTTCTATGTAGGCTTTATTGCAAAATTTGGTTGCACTTATTGTTGATAAGTAAAGCAATCCACTGAAGAGCCACCAAGGGGGCACAACCCCTATATAAGTGAAGTACTTGAATGGTCTAAACCAAAATGTCTTATTTCAAAGAAAAGAAGGGAAATCTTCGTAGAGGCAGCAAGAGGTGTTGCCTTGGAATTGAGTAGTGAGTTCTCCGTTGCCTCAACATTTGACCAGAAGCCATCCTCAAAGGAAAACCTCCTGTCTGAATTTGCTTCACAGGGTGAGACAAGGAGTAACAGATGCTGGGATGCTTTGGGAGCAGAGGGCGAGATCATACAGGGGATTGACCGAATGACCCAATGTATCATTTCTTAACCATTATAAGCAGAAGTCATTTATTGACTATTAGGAGCTTCAGGAATAAGGCTTTTACTTCTACTACCAAGTCTGGCTTTTGTCCAGTTTGATTGAAGCAAGAAGGGGGAAAAAACGTGCCACAGATAACACGAACATAAACCCTAGACCTCGGACCTCACAACTCTGATGAGAAAATATAAAACTAAAACAGTAAACAACCCAAGCCCAGTCTTATCAACGTTCCAGACCCTACCCCGTACCATAAGATTCTAGTTCCTTTCCCCTCACAAATAATCGAACCTTAAAATTTCATGAGTTCCCTCTCACACCTCGAACTAGGTCTGTCCTTGCTCTTTTTCGGTCCACCTGGCCCGATTGATTGTCATCCATTGTCAATAACCTCGAACATCTTCATTGTCTTGCCCTCAAACCCCTCGTTCATTAGTCAAAAATTTATTGACATCCCCTAATCCTTTCCATTACCCAAGCCGATGCCTCACTGGTCATCTCAAACTTGAGTATAGACAGCCACGGGGCACTCCAAACCACCTACCTAGTCCCCCAACTCCGTTGTAGAAGCATCGTCTCCCTCCTCCTCAGACTCTATTGAGTGCCTGCACCACTTGGAGGGACCCTCACTGACTGGGACTATGGCCAAAGACTGCATATGCAATGACATCTCAGAAGATCCATCTTTAAGAAAAACCTCTTTATAAAATTTTTAACATCCACTTAAAGCCACCACTATGCTCAACTGTTGGAATAGTCTGACACTGCCACTCCCTGCCTGCCTCCAGCATTGACGGAATTTCAGGAAATTAGAAGACTTCATCCAAAAATGATTTGATAATTCAATACAAAATCCCTTTCTAAGCTTACGAGTACCGAATCTCTTTGACCTCTAAATCAGTATCCATCCTTGAACTTCTGACCTACCCTTTGTGTGTCTCTCCGGACCCATCCTCCCGTGAAGTCTCACCTGCTGATTTATGTACCCCATCTTCATTTTTCATTTGTCTAGTAGTCTCCTTTTCTTAGAGCATCTTCAGTCTTCATTTGTCTAATAGGTCCTCCATGTGGTAAGCAAATACAGTTCCAACTCCTCTCTGCTTTCTTCCTCTTCCCCCAACAGTTGATTGTGTCTCCTCTTCCTCCATTCTTTTTGCATCACCTGTGGAATATAAGGTAAAGATGACCTGCAAGGCTGTTGATAAGGTTGCTCATGACAAATGTATCATAGATTAATGTTCATTTTCTTCAGATTCTAGTGCCCGAGTCATCGGGAAGGCCTGCTTATCTCCACTGGAATGAAATTTCTCAGCAGAACCGCCATACCTCTTACTAATGGCCAAGGCCTCCTTTGCAGGAGCCTTCGCATACAGGTCTCCTTTTCCTCCATTATAGATGACTCCCCTTCAGCTTCCAGCAAAACTTCGGCCTCTCCATTTCTTAAAGCCAGCTGATCAAGAGAAGGCCCACACTTACAGCTCCCTTTGTGCCTATCTTGGAACTGAGCCTCTACCCTGTATTCCTAGAAGCAAGAATATGGCCTGTTCCAATTCTAGTGCCAACCAGGCCATTGGTCGAAGTCTTCTTTCAGTCTGCAAGAATATCATCACCACTAGTTGGCCATTTTTTCTAATGGCCCAAAGACTGATTCATACAACTAGATGATAGCTACTCCCACCGCCAATCCACCTGCTTTTTCCCTTGTTGAATGGGCCTCACATGAGTGGCTGCTTTTGGTTTAAATTTCTCACCAGCTGTCAATGGAAGGTATATTGGGTTTGAAAATCTAGCTCTATGTGCACAGCTGTCCACCCCCTTCTGCACACCACAGCTTTACCCATCAGACTTGTTCTTCTATGCAATGGTTTCTACCCTTACCGATCTTCCGTACACAAAACCTCATCTACCTGTCTTCACACCTCCTCTCTTCGATGAGACCTGGCCTTAAATATCGACTTTCGATTATGTCCACTCTTCTGCTTCTTAAGGAGGATCTGCCAGCAAATTGGCAATATTTCCTCAGCATTAGTGAAATTGTAGCTGAGAAAGCATTCTGTCACCAAAATTGTTGCCAAAATTGAAGTACCATCACAAGCAAGCTGTCGAACTCTTTTGGTTTTGGCTTACCCTTGGAAAGTATATGCAACAGAGATGCTCCATTGGTATAAAAAGGCAATGAACAAGACAGATGCAGAGGGAGTCCAACGGTCAACACAACCCTCTGATTCCTCCTCTTTAATACTTTCAAAAATACATTCTAATGCTACGTTTAGTAGGAGGGAAGGAAGGGGGAGGTAGTAAGGGGGAGGTATTAAGAAGGGGAGGGAGAGAGCATGCTTCCATTGATGAGGGAGACGGGGAGGAAATAGATGAGGCATCCCCCCCAGTCCGCTAATTTGCTTTGTCGAGAACTGGGCAGAATAGGATAGAAACAGAAGGAGATTTATCAGATAAAATTGAAACGATGTTATTATCGTCATTTATTAACTCTGCCTTGATGAGTGTGGTATTTAGTACTAAAATAATATTTAAAACCTCTTCCTTCCTTTCCTCTTATCAAACAATGGAAGGTGTCTCCTCTTTTCTTCATTTCCACTTGATTAAACAAAAGAAGGGAAGGACTCCTTCCCTTCCCAAGGAATGTCTCTTTGATATCTCTTTCTTTCCCTTCCATTCACATTTTCATCCATTCTATTGAACCGACTATGAATTATGAGACATCAACCATAAAAAAACTTACCAATTGTCCAACTTATCTCTTTCAAAATCTTGACCGCCTTATATGTTGACGGACACAGAACTACTCAAAAAGTTTAACCCCACTCCACTGACATTTTTGACACCCTTGTCACTCATTCCGCCACATATTGCAGAGATTCTGAATAGGGGTCAAACCTCCTAAGAAAAGATTTCAAGCTCATCAGATAATAATATCTTTCTCTCACATAAATCTGCAAGTTCTCAACAGAGTAATGTGGAACACTTCCTGATTTACCACTATAGATCTCAGGTTACTTGTCCTGCTGGAGTGGGGTTAAGTCCGTACTAAGATGCCATATCTTTCTATTTCATTAGTAGAAACGAGAAAATCAAAACTCAATTATGCTCTCGTATCCTTTGCTTTTCTGGTTGGCCTCTTTTGTTGCTCCCTTTAATTAGTTTTTTTGAGATTGAATGTCTGTTATCTCAAGCAAGCCAATGGTGTTGAAGCAACTGAGGACCAGAGAGCTATGTCTTGGTTGAATTTCTATGTTCTACATGGAACATCTTAGACTGGTACTGCTTAGAATTATTTTCAGGCAGTTGACACAAAGGGGCAGTTGAAATGACCTTGTGTTTTATTTTGGGGATTGTCTATGTTCATTACTTTGTGGGAATTGCTGGCAATGTTTTATAAGAAATGCATTAGTTAGCATGCTCTATTTGTATGCATGTGCATGTTAAGCATAAGTCGGGCTAAGTGATGAGTCTAATGACCCATTGGTGTATGGTACTAAAAATTTGGGGGATGGTGCAAAATCAAGTGATTGACAATGGTGATCAGTATCACTAGTTGGATCATAAATTGTAATATGTCAGTTGGACCTTTTGCCTGCTGTTCAAAAATGCCGTGTAGAGAGCACAATCTGCATTCCTTTTTAAACATCAAAAGACATGCCTCTGTAAAAGTTACAAACTGTGCACTTCATTTTAATGACATTATTTTCTTAATTATGCTTTTCTTTGATATGTATAACCTCTATTGTGTCCTTTCCTCTGTCATCCTTACTAAAAAAGTGTATATTTTGCACTGTTATCTTCTGAATTGGAACAATAGAGAGTTCATATCCCTTTATGAATTTTCCTGTTATTTGCTGATCTCATTCTTTTGTGTTTGTTTTAGTTGTTTTAGTTTGAATTTTTCTTGAATGATTAATCATGCATTGAAATACCTTCTGGTGAATATATTATAGGCTAAATTATTATAATATAATAATTGTACTTATTCTCATTATCTTTTGTTTTTAATTTCTACTTAAATTTAATTTTGGAACGTACTAATTTATATGGAAAAAATTAATGAAATAAGTAAAACTATGCCTTAAACTTAGTCTTGAATTTCTACTTAAACTTGCATACATGAAATAATATGTAACTCTTTGCCTTTTAAAACCTTGATCAGAAACCTTTTTAAAATATTATTTATATTGAATTAAGGATGTTTACTATTGTTATTGCATACATATTTTTTGAGAGGAGGGTGGATGATGTAAGATAGCTTGTTTAAAGCTTTTATTGTTCCAATAAGCTAAATTATTATAATATAATAATTCTACTTATTCTCATTATCTTTTGTTTTTAATTTCTACTTAAATTTAATTTTGGAGGGTACTAATTTATATGGAAAAAATTAATGAAATAAGTAAAACTATGCCTTAAACTTAGTCTTGAATTTCTAAACTTGCATTCATGAAATAATATGTAACTCTTTGCCTTTTAAAACCTTGATCAGAAACCTTTTTAATATATTATTTATATTGGATTAAGGATGTTTACTATTGTTATTGCATACATACTTTTTGAGAGGAGGGTGGATGATGTAAGATAGCTTGTTTAAAGCTTTTATTGTTCCAATAACCATTTTCGTGCCTGAATTTATTAACTTTGAAGAAATAAGGATCTCTGAATTATTGTTATCATTTTAATTGAAAAAATAAGGATATATGCTTGTACCTCTATTTTTATCCTTGTATAGTTTGATTTTTTTGACATCAATATTATTGATTTGCTGTGTTGTTTAAAGCTTTTATTGTTCGAATAACCATTTTCGTGCCTGTATTTTTTTAACTTTGAAGAAATAAGCTCTCTGAATTATTGTTATCATTAAAAAATAAGGATATATGCTTGTACCTCTATTTTTATCCTCGTATAGTTTGATTTTTATGACATTAATATTTTTAATTTGCTGTGTTGCTTTAGAGTTGAACCATAAATATCTGGGACTAATTTTGACAGGCCACCCGAGGAAGTATTGCTTCTAAACTTGGTGTTGCTAAGGTTTCAAAACAAGTTGCCTTAGCTTTTGCAAAGAGGACTCTTGCAAGATGTCAAAAATTTGAAGATTCAGGAACAAGTTGCTTCAGTGAGCCAGCGCTTCGAACTTTAATTCTTGATGCACCTCATCGGGGTAATGACGCAGAACCTTTGATTAGTGTTGGTGCAGCAGATAGTAATAATAAGCATCTGGAATCTCATAACGCCCGGCCAGACGCCATGGCATCAGGTTTGCTAATTTTAGTAAATGATATGTATTGTTAAGTAATACGTTAGCAGTTTTGTCTGGGATGGTGCTCCAAGATTGCTAAATGCTATATTATCTATTAACCATTTATATATGCAGAATACTGTAAATTTGTTTTCTTGATTGGCTTGCTTTAAACAATTCTAAATTATGGAAGCATCTATTTAATAAGTTCACTTCCTTATCAGATCAGCTTTATTTAACAAATGGGATTTCTGCTCTTACAGGATCCTTTCCTAGTGCTGCTGAGTGGCACGATCTTCATAATAAGATTGATAGAGGTTCATTAGATGGGTTTGAAACTTTTGCCCATCACTCTGATCAGGCTTTTGTCAGAAATGGACCAACATCAAACAGAGGGAAGAAGAAAGAAGTATTGCTTGATGATGTTGGTGGCATTGCTGCCTTGAGAGCCACATCGACCCTCGATAGCACTCTTCCAGGTGGAACAAAGGGAAGGAGAAGCGAGAGAGAGAGGGACAAAGATCAATTAACCAGAAATGCTGTTGGAAAAGCCGGCCGTCTATTGCCGGGTAATGTTAAGGGTGAGCGCAAAACAAAAACAAAGCCCAAGCAGAAGACCGCTCAGCTGTCAACATCAGGAAGTGGATTCATCAGCAAATCGACAGAAACAACACATCCTGTGTATCCATCAGCTGGTGTTACTGGGGAATTGGTCATGAACACTAGCAACAGAAGAAAGGAGGTGCGGCTGATGTCCTCTGGTAACAATCCTCAGAATTCATCAAAGGAGATCAAGGAACAAATGGACCTTCCAAATATGCAGTTGCACGAACTAGACCCACTAGAGGATTTAGGCGTGAGTTCTGACCTTGGTGCGCCTCAAGATTTCAACACTTGGTTTAACTTTGATGAGGACGGTTTACAAGACCATGACTCAATGGGCCTTGAAATACCTATGGATGACCTTTCAGAGTTGAATATGTTCTGAAGATGGCAGTGCATTTGTACATTATTTTGGTTTAATTGACTCTTAGATGAGAGTGATTGTTGTTTGGGGGGGCGGGGGGTGTGGAAACAGCTATCTTAAGATCTCTCTCAGGCCAATTGGCACTTGTAATTATGACCATTCTTTTGCATACCTTTTTTTTTGTTTTTTTTTTTTTTTTTTTTAATCAATGTCATTAAGCAGTCTTCTCTCTCATGTGATTCCAACAGTTTCTTCTCTTGCAACAGACCACAATTTCTTATAAGGGCTTTTTAAGTTCATATAATATCTTGTTGGTGTTCTAGCTCTATAAAATCCTCATCAACTGTACATGTAATATTCACTAGGATCTACTTTGTAGATTGCTCAATTCATTTTATTATAATATTCTGAAGGCATTTATTTTTTCTCTTCATTTTTCAATCATGCATACTGTTATCATCTTGTTACAATTCGATGATGTGTGGAATGTGTCACTATTATTGCATTTGTGCATCAAAATGCTATTGAACAAGTACAGGAACCTTTCTACTCATTTGTATTTAACTCATCATTTTGTTTCTCTCCTTGATTCTTATTCCAGATCCTATAAACAGGTGATTGTTGCCTTGAGGAATTTTTTAACCGCATTAAGCAATTGTGCCAAGCAAAATATAGAGGATTAGAAGGGCAAAATTTTAACTACTTTGTTGTCTTTGCTTTACTCAGAAAAAAGAAGAATTACTATCACCGACTCACAGCTGGCCTTATGAGCTACCTTGGCAGAGGTATTTATGGATATCACATATAATCTTGGCATGGCGAATCTTGCAGGATTCATTTTGATGTTGCGAGATTTTTGGAGCCTGAATACGCACGGAATCTTGAATTTAATGATGCCCATTTTAGTTCCAAGGGTCAGGAATCTCAAAAGGTATGTTAAACTTCTAAGTTTTTAATATTGTTCAATAAGCTTTCCATTACCCTCTTTTGAATTGTCAAATGGAACTCAGTATATAGGTCTCCTCTATTTTTTCAGTCCCTGTTTGGAAATTGTTTGGTCAAGTTCTTAATCATATATAGGGAACGGCCAGAGTTTATCTTTTGTGAGCTCTTTATATTTTGGTGCTTGGTGGATAATTGAGAGGGGAAAGCATGGCTGTATATTCTTCTTCTGTTTCAAATTACTCAGGTGACTTTTAAGGGAATTCTTGTTGAATTGTTTAATCTTGTTCTTGTGCTACTGCACGTTGGCTTTTAAGGGGATGCTTATCTGAGTTTATCTTTTGTTCTATACATCACCTCTCCCACCATTTTCCAGTGGGTGTTGCAGTTTTACCTTAGCATTGGACGGTTATATATGTCATGTTCCATCTATTATGTTTCAAGTTTCAATATGGCAAGGGTTGTAGCCTAGTGGTATCTCCTCAACCTCTCAAAGTGAGATGTGAGGGTACGTGCCCATAGGGGCAAATGGGTGTGAGTTTTCTTGCCAAGGAAAAAAAAAAGTTTCAACGCCATCTGTTTTACTTATAATTGATATTATAGAAAAATTATTTCGCCTTCTTGCTTTCACATCTGGTTTGGATTTTTTGTCTATCTGTGTTTCAGTTGCTCAAACATTCATGTTATACTTGGCTGAGGAAGAACATCATGGACTGGTCACACAGTTAAAAAAGCTGCAAGTTTTACCATTCCAGTTCTGCTGTACTTCCGCTTACTTGGTATGTTCCTGCATGCCTTTGGCTATCTGGTAATTCTGTTGATATTTTGTGGGAAATTATCATTTTCTTATTTCCTGAAAAAAATGCATGAAATTCGGATAACCAGTAAAGGCTGGGGTATTCTACTCCCTCTTCCCTGTTTTAGGTCTTTGTTTTGATTCTTTATATGGTCAATGGTTGCATGGGAATTTTTTCTAGAGATCCTATAATCGATTGTTACAAGTAAAGAAAAATTTGCTGGGTCCATCATAACAGCATAAGCAATCTGTACATAATGTTACAATGAGGATATACATGTTGGTCGTACCCAGCTATGCTTAATCTGATGGGTTTTTATTTATTTATTTATTTTGGTTCTTGGGTTTTGAGGAGGGGTAATACTAATTTCTATTACACCCTTTTTCGAAGGGACTTACAATTCTATGTATCGTGGTTGGTTGGGCCATTTTCTTGATGAGAACCCTGGGGGCATTTTGGTGGTGTGCGCTATAATCATGTTTGTCAAGCTGCCGGAGGGAACAATTTGTACGCAGTTAGTCTTACTTCATGTTACAGAAATTACTGTTCCTTCGGCAGTTTTTATTTCCCCATCAAGTTAAAAGTGCTTCTCGATTAATCATGGTGAAATGTGATTGCTAGGTTCAACTCGATGAACTTTTGATTGATCGTGGTTACCTATGTCTTTGGTTCAACTTTATGATGCAATTTGTGCCTGGTGGTTAGTTGTCTACATATGCCATGGTGCCAATTATATATATATATATATATATATATATATATATATATATATATTAGTTATGATGGGTGATTTTGTAATGTTCAAGCACCATGAATTCTTCCTAGGTGCTAGAGACTAACTGAGGATTGTACATCCAATAGAGTTCAGATAGTTTACATGAACGATGATGGATGAGTGAGAATCTTATGGCGATGATAGGGCAGCGGAATAGCGTGGAGCGCACAGTTAGCGTCAATGCTATGTTCATAGAAATAGTGAATCAAGTATGGGAAATATACAGAAATCGTATTCTCGGAGAAAAACATGTTAACGTCATGTTGCAACGTGCAGGGTGCTTCAAAATGTGTGAAGTACCCTTGTCAGAGTTGAGAAGATTTGCATGTGGTTTATAGATATTTATATATTTTTCTGCTGTGTATAGAAAGGGAAGATCATGTTCACAATCTACCATAAGTTCCAAGGGATAGTGGTTCTGCGTTACTTTCTTTGTGGAGATATTTTAAAACTAGTTGGAGGACTCATTACGGAGATGCTATGCTATGTAAGCATGTTCTAGTCTAAAATATAGAACAAGAAAAATCAGAAACTTCAACTATTCACCTCTCTGCAAAAGACTTCAAGATTGGATGAATATAACACCTTGATACGTTGATGTGCTCACCTGAGTCCAGGTGATGTAGTCCCCTGTGCATGAGCTTTATGAGAGCTTTGTGTGAATAGTGTCTACTCCAGCCGAGAATTGATTTCCTCATCTATTACTTCATGTTAAAGAAGTGTGAAGGATTTATTTAGCTAAGCTCCGGGGGGCTTCTCTCTGTATGAACTTCCCCTATCCTGAGAAGGTCTCAAATGCAGAGGTTTCAGACAATGGTACTCTCTTTTGAAATTCTACGAAACTTTACAGGAGGGTTTCAGCAGAATTTTGTTTTGGCACTAAGGTTTCCTTCTGAACTTTATCCGTGTTTGGAAGGTCCACATAATTCTGAGTTGTTAGATCGATGTTGATTTAAGTTTGCAGATCATTGACCAATTTTGCAGCACTTTTGATGTGCATTTAAGCTATGCTGTTACCCTAAATTTTGCTTCAGTAATGGACTTGACAACCACTGCCCATTAATTGCTTCTTACTTACCAAATCACTAAATAACCTCCAACGAAGGTATATAACCCTGAAGTTAAGTCATTAATTAGGTTGCCTATTCTGCATCTGTACAAGTTTCTCTCCTCAAATGATTATGTTTTGGAGAATCGAATACTTTCCACCAGTATCAAAGAATTTTGAAGACTCTGTTTAGATGTAAAGGACAATCAAGGAGCATGCGTGAACAAGCTCACACACTCACTGCATAGGCATCAGGCAGAGTATGAGATTAATGGATAAGCTTCCTTACAAACCTTTGGAATCTCCATACACCCACTTAAATGGTCTCAGCATCTTTACTGGATCTATGATTTTGTTCAATTTGTATTCTCAAACCTGTACTCTAATCTGATCATTTCAGTCTCTTTTGGGAGATCCACAATGTATTCTCTCTTGCGGGCCTGCTTGGTTTGTAACTCTAAAAATAGTTCTCAGAAAATCAGAAAATAGAGAACAATTTTCAGAGAACAATAAAAGACTGTTATACGAAAACAAACCTTTTTATAATTGAGTTTTCATAAAATTGAACCGAGTAGAGTTTTTTGTACAGAAAACTGAGAACAAAAAACTGTTTCCATAGTTACAAACCAAACATGCCCTTCGAATATACCTCTTTCTGGTCTGCTATGCATGCCCAATGAAATATTTATGTTACCCAAATCTTCTATCAAACTTCCTTAACAAGTGTCTTCTGATCCTGGAAAATGGGAGGTTACTTCAACACTCATGCTTTGAAGAATAAAGCGTGCTCCACCTGGCTTTTTTATGACCATATATCTTCATAGCATGATTACATTACCAAAGTAACCTCTTTGAAATTGTTTCAAGCCACTTTAGTCTTCTTTCACTTAACACACCTTACCTTCTGCAGAGAGAGAGATAGTGGTGTAGGATAGAATCTTAAAAATAAGAGAATTAGGACTGCACTACAGTAAAATATGGTGAGCTAGAGCTTTAATGTTTTTGGGTTTATGATTTAGAAATTAGGACTGCACTAGTCGGCACTTTGCAGCAAAAACTGGTGGCAGAAATCAATAACAATCACTTCTTAGATGTTGCTAGAGAATGATGTTCTATGTTGAAGCTTTATTGAGTAGAAGCAGTTCTTAGGGCTGCATCTCTTAGAAATTAAGTTCCCTCGCATGTGCAGAACATCAGGCTCCCACAAAGGTCTTCTCTTCTTCATCTTCATTGTTTTCTAATCCTCCACAAGATCCCAGTGTGTCAAATCTGTCGACATCAATTATTTTGAAATAAACCTGATCCAGGAGCAGTGAAATGTGCTTCTTTGACAAGGAGTTAGTTTGAGTGGACGTTACTTTTGTTTGGATCCACGTCTCAATCGTCTATTTTAGGAACCTTCTTTCAAGGGAAGCTTGGAAATGCAGGAATATCCCAATTTCTTGATCTTCAACAGTTGTCTTTTGAAGCACGGATATGAACATGGGACATAGATACGATACGATACGGTAAATCTCCACACACTCACACACGAAATAAAAAAAAAGGAAGAAGAAGAAAGATACAGAGTTGGAAGGGATATAACATAAAATTCATAATATAATATATTATTATGTATACAGAAATAATAATTTTTGCTCATTTCATCCACAATATCATGCCAAAAGTGTCCAAACGCGTTTCCCTAACGTGTCCTCATTTTGTCATAGTCATGTGGAACCAAAAATAAATTAATAGAAGTTCAAACTCTAGGACACTCTAGTTATCTTCAAAAAATGACCATAGAAGTAGTGGTTTAGAAATGGCCGACTATGCATATATAGGTTTTCACATCCTCTCTTATGTGTGACCTCATCTAGTGTTAGAGGATTTAAATATTAAAATTACACTTTCTCTAGTAGCTTAAGTTTTTAGAGTAGCTTCTTGTTAACATAGTATCAAAGCCAAAGGTAGTTCAAACTCACCATCACCCTGATAATTAAAATTGAAAACACATGTTGGACCAAAAGAAGGCCACACGCGAGGGGGCGTGCTAGAGGATTTAAATATTGAAATTACACCCTCTCTAATAGCTTAAGCTTTTAGTGTAGATGGTTGTTAACATGGAGAGGCGGACAGACAAGCAAGATGGAAGAGAGCTAGATTGCAAGAAATTCAAGAGTAGGGAAAATAAGTTGAAAATGACAGAAGGAATCAGGGAGAGTGGTTTTACTTTTTCTTTATAATATTTATGTTGAAGTCCTGAAAGTACAGTATTGCATATGAAAACTCTTTTATTAAAAATAGAATAACCAACAAAAATTTTTCCTCTTGTTTCTAATCTCATGTTAAATCTTACAAGTTGTTGCTTGATGCAGTGGTAAAATGCTTGACAACCCATGATAATGCAGGTTCGAATCTTGAGAACAGTCACTTTGTGTAAATGTTGAACATTGGTTCTGTATACGATCTTCCCATCCCAGCACCCTCGATTAATGGGAACTGCCCTAAGTAATGATCCTTGTCGCATTACAAATATTAGGCTGATTGTGTTGTTGGAGTTGCAGGTCACATTGTCTTCCTACACATTGTTTGGGTATTTCTCTTGGATGGAAATCAAATCACATATTGGAGATTATTTGCATGGTTAGGTCATGTAAGATACTGACTGGATTGTTTCATTTATTTTGTCTCGAGATAAATTTGAGTTTGGTCATTGAATTGGAATCATGGAAGACATTGGTTTTCCAGGAATTTGGATTATGGGCTGCAGTATCTTTCCAACGTGAAAGTCAAGTTGCACATAGGACTGCTTTTTTTAAAGATCAGAATTTTCTTCATTGCTCGTGCACCATAGATGTCTCTGCATTCTGATGTAATTCTTGAAGTAATATGCAAAACGATTTTTTCTAGAATAAATTCATTCACACTTGCAGTTCAAGATAAAAAATGACTAATTTAGGATTTTAAATTTGTCGTGGTCAAAGTAACCATCTTTCTGGTATGTTCATCTCATTTATTATTATTATTATTATTTTATCAGTCCAGATTTCTGGAAATGGAATTCAGATGGACATTTGGATCAGCAACTAGAAGGCTGAGTCCTTGGCTAAAGGAGGAGGTGAGACACAACGCAGTTTAGAGGTTACTCTTATCCCCCAAAGGAGTTTATAATTTTCTTTTTTATTTACCAAAAAGAATGCGCTATTCTTGTATTCTTTAAGTGTGATTTGTATTTGGTCACTATCGTGTTATATATAAAAAAAAAAAAAAAAAAAAATGCATAATTGTCACTATTTTCCAGTATTGATCAGTGTAAGGTTTCTTTCATCATTAGGTTGAAACTGATTCGTTTTTTTTTTTTTTTTTTTTTTTTCTGGGGAAATTTGTTGCATAATCATCAGATAATAATAGCTTCTAGGTTCATTACCCAGTCGCAGATGAATGTGCTCTGGTATCAGAATGGGGAGACTATGTGGGCTCAGCTGGCTCCTGTGTATGTGAGGGCTCTGCTGGCTCCTCTGTGCGAGACTGGACTCGTCTCTGTGGCCCGTGTTACCTTTTGGCAACTGTCTTATATCGAGTCATATTCTGCAAAAAGAAAAAGAAAAACTTGCATTGGAAGTCAGTGTCAGAATAAAGAGTTTAAAGCACAAAATAGAATCATGTATGTCAAGTAAGATAGACAAAACAGATAAATGACATGAATCTATGCAAGTGATAGGATGTGAACATGCTAAGCAGTATAAGTATGAAATGCATCCAATATGGAAAATCACAGGCATTGGGCATGAATGAGATAGCATGGACCCAAGATAAGAGTTCACTTATCGTTTTGTTCTTTGCCAAGGAAGAGTCGCCCAGGAACTTATGGAGGCTTTCTTAACAATTTCTCAGTTAGTTCGTTTGAAGACCGGCTTCCCTTCTGCTCTGTCAGTTACCAATCTCATTCCTTGCTTGCTTGGTGAACAAATGGTTGGGTCTGGCTCCTTTCCGGGGAGGATCCTCTGCTTGCTTTTTGGATGGGGGCTTCTCCCTGGCATGCAGGGTATACCTGAGAAAGAAGGGGGTGTAGCCCTAAATGGCCTCTGCGTAGTTAGTAGTCCCCAAGGAATATTGATAGCAACCAGGCTCATATACGTATGCTTAAGACATGCATATCCTCTTACTCACTTTACTTACTAATGGGGCTATGGTAGTATTTGACTATTGGGAATGGTTTCCCTTGTGTGCGGTGTGCTTGCCCGATCGAATGGGATCATGTTTGATATGCCTCTTAGGGGTGCTTTTGCTCTGAAGGCTAATGTGCTAGTGTGCATCTGCCTTTGTGACCTGCATCCTCTTCCTAAACAAGGCCTGCCACCAAGGTTGCCCGAAGCTGCGAAAGTGGATAAGATGGTCTCCATGGATGGGGCTTCTATTGGATCATATGTTGCTATCTATTGACGGTGTGCCAACCTCCATATATTGCTACTTGCAAAGCTCTCACTGGGAGTCACTTGGGATCTTTTGTCCTCTTTTGGTTTTGAGGGTGACGATCCCAGGCTTGATAGATCCTCCAATATTTTTCACCACGAACAATATTGCACATTTTTTGTCAACCTTTTGCAATAATTTGCGGCAGCAGAAATCAGCCTGGTTATACTGATTATTCTAGGCTTGATTATCACACGTGTCCTTAAGCATGGCTTTGCTAGAAGTGTTCTTATAGATCTTTCGTTGCCTGAGATAAGATTAGTATTCTTGTAATGAGCTCAGGATTTGCTTGGTCACTTGTGTAATGATTTTGAGGATCTATTCCTACATTTTTTATTTTTTCTATTTGCATTTTCTTGATCTCATGTTTAATTACATGCAGGATAGTGAAAGCCTAAAACATGAAGATAGTCATGCTAGTGGCAGTGAGACTGTTAATTTGATCAAAATAATTATTTTATGGATTGAAATTCTGATCACCAGTTATGTGCTGCAATAGTAATTTAATTGTTGTTTATATATGATATAATTCAGCAATTTCGCGATCTGTAAAACAGATTCCCGGGAAAGATCTACTTGAGTTTATCCTTGATATACTGCAAAGGTGACCCTTTCTTATTAATGACCGTCTTTGGCCCACTTATCAGGCTTTTGTTACATTCTTTAATTTTATTTTATTTTTCCTTTTTAAAGGAAGAGTTTATTGCAGCCCTTGAGATTTTGAAGGAAAAATAGATTCAATTATACAGATTTTTTTTTGACAAATGGTATCTTATTTATTTGTCCCAAATTATAGGAGATACACACATGAAATATTTGCTTAGCCAGTTGATGGAGAAGAGGTCAGTATTTGTTTTCGGATTCTATAAATTCAATCCTGAATTTCTTCTCTAATCTTCAATTCTGGTGAGTTTCTTGCTTTACTAGGTGGAGGGTGTGAGATATTATTTTTTAATTGGCAATTATCGTAAACAAAACAAAGTCCTAGTTGAGTTGTAATTCAAGTTACTATATCGAGATTGATAGCGACTGAGGAACTGGAAAGTTGTTCAAAGTTATCATGACTGAGATCATTTGAAAAAGGGTAAGGTCAACACATTAGAAAGGAATCTAAAAAGGTTAGGACACTTTTTACACTTGGTGTTTCTTTCAAAACTTACCATATAGTGTTTTCAGCCTTAGTGAACCAAAGATTTCAAGTCTGCTAGACTTGAACTGGTTCAACGTCATTGAACCGGTTCAAGGTTTCAAGATTGGCCTTCGAATTTTATCTGCCAATCTTGAACCGGTTCAGCCCCATTGAACCGGTTCAAGAAGTCCTGTTCACAGTCCAACTTTAGTTTCCTTTTCCAGATTTCTTTGCCAAATCCTATGCACGAAATTTTTCATATTTTCAAAGGGATTAGGTCATTCTAAATTCTATATAAACCTTGTTGTTCATCTAGGTTTAGAGGCAGCTTTTGCAATATCAAATCATCATTCATAAAAGCCTTAGGAAGATTATTTTTGCAGAAAATCCAAGAGATTTCTCTGTCATCTTTTTAGAACATACACATAAACACATAGTGAGTTTAGAGTTGTGTTGTTCAAAATTCTGATCGTGATCATACAGTTGTATCTACATCGATCAGAGAAAAGTAGATCTACTTCTACATCGAATTCAGAAGTTGAAGAATAGAAGTAAAAGTGATCACACTTTGAAAGGGTTGGAGCATTCGTGGAGTGTTGTCTGATCTACCTGCTACTCTTCTACAAAGATCAAGCATAAGCCTGAGGTCAATTACTGTTGGACGGGACGTCGCAAAGCCAGAGGATTGTCAGCTATTGGTATTTAGTAGAACGATTGGGTGTGAGCCAGAGTCAAAGTTCAATGTACTTTGAACATAGTGGATTGGTTTACTTTGGACTGCATAGTCCACGAGGTTTTTCCCGTGCAAACAATTGACGTATTTTATCAACTGGGGTTTCCTCGCTAAAATCCTGGTGTCATCTCTAACTTTTTAATTTGCTTTATTTTATCTTGCATGATATTAATTGTTTAATTGCTTAAATAAGTAGAGTTGGAAAAGAAACAGATCTGTTTTAAAAATATTCAAAACTTTCTAAAATATTTCGCTGCGTACAACTCACAGAGGGCTACTGTGATATTATTGAAGAGCCAATGGATTTTGGCACCATGATGGCTAAACATCAGGAAGGAATGTATACTAGCTTGGAACAATTTGAGGTTCGCTTCCTTATGAACAATTGTTTTCTCCTTTCCTTTTTCCTGTTCCATATTACTCTCCACTATCAATAGCATGAATGGCCAAGATGGTTAACCTTCCATGAATTTTATTCTCAATACATTGTCCTAGTGGTACGGTATTGAGCTTGGTTGGTGTAGATTTGTGAACTTTAAAATGTGAACATGTACACACACACACACACACACACACACACACACGTATAGATAGATAGATAGATAGAGATCCACCTATTGCAAACTCGTAATTTTTCACCTTATTCAGTTCTGGAATGTTATATATTTCTAACTAATCAATTATTCTCTGAATTATTACACAGAATGATGTATTTCTAACATTCACCAATGCAATGCTATTAATTCATCCACGACCGTCTTCTTTAAAGTCGAGTGATTAAGAAAATTATCTTTAAAGTTTTTGGTGTACAAAAAAGAATATTCAGTTCTCTCTTTTAGTTGAATGAAAATCTTGTGACTTTCAGGCCTGTGCTGTACATGAGCTGGCTAAGAGGGTATTTCATACTCTCAAAACAGATTGAAGATGAGTTCTCACTTCTCACAGACAAGAAAAGGACCTGGTAGGAAACCCCAAGATGAGGCTGGATCTTCATGCACTGGGCCAGCTAATCTTAGGAGGAACGCCCGAGTATGAGGTGGGTCATCTAGTTCAGATCCTCTTGTTGACCAAAGGATAATGCAGTTCTTCCATGTAAGAATCAAAGCTAAACTAATACTTTTCTCTAAGCTTATTTACTCAATAATGGTTCAAGTTCAGTCAAAATCTTTTCTAGACACCAGCAGAAGCCACAGATGTTGTGATAGTTGAGACATTTATGGACTGGAGTACTCTACATTTGCAACTTATTCCAATTATTTTATATATTTTTCATCTCAGTATGGCGAACTGACTTCAAACATGTGTTTCGTACCTTTTACATTTAGATCAGCCTGTAGACATCTAAAGAATGCATGTATCTAATGTAGTCCTTGTGAGCACCTTTTCATTTTACTCAGAAGAAGGTAGCCCATGGTTTAGGCTGACTTTTATGTAACTTTACTAGTTTTTGTGAAGTTTAGTTCACATAATTTATGGGTGAGCACTCATCTGTTTGTCATACCTGCATATCAGTAATCTAGTTTGTGCAAGTTCATTGAAGTTTGTTGCCCATACTTGTGTTACATCATATCTTTGTTCCTGGTTTTTGTCAAATGGTTTCTTGGGCATAATTTTTGCAGCGCATTCATCTGCACTAATAGACTTGCATATATGCAATCTAGTTTAACTTAATTGAAGTTTGTAGCCAAACTTGTGTTATCTTCAGTAGGTTTAATCCTTTTATACTTGTTCTAGCTTTGGAATATATGAGTTTACCTTCCGAATATATATATATATATATATATATCTGTGTGTGTGTATATAAGTTGGAAAATTGTTAGTGTAGATGAGAGAAATGTACAAAGATAGCTATAAATACCATTCTTTTTTCCAAGAAACTTATCATAAGAAAACAAGGGTTCAATGAAAACTTTGGACCCATTAAAGTACTTTGCAAAAGATTTGGGTATGGGAGAAAAAATAGAAAGAGTGTGAGAGGTAGAAATGAAGTTCTTGGGAGAGTAGATTCATATATCAATTTTAATCTTGAGAACGAGTGGAAGCAACTGATATCTAATACTTATGTCTTTGAAAAAATATATATATATACAAAAATACAAAATATGAAAAACTATACAAAAATACAAAATATGAAAATCAACTATTTTGTAGAATCTAAGTAATAGTACTAAATTATCACTTTCACTTTGCCTCAAAAATTAGAGAGACAATATTTTATACAATTAATGGAGTTCTTTTCTGGCGACTTTGAAAATAATAGTTAAAATTATGAGATTATTAGTTAACCTAAAAGGTGAAATAAGTTAAAGATATTAAAAGGGAAATTTAAATAGGAGTCCACTTGAAAGAGGACTTACTTGCTTTGAGATATTCATTTATAGTTCATCTCCTTTGGCAAATGTGCCATATGTAGTTGGACATGTAAGATGGGACAGGGTGAAGTTTTATGTAGCTTACCATTCTTATGTGTTGGCGAAGATATATTGAAAAACTTGACCTACCTTATCATAAATTGGGGCTTCTTACCTTTTTTTTTTTTTAACCCGCGCTTGCCAATATATATTTATATGATTCTTAAAAAATTATTTCAAACATATGGAAGTTTTGGGAGCTCCTTTGGGCTTTATGAATCTCATCATTCATTTGAAATCTCTAATGGATATTAATGGCGGATAATCAGTAAGAAATGAAGTGTTTTTCTTAACAAGTGTTTGAATGTGTTAGGGTGAAGATTTGTTGATGAATCATCTTCTGTTACATTGTAACTTGGCTGGTGAGTTGTGATCGCTGCTTTATGTGTTCATCTTGGTGTTGCATGGTGATGCCTCTATACGTATTGGATGTATTCAAACGGTGGAGAGAGGATGTTGCGATGATTATACAAAGAATCTTTGAGAAACAAGTACTTTGTTTGCTCTTTTGCCTTTTGCCATGTAAAAGTGACTGTAACACCCCAGATATACATTGTATATATATTTATTTATTTATGAATTCATGTTTTTATCTATATATTTTATATCTATGTGGAATTATGAGGGATATGAGGTTTATCGTATAATTTTAAGACAAATATAAGGCTATCAGTTTAGTTTGATTTTTAAAAGAGTCCTTATGGAACTCAACTACTAGTTATATATCTAGACTTGGTGTATCGGCATTTCATTACCGACGATACTATTATGTGAAGTCTACATGATCATTCAAAGCAACGAAGAAGCTTAAGCAGATTCCATTTTCAGGCAAGTTAATTCTTGCTTATATCCTGTATATAATTATGTGATTAATAGTAAGATGATTATCTATGAATTAATTATAGCACTCATGATGTTTTATTTTCTTTAGAGTAGTAGGAATTGTATATATAAGTCTTGAATCTGGAAGTGACTTTTCTTAAATTTCAAAGTTGCTATTTGTTTCATCTGCAGTCTAGATCTTATATATAAAAAAATAGATAGTTTCTTTATTATGGATTTTCCTGTAAAGAGGGGTGGTGTTACTAGTATGATTTATGAAGTATGGTAAGAGGACTAGTTGGTGGACTACTTAATGTTCATGTATTCATGTTAGGCGAGAATCTGAATGATAAAGCATTATTTTTGATGATATGAATTAACGATCTGGTGTAATTATATAATATAGTGATTAATGAAATCTGATCATTGTCTATGTGTTATAGTTGAAGGTTGACTGGATATATATATATATATATTAATCACATGACAGATTTTTTACATGGGTGAACTAATCATTCTATTCTGGGTATAGGTGCATTTTTTTTGTTAAATATATGTAATGATTACAGAGGTCAGTAAGTGTAGAAAAAGGTATAGGAAATACATGTGACCTGTTATTGAGATAATTGCTAGTAATGATGGTGTTGGATCATTAGGGAGTCTTTGCCAAAATTTCTTGCATGTAAATGAGGTTGTTGATTGTTAGATAAATGGGAGAGATGGAAATATGGGTAATGATGGTGGCGGACCCACTAGAGGACCATGTGATCAATTCTTTGTGCGCGTCACAGGAGTGTTTATATGATTTTCGTCTTTTGTGTTAGTTTCGTTACAGAGGGTGGATTTGGGGTCACTTATGTGTGTATAGACTACAAAACAGAGTTATATATATATATATATATTGTATGTTTGGTCAATTGGGTACGAAATGGTGAAGAATCAGTTTTGGCATAATAGGATATGAATCGGTATTGAGGAAGACGAGTACAGTTAATGGCAGAACAATTTGAATGATATTGAGGTTGAAATTCAGAGTATAGGTTTGCAATTTATTGTAATTAGGACCATGAGTTGGTATTAATTAATTAATTAATTAATTATTAATTAATGTGTTTGATAAACTCATGATATTATGAGAAGGAATTATTAAATATATTTAGTGTTTAATTGAAGTGATTAAACTAGTTGGAGCAGTAGTATGGGACTTACCCAATGATGAGTTTGTTGAGTGCAGTCAGGGGCTATCTACGGGAGTGAATTACTCTTTTGTTATGGTCATTGGGCTAAGGGTGTCCTTAGTATGTAGACGTGATCAGGGACCATTTAGGCGAGTAGACATACAACCCAGCCACGTGTGTATTTGGTAGTCAGGGACTATGCAATTCACACCATTTATTTGGAGTGGAGCCAGGGGCTCATGTGAGGTAATGGCATTAGAACGCCAACTGGTTGAGGGGAGCCAGGGGATCATGTGAGGTAAGTGGAATTTTTAGTAATTTAAATTCTAGATGGGTTACAAGTTCACAGTTTGAGTTAATGTTATAGAATGACGATGATTTGTAGATATTTCGTGGTCACTTATATATGTATATTTATACGGATTATAAGTAAGGATTGACTTGTTGAACGATGATAGTGTTTAGCAATTTCTTGTTGAGCTTGTGAGCTCACCCCTTTATCACTTTCAGGTGCACATGGATTTAGCTTGCAAAGGAGGCTTAATGGGAGATGGAGATTTTCCCGATTTTCCACATTTTGGTTTTATTATTGTTTCTTAGCAAACACTTTGTAATAAGATTCACTTAGTTGGTGGAATTTTAATTAGTTGGGGATGTAATAGATTTCCTTTGGATTGATGGATTTTTAAATAAAATGTATTCTTATTGATTTAATCATGGATTTTGATGGATGTATGATGTGAGTCACGTACCAAATTTTAGTATAAGACAAGGGTTTTTGTGTTAGAATTTTTGGGGCATGACAGTGACATTCAATTGAAAGCAACATGTGAACACATTATATAACCATAGTGGCAAATTTGGTTATCCTGTTAGTGGCTAGCAGTGGTGGCAACGAAGTTGTAATGGCAGTATGGTGTGGGCGCTGGTGGTGATGGTAACTGCTAGCACCAACAGTGGTGGAGGTGGCAGGTGTTTGGTGTTTTGAGCAAGTTGCATTTTTTTGTGCGTATAATGTCTATTTTAGAAGTCGGTGGTAGTAATGGTGATGCTGCTAGTGTAAGCGCAAAGAGTGGGCAATTGGTGGATATGATGGTGATTGAAGTGATTATAATGAGGGTGTTGCTCTCTAGGTGGTGCTGTGTTATGCGCTGAAGTGATTGTTTTCTTTTTGAAATCAATTATGGTAAAAGCACTTATATACTACAAGAAACAGCACCCCCAGGGTGCATTCTGGAACACAACATATCTTGTGGGTGTTTTTTGTTGTGGTCATTCTATGGGACTACAACTGTTTAAGGACTTTTTTTCTTTGTTAATTTTTTATGTATATTTTTGGGTTCTGGAACTAATTTTGTTACTCTCTCTGTCCCACTTTAGATGTCCACCTTTGAAATTCTGGCTTTTTAAGAGTTTGGCCTTCGATATTAATTTATTGCATTGGCAGTGAATAGATTTCCAAACTTACCCCACCAAATTTCTCTTTGGTGGAGTCCACATGATGTGATTTTTTGTAATATGGTTGTATATAGGTAATTATTAACCCCTTTTTCTTCTCATCCCAGCTTTTTCCATTTAATCAGGAATGTTTACTGTATTATGTGAATTAAACTCATAGAGAATTGAAGACAGGCTAATTTTCTTGTTTTCCCAGCCTCTAAACAGGGTCTGGAGAAGGTTGAAATGTCAAATTCGGCGAAACGAAAAGGTTTCAAACTTATAAGCCTCGGTCTTGTTTAGCCGCTGAGAACGAGCCCATTGTTTCCACAGTTTATAATTGCTTGAAACAACGTGTCCCTGTAAGTTTCATATACTCGAACCCAATAATCAACAATTTTACTTGGTCCATCTCTGTTTCTTTGCTTCCATTTATGATTTTATCTTTGTGGTAGCTTCAACCTGCTTTTGTTGCAAGGATTTTACACTCCCATTCTAGATTAGGTGGTAGAATTTGTGGGATTTCAATTTCTTCTTGGTTGGCTTGCAGCAATTTAGTTTCCCCAATAAGGTATTGCACCAATTTAGTTGCAGCACATTTAAAAGTTTTTCTTAGATTATATGTATAATCACTTGTTAACCTTCCTAAATTCAGTCAAATATAATTGGTTTTGGTTTTATTTTTTTTTTTTTTTTTTGTTTTTATCCTGTATGTGGTACTATTCTTTGTTGTTCATTTGTGCCAATATTTCTCTCTCCTGTCTGACCTCCTCATGGTGGTTCTAATTTAGTACATCCATCTGCACAGTTAGATGCATCTTTTGATTCATACTTGGTTTCTTGACCTTTCTTTTAAGATCTAAACAAGCCAAGTTGGCATAAGCCGATTCTCTCACAAGGAGATAGTGGACTCCACCATCTTGTGTAGCGAACTGGTTGTATGAAAAATATGCATTGAAAAAGAAATTTTTATGAAATAGTCTCTGTCCATGCACACTTCACTTAGGGCTTCAAACTTTGTGTTTTCTAAAACGTATGAATAAGGACATGCCATCTGTCCAGATAATACGAACCTCATACTAAGTTTAAAATATTCTCTTTATGATCTCCAACCAAATAGAAGGAAAGAAACGGCAACTATGTTATGGCAATATGCATGATTCATTAAATGGTGTTTTTCTGATGTTGTTGCAGATTTAAGCATCTGTTACTCCAAGAGCGGTGCTTTTTTAAGAACCCAACTCTATTAAAAGTAGACCTCCTTAGAATATGTAGTTTTTCTATGCATGGTAGTTCATACATGACAAATGTCTTTTTTTTTCCCCCTAAGCCTACATGACAAATATCAAGACAAGAAAATTTTAGAAGCTAGGATCATTTAAGCCATGACCTTCTCTTTATGCTGATTATGATCCATTTTCATGATGTTGTAGGGTAATGGTGGTCTCGATTACAAAGAAGCTTGCTCCAGTTTGTTAAACATTTAATGGTGGCACAAAGGAAGATAGGATCTCTGACACGGTCAAATATATTTGTCCCAGAAATCTGGCACTTCAGTCGAGTACACAGATTGAAGGAAAACTGTTCAACCCAGTGGCCTGATGGATATCCATGGTTGTGAGGACCGGTTTTCTTTTTCCATTTTTCCAATTTTATATTTCCATTCATTTTGGTGTTTGGGCCGTGTGGGCCCCGGTTCGGTCAAGTGCTCGGGAATTTTCCTGACACTTTTCATTTGTTCCATTAGCGTCGCATTTATCATTCACGACATTTATGGGGCATTGCATTCACATGGGTGTATTTATTTTATCATTGGGTGTTTTTGTTGCATTTACTTAAAGGTGGATCCCACTTTGATTTGTTAACCATTATTGTGTGCTGGAGAGTGTGCAAAACTTGTGTGTGTTAGTGTGTGTACATGCATGTGTGTTGTGGATCACTTTTTGGCATATCTACTTTTTCTCTCTACACTTTTTCTTCCCTCTCTCACCAAAACTCCATTAACACTATTTTCCTAGAGCTTGATTTCACTTGCCATAGAAGGAAAAAAGGTCGGGGACACCAAGGGCTTCAAAACCCTTGCTTTTATTTCGAGATTGGAGCACTTTGGAGATTTTGTGTGAGCTATGGTGGGATTTGGAAAAAGTCACAACAGGATTTCTCATTCTCCGCCATCCTCTTCAATCCACGGCCTTGACTTTGCATTTGGAGCACTTTCATTTCGGAGGGATTTGGGGTTTTCACCCTGAAGTAAGGTAGGGGGTGTGTTGCATATTTAAATCTATGATTCCTTTGCGTTTTGTGGGTTTAGATTGTGTTGTGCATGCATATGTGTGTGTGAGTTGGATTAAAGGGTGTATTTAGTTTTGTAGTTACATGATATTATTATTCTAATGATTCTTTAAATTGAAATTCATGTATAGCATGCTTTATGGACTCATTATTGTAATTATCATTGATAGCCAAGGTGTTTACCCTTGTGTATGTGTGTTTTACCTCAATTGAATTGTTATAAATTCATGGAAATGCTTATGTGGCTATTTATTTACCTCTCTTTATGATATGGTGGTTTGGAAATGTGTGCTAATATGAAGTTGTTAGGCGGTTGTACTTTAATTATGTGATAAAATGCACGTGTGATAGCATTTGGATTTCTTATGATCAAATGCGTTATATTTGATGTCATTGCATTAATGAGTATTGCATGATAGTATTTGGACCTTAGGTCATGATTCGTGTGGATAACATCTCTTATGTGCGCTTATGAGGTGCAATGTGGTTATATATTGGTACATATTATGTTGTGGAATTGGATGATGATTTTGGGAATTACGCGGGGTTGTACTTTGAGAATGCGAGGGCTCGGCACTCGTGGGTGAAACATGAGTTTCCCCATTTTATATTGGCCAATTGGTTGGTTTCCGGCGGGTTCGTAACCCGAGAACAACTATTTATTTTAGGCGCATAGCATGGCTATGTCACCGGGAATGTAGGTGTGTTTCCGAGTTATCCCATTTGTTGATTTCAAATCTTATTTTCAAGTTGGCATCTATATGTAGTTGCGACTTGGTTTATCGTTTATATATCCAATTCCTTGTTTTGTTTTCAAGTTGGCATCCATGTGTATATGTGGCTTGTGTTGTTTACATTTCATTTTCTACATATATGCTTACTCAAGATGAAATGAACATGTCTATGTGCAATTGATAGCCTAGGATGATGTCTTAAGGACTATTTCGGAACTAGGCGTTAGGGAGCATGTCCCTTTGCATCGAATGGCACGGGCTACTCTTGTGAGGCCCAAAAGAATGTAATGTATTTACCTAGCATACTTCCTATTGGGCTACTCAGGTTAAAGGGGTTGTTATTGAGGATGCACACTCAAGGATATGTACTGTCATGCTATGCATAGCATTTAAGTTGTATTTTATATGAGACTAGTATATTTGGCTGCATATGTATTTAATAATGTTTTGGACTAAGTTGATGTAATGAGACCATAAGACCAATTCTTCAGTTGTATCATTTTCTTGACTCACATGTTGAGTTCGTTCGTGTTATTTCACTCACTAGAATAGTAGGACAGGATCAAGGTCTTGCCGGGCTTCCGTTTTGACATGAGATATTTAGGAGTTGCACCCCAAAGTTATTAGTTTAATACCTATGATTTTTTGTGACCTCATCATTTCATTCACATGGTAGGGCATTGCATGACAATTATTTGAAGCTTACGCATTGTGGACTCGGGTATTGGGTCTAATTCACTTTCATTTCAATCATGCACCGGGTCATCTAGATTCAGGAAGTGACAACGGTGGTGGTGCAAGTGAACAAACAGAGATGGCATCATGCTGCTTCAAAAGGTAATCCGGTGGAGGAATGAAAGCTTATACAGGTGAAATAGTGAAATTGGTGCGGCGTCTAAGGGAAATTGGTGAGGGCATGGAAATCCATGGTGGCAATTGCAGAGAATGGATGGCTGGCTAATCATGGTGTTACTTCCAAATGAAAAAATGCAATTAAAATTAAGTGACAATAATTGTAATTGTTTATACATAGTAGGCAGCAGGATTAGAGAACACAACATCCTCTAATTAATAAAGAGGCATTAGGGAAGACAGACACTGGGAAAAGGGGGCGGGCAGAGGAACTTAGGAGGAGGGCACAAAACAAGAAGTGAGGTACAATTCACTGACGAGCCCGCTGATGTTGAGAGTGCAGAATGTGGATCTAAGAGTGGTTAGACAACTGAAATCATCAGAAACTTCAACTACACACACGGCCACATATTGTTCATCTGGAACAGAAATCTCTTCCCTTGTCATAGAATCTTTTCCCGATTCCCATATAAGCAAATCAGAATGAAGATTCAGAGTCACCCCCGTACCACCTCAGACCCACTGGCGGCGATGTTAACTCTGGAAATCCAAGTGCCAGAGGAGTAGATATAGCAAATACACCCTCCTCCTCCTCCTCAGAACGAGGAGGCCATTCGACTGGGTACGCAACCAAGCCGCATTCTGTATAAGAATAAATCACACCGTCAACAAACTCAGCCTTTCCTGAGAAGGGGTAGTATTTTGTCTCTTGTGACACCACCAACTTCTCCCACTTGTTACTTGATGAATAAGTAGAAGCAGGGAATTTCCAGTAGAGAAATTCATTACCGGCACAACCACCATTCGCATTTGCAACCGAAATAACCAGAAAATTGTTAACCACCGCATAACCTGAGGAGGTAATTGTAATTGAAATTGTAACGAAGCAGAATTGAATGAAGCAGATTCCCATTCTAACGTTTTGCAGTTAAAGCACTCAAGTGTCGGTTGTGGGACCTTCACTGACGTCAACATACGTTGTCCGTAAACATAAAGTTTGCCACCAGCGGCCATGGCTGAAGGGAATGGCTTTGCTGCAAGCGGTGATGATGATGATGAATCCACCGGCAACCCGGTGAGTTGTTGAGTTAGAGTATTGAATATATGAAGCGGAGCCTGGGAGGAGTCTTTGCGGCGGCCCTTCCCCAGCCCAGAATGGGTACAAACTAAATATATATTATGATCCACCATGTCGCAAGCCACGTTTGAAAAACATGGAGGAGGAGATTCAAAATCAAGGTACTTCTCCCAATCAAACACATCAACTATTCGATCTTTAGCCTTGGTGTGATCCCCAATTACTTCTCCGTTCCTCCCGATTTCTATCTTAAATATTGCGGCCGAGTACGCAGAAGAATAATCCAATTGGCCAACGACGTACACTTCTGACCTTACATCCTCCTCCTCAACCACCACCGGCACCGGCGGTGCCTCCGTCGTCGTTAATTTGATCTTCTTCCTCCCTGATGTGACTTCCATCACGATGGAGATAACTTGAGATTTGTTAACTCAGCAAAAACAAAAGGAAGAAACGGATTGAGTGATAAAATAGAGGGATCGATCTGACGAACAAAGCAAAAGAAACCCTTAATTAAATAGAAGACACGTGAAACCCTAGATAATATAGGAGAGGAAGCCAATCTCGCTCTGTTTGGAACCAAATCCCGAAGGATTTGGATTTAAAATTGGAAAAGGAATTGGATTGGAATTAAAATGGAATTTCATTTGTGTTTGGAATGAAGTAAAATTTTAATTAAACGAATTACCTTTTTATGTTTGGATGCAAAAAAATGAATTGAAATGGAAATATTATTTTTTACCATTTTATTCTTACAGAGATATGTGTGTACGACATATATTGGTACTTAAACCATAATTTTTATTTATAATAATTTTGGCAACTTAAACAACATATTATGAAACAATATTTTAACATACTTCTTTTACTGTTAAAATTTTTATTACTATTATAAATATACATAAACATAAACATAAAATTATACGAACAATAATATGTATAATTACATGATGTTTTGTTACCATATGTATAAATATTTAGTAAAAGAGATAGGATTACGTAGGACGGGCGCAAATCCTTCCACCGCAAAATTAAAACTCAACCTCTATGTTTTCTTAGCTAGCTATATATATACACACACATCCATACATTTGTTGCTCCATCTCTTGATTGAAGAGATGAAGTCTCCGATATCGGTGGCCTACCTTAGTGCGAAAAAGATTGTGTATGTGCATAGTCAAATACTAAGAATAAGAGAGGAAGATTCGCACATCGGTAGGGTTTGAGCGCCAAAGATAAGCTCTCTGGTGACGATATAACCATCTATCTGATCTCTATTTCTCTGGTAGCTAAGTGGTATTGAAAAAAAATTGGGGTTGGGATTTTATCGTTGGTTTTCAATAGTGGACCAGTCAATTTGAATTTTAAAATTCTTTTCATTGATTAGTATGCAAGTATGAATAGGTTTTGTATGATTGAAATGATTTTATCATTGGTTTTCAATAGTGGACCTGTCAATTTTGAATTTTAAAGTTCTTCTGATTGATTATTATGCAAGTGTGAATAGGTTTAGTATGATTGAAATTGGGTTTTGCTTGATTGCTTTTTTATTTTTTATTTTTTTACTATTGTTTGGCTTCGAATTCGTTACATATTTCAGTTTTATTTGGACCATGGATTGTTGTACGGTAAGGTTTGGGATGGAGTGATAATCGTTTTTTCCTCAATTGTTGTCTTCAATGTTTCTAATTTTAACAATTTATTTTTCATGCGTGTTTGGGGCTTTGGGCTTGATTTTCATGAGTAATTTTTGATATTCCCTAATTATGTTAGGATTTTTAATGATCCATGGTTTCATGGAAGGTCTTTTGTGGAAACTTTTGGGTAGTGTTGAATGCTTAGAGGTACCGATTTACAAAGAAATTCAATAATTGAAGACTTATTGTAAAATGGTCAGTGGAATTTCTCTCCCGGCCGGTAGAGATTTTAGCATATCTTTCCAAATTCAGAGATCATTTGATGGAGGATTCTGTGGTATGGAAGTATGGGAATTTCAATTTCAAGGCAGTGTGGAATTAGTGCAGAGATTTGGGTACTAGAGTTGAATTTGGTGTGGAATTAGTGCAGAGATTTGGGTACTAGAGTTGAATTCGGTGTGGAATTGATACTGACCTAAAGTACAAGTAGCTTCTATGCTGGTTACACACAATGCTATTCCGTCATTTTGCAATTTAAAAAGGAGTGGTTTAGTCTTTCTTTTCATGTCTTGGAGTGAATGAATTTATGGGCTTAATTATGTGAATGGTTTCCTAAATGGTATGCTGTAAATTTATTTTTAGGTGTTCCAATTGTTATTTGGTGTCAGACTTAACATAAAATATTTGTAGTTTTTGCACAATCTATTACAATATATTCTAACATGAATAATATTGTATACATTAATGATTTTGAAAATTTAAGGCAAAGGATGTGGGTAAATTCATTTATTGATGGTTTAAGTGAGTTGTTCTATAAGATTGAGCGAAAAATACTAATTTTTTCATTGTTCTTGTATATAATTTTAATTTCTTTGTGGAAGTTATAAAGTTTATTTAATTGTGTGGATGACATTCCCTATCTCATTTATGATCTTATTTTTAAATTGAAATTTAAGAATTTCTTCTGCATTTAATTTTGATTATTTAGAGCACATTAAATTGTATCGAGTACCTCCACTTGTTTATCGTTCAATTTATTATTTATAACGACTTGAGCTCAGATAATAATTTATTCTATAAATTAGGCATCCTTCTCATTTAAAGGTCGTACAATTGTTTGTATATAGCAGACATGAGCTTAAAATGTGTCTAGTTTTTTAGTTTTCTATTTTTAATTTTGGGTCTAGAGTAAATGATTATTAGGATTGTAATTGAATGTTTGGAATGAGGATATCGAATATATAAAGAGATGTATTGATATAGATATATGTGTTTGCAGGTGGTCCAAGCGTTCATTAGTATAAGATTAAGCTAATAATTTTTATTTACATTGTTAGTTTTTAGTAAATGAAAGTAATTTTTTTCCTCTCCACTTTCTTTGTTGTGTCAACTTGCGTTGGCGAACTTTTTTCTAGGCATATTGTTTGGCAAAACTTGAGGCGGATTTGCATGGTTTGTGACTAATTCAAAAGAATCACAAAGTGGAGTAAAGTTCACAAGATGGTACTGTGATTATTTGGAATATCTGAAGGGAGAGAAATCTTAGATTACATGAGGATCAAACAAGGTCTGCTAGCTACTGATGAATATTTGGAAGCACACTCTGTATGGGGCTTGAGGATATGGAGTTGCTTTGAATTTCTTAATTCTGTTGTATTTATTCTTTTGGTTAGTTTTTTAAAAATATTGGTAGTTTATGTTTTGTAAAATTTTTCTTAGCTCTGTTTTCTGCTGTATTTTTTTTGTATCAATAAAACTCACCAGATTCAAGGGGAAAAAAAAGGTAGAATTTTGTATATTATCTAAAGTTAGCCCAAACAACTAACCTTGAAAATAAAATCATGGGTTTGAAGTTGAGGATAATGACTTTACGAACATCATGGTTTTGTGGTTAAAAAACAATACACATTTTATGAAAATCAATATATTGAGTTCAAAATTGTGACTCATTGTATTCTAGCAATATTTAGAAGCAAAGGGTCGAAAATATGTATTTTATGAAATCAACAAGGAAGGTGTCACATTCAAAGATTGAATACATTCCAAGATTTTCTCTGTTCTTTCACCCCCTTATTGTTAACACTTTAAGATAAATAATATGTTAAATTGAGTTAAATTTATGTGTGGCATTAGTTAATCGGCATTATGTGAATACCTTGTTTTGGAGGGGAAGGCGTTGAGTGAGCAAATTAACAAGTTTTTTTCGATAACATAATAGTAGGAAAGTAACATGAACTTTTTCGATAAACTTCATGGTTCACTTGTCCCTAACTAAATGTATGATTTTTTTTTTTTAGTACTTGGAATAATATAAAGGCCTTCGCTCTTTTCATTATTTTGAAAAACGTCGAGTATTTTGTTTGTTGTCTAATACATGTGTGAAGTAACATATTAAAAATTGTCCAAAAATACTATAATAGAAGCGAAAGTTTGTAAAAGCAATTCATATTATTCAATTAGAACAACCGTTGTCGAGATCGATAATTCATCGCGGTGATTCTTTTGGGAAAGGATTAAATTTTTGGTGAAATTTTGTAAAAGCATTTGCTATTGTTCATTTAGAATTGTCGAGATCAATGATTCATCTCTTTAATCCATGTAGCGAGATCAATGATTCATCTCTTTAATCCATGTAGGTAAGGGAAAATGTAATTTATGATTGAGATATGTCATGTGAAAACTATTGGAATAAAATTATAAGATATCCTTAAAGATGCATAATAAGAACACAAAATATAATGAATTGTGAAGTAATTAACATACTAAAAATTGTGCAAAAGTACTATGATACGGATGAAAGTTTGCAAAATTATTTCATATTCTCCATTTAGAACAACCGTTGTCGAGATTGATGATTTATCACAGTGATTCTTATAGGAAAGGATAAAATTTATTTAGTACAAATGGAAATAATTTGGATTGGAAACTTGTTACGTTAAAACCATTGTGTTATCGAAAAAAACTTGGCAAAGTTTTTTTATTAATTGCCATTTGCTCACTCACCACCTTCACCCTAAAAACAAGGTATTCACATAATACCGAATAACTAATGTCACACATAAATGTAACTCAATTTAATATATTATTGATGTTGTTATTTGAAGTTAAATTTTACTACAAAAAAATAGAGCATCCTAAAAATTACTTTCACATGTTAATTTAAAGAGTTTCATCCCAACGTTAGTCACTTGGGCTAACTTTAGACAACAAACAAAATATTTGATGTTTTCCAAAATAATGAAAAAGAGTAGCAACATTTTTTATTTTTTATTTTTTATTTTTTTCAAGTATTAAAAATGCATACATTTAGTTATTTTGTAAAAGTGAACCATGTAGTTCTTTGATAGAGATCCATTACTTTCAAACCATTGTGTTATCGAAAACAACTTAGTAAAGTTTGGTATTAATTGTCATTTGCTTACTCACCACCTTCTTATTATTATATTATCGAAAAAAACTTTGCAAAATTTGATATTAGTAGCCATTTTCTCACTCATCACCTTCACCCTCGTATTAAAATATTCACATAGTGCCGACTAACTAATGTCACACATAAATATAACTCAATTCAACATATTATCTATGTTGTTTTTTGAAGTTAAATTCTACAACAAAAAAATAGAGCATCCTAAAAATCACTGTCACATGTTAATTTAAAGAGTTCCATCCCAAGGTTAGTTGCTTGGGCTAACTTTAGACAATATACAAAATATTCGAAGTTTAGCAAAATAATTGAAAGAGCCACGACCATTTTTTCAAGTATTAAAAAATCATACATTTAGTTATTCTCTAAAGTGAACCATGGAGTTCTTTGACAGAGTTCATGTTACTTTGTACGGGCGCAAATCCCCTGCTGTCCCTAACCTTGCGATCCCCTGCAGTGCACTGCTTAATGCCGTGTTTGGCTTGAAACAACAAAAAAGTCAACTAACGGCACTGTAAACTTAACGCTAAAGTGCCAACTGTAAACCAAAAAGAAAAAAGAAAAAAAAGAAAGAAAATACGAAAAAGGAAAGTTGAAATAAGTTGAAAAATACAAAATTTGGCGCCCCCGCTTCTTCACTTTCCCTTTCCCTTTCTTCCCTTTTTGATTTCTTATTTCTCTCCTTCCCTTTTCGTTTTGTTCCATTATTTCTTTTTAATTTCTTTAATCCAAACCCTAATTCGTCTCTCCTTGTTCCATTAATATTGTGTATTTAACAGTATTGTTCAATTACAGTAAAATTTTTGTTTTGAACTGAATATTGTAGATTTAGAACTGAATTTATGACTCTTTCATTTGTCATCTGTCATTGTAGTGAATCTAAAATCTTTCATAATTAATTTTTTGAACTGAGTTGGCTTTATTAGGTACTAATGTGTTATCAAAAAATTTTGGTATTAAATGTATGCGGCAATTACATATTTAAGAGGTTATTATTTGATATTTATGACAAAAAAACATTGCAAAGTTTAATAAATTAGCACACTGATCACCTTCACCATTAAAATAAGGTATTCACACAGTACTGAATAACTTATGTCACACATAAATGTAAGAATTTATGATTCTTTCATTTGTCATCTGTTAGTGTAAATTATGATATTTTTTAGTTGAAAAATGACATTGGTTAAGCATTCTAATGAATCTAAAATATTGGATAATTGTAGGATTTTCTTCTATAATCTTCAATAAGTATTCTTTGTTAAGTTAAGTTTGACATCATTTTGTTGTTGGTTCCTTTGGAAAGCCCGGAATAAATTGTTTTTTAATGGGGAGGTGTGCACTCCTGTGTTTTGGCTACAATGGTTGATCAAAGGTTTTGGGAGTTCACTGATTGTCAATGAAGCTGTTAGATTATGTTAGCAGATCCTAAGTCACACGATTCTTCATCTACCTGATTCCCTCCCTTTGTTGGTGTTGTTAAATGCAATGTCGATACTTCTTTCTCATATTCAGCTGGGATGGGTGATGGGGAAGCTATTTTTCGTGATTCAGATGGCTCAATTCATTAGGCTGTTGTCTTCAAGCAATTCCCAGCTTCTTCTCCCTTGATTTCTGAGGCTAGGGCCTTCCGGCTTGTCGTCATGTGGGCTAGTGCGTTCTCCTTCCTACAGGTTTGGTTTGAGAGTGATTCCAAGCTTATTGTGGAACTTTGAATATGGGTAGCAGGTGGGCTTCTTTTCTTTCTCCATTATCTTTGACATCCGGCATGACCTCAGCCTTTTCTCTTGGGTTAAAGTTTCTTATGTCTGCAGACAAGGCAATAAGGTGGCCCATGCTCTTGCTTCACTCTCATCTTTGGCTATGCAAGCTGATGTTGTTCTCTCTCAATTTCCTCTTGAAGTGTTTCAGTTAGCAATGCTTGATCGTGGTTGGTTGGGTCATTTTCTTGATGAGAACCCTGGGGGCATTTTGGTGGTGTGCGCTATAATCATGTTTGTCAAGCTGCCGGAGGGAACAATTTGTACGCAGTTAGTGTTACTTCATGTTACAGCAATTACTGTTCCTTCTGCAGTTTTTATTTCCCCATCAAGTTAAAAGTGATTCTCGATTAATCATGGTGAAATGTGATTGCTAGGTTCAACTCAATGAACTTTTGATTGATCGTGGTTGCCTATGCCTTTGGTTCAACTTTATGATGCAATTTGTGCCTGGTGGTTAGTTGTCTACATATGCCATGGTTCCAATTATATATATATATATATATATATATATATTTTAGTTATGATGGGTGATTTTGTAATATTCAAGCACCATGAATTCTTCCTAGGTGCTAGAGACTAACTGAGGATTGTACATCCAATAGAGTTCAGATAGATTACATGAACAATGATGGATGAGTGAGAATCTTATGGCGATGATAGGGCAGCGGAATAGCGTGGAGCGCACAGTTAGCGTCAATGCTATGTTCATAGAAATAGTGAATCAAGTATGGGAAATATACAGAAATCGTATTCTCGGAGAAAAACATGTTAACGTCATGTTGCAACGTGCAGGGTGCTTCAAAATGTGTGAAGTACCCTTGTCAGAGTTGAGAAGATTTGCATGTGGTTTATAGATATTTATATATTTTTCTGCTGTGTATAGAAAGGGAAGATCATGTTCACAATCTACCATAAGTTCCAAGGGATAGTGGTTCTGTGTTACTTTCTTTGTGGGGATATTTTAAAACTAGTTGGAGGACTCATTACGGAGATGCTATGCTATGTAAGCATGTTCTAGTCTAAAATATAGAACAAGAAAAATCAGAAACTTTAACTATTCACCTCTCTGCAAAAGACTTCAAGATTGGATGAATATAACACCTTGATACGTTGATGTGCTCACCTGAGTCCAGGTGATGTAGTCCCCTGTGCATGAGCTTTATGAGAGCTTTGTGTGAATAGTGTCTACTCCAACCGAGAATTGATTTCCTCATCTATTACTTCATGTTAAAGAAGTGTGAAGGATTTATTTAGCTAAGCTCCGGGGGGCTTCTCTCTGTATGAACTTCCCCTATCCTGAAAAGGTCTCAAATGCAGAGGTTTCAGACAATGGTACTCTCTTTTGAAATTCTACGAAACTTTACAGGAGGGTTTCAGCAGAATTTTGTTTTGGCACTGAGGTTTCCTTCTGAACTTTATCCGTGTTTGGAAGGTCCACATAATTCTGAGTTGTTAGATCGATGTTGATTTAAGTTTGCAGATCATTGACCAATTTGCAGCACTTTTGATGTGCATTTAAGCTATGCTGTTACCCTAAATTTTGCTTCAGTAATGGACTTGACAACCACTGCCCATTAATTGCTTCTTACTTACCAAATCACTAAATAACCTCCAACGAAGGTATATAACCCTGAAGTTAAGTCATTAATTAGGTTGCCTATTCTGAATCTGTACAAGTTTCTCTCCTCAAATGATTTTTGGAGAATCGAATATTTTCCACCAGTATCAAAGAATTTTGAAGACTCTGTTTAGATGTAAAGGATAATCAAGGAGCATGCGTGAACTAGCTCACACACACACTGCATAGGCATCAGGCAGAGTATGAGATTAATGGATAAGCTTCCTTACAAACCTTTGGAATCTCCATACACCCACTTAAATGGTCTCAGCATCTTTACTGGATCTATGATTTTGTTCAATTTGTATTCTCAAACCTATACTTCAATATAGTCATTTCAGTCTCTTTTGGGAGATCCACAATGTATTCTCTCTTGCGGGCTTACTTGGTTTGTAACTCTAAAAACAGTTCTTAGAAAATAGAGAACAATTTTCAAAGAACAATAAAAGACTGTTGTACGAAAACAGACCTTTTTATAACCGAGTTTTCATAAAATTAAACCAAGTAGAGTTTTTTGTACAGAAAACTGTTTCCATAATTACAAACCAAACATGCCCTTCAAATATACCTCTTTCTGGTCTGCTATGCATGCCCAATGAAATATTTATGTTACCCAAATCTTCTATCAAACTTCCTTAACAAGTGTCTTCTGATCCTGGAAAATGGGAGGTTACTTCAACACTCATGCTTTGAAGAATCAGGTGTGCTCCACCTGGCTTTTTTTATGACCATATCTCTTCATAGCATGATTACATTACCAAAGTAACCTCTTTGAAATTGTTTCAAGCCACTTTAGTCTTCCTTCACTCAACACACCTTACCTTCTGCAGAGAGAGATGTAGTGGTGTAGGATAGAATCTTAAAAATAAGAGAATTAGGACTGCACTACAGTAAAATATGGTGAGCTAGAGCTTTAATGTTTTTGGGTTTATGATTTAGAAATTAGGACTGCACTAGTCTGCACTTTGCAGCAAAAACTTGTAACGATCCCAAAACAATGCCAAGAAATTTTTTTTTTTTTTTTAAATTCGGCATAACCTTCCCTAAAAATGGACCTACCGCAACCTGTTTAAATGCATATTTAACCTGTCATGCAACTAATTTCCGAATTCACGGCAACAAAAGATAATGATACAACTTACTAATCTAGGCAATGCTTCAAGCTAGAATTATCCTTCCATTCATCAACAAGTTACATATCATCAAGTTCGCATCCCATATGTCATCAAGTATCATAAGTGTATTACATGATCATGGTTCTTCAAAAGAAATTTACATCATTACACCTTTGGAATTTTACAAAAAATGAGGGATGAACAAAGGAGTAGTTTATTACAAAATAACAAGGAAAATGCTCCTCTAGCAACTTTCAAAGTTGGGGTGGATTGTCGTCCACCGGTTCTTTTCCAATACCTGAAAAAAAATATATAGATATAGGGGTGAGCATATAGCTCAGCAGAGACACTTAAGACACAAATCTTGTGTCCTTGTGAATTCAAGCAAAGCATAGGCCAATGGGAGATAGGGATCATACAACGTAGGGGATCAAATACAACATACAATTCAATTCCAATTATAAACAATGCAATGCAATGCAATGAAATGCAATGCATGTCAATTGACACTCCCCATTTTCATTCTCAAAATCATCACTTTCAAACGTTAATACAGCCCGCCCTTTGGTAACCCCGCCGCGACACGAGAGGAGGATTGGCTAGTGTCCCTGACCCTTGATAACCCCGCGGCGTCATTATGGGGCCCAGCTAGCTCAACCACACTAGGACGACTCCCTAGTCCCCTCTAGGCTATATTAACCTCCGGCCCGTTGGTAACCCCGCAGCGACCGAGTTTCGCATAAAATCATTTCATCAAAAACACTTTCCCGAAATTTTCCCTTTTTGAAGTAAATCAATTCTTTCCCTTTTCCTGCCCAATGTTAATGCATGAATACCTCAATGACATACACAAGTTCATCATTCCATACTTTATCCAATTTAAGCAACATGGCATAATTCGCAAGAATAATCAAGAAAGTCATAACATGCTTCTACATAACAAGTTCTAGCACAATGAACATATATAATCAAGTCCTAAACATGTTTCACATAGAACAATCAACAAATATAGTCACACAACTAACATATATGCATACATATCAACAATTCTCTAGATTTTAAACAACTAATCAAATTAAACAACAATTAGAGGCAATTAACTGACTAAGGTACAAGATTTCATGAATTAAGGGCCCCTACCTCAAGATTGCACCCAAAACCCTAGAAAATGGGTCCTTAAATTCGAGCTCCAAGGAAGACTCAAAACTGGAAATTGATGGCATGGATGTATAGTGCTTGACACGAGCTTCGTTTTGCCTCAAACGGAACCTAATTCCAACAAGAAATGAGTGAGAAATCTAACCTCAAAGTTGAAACCAAAAATAAGAGAAAAATGAGCTTACGGGTTGAGAGAGAGATGCACGAAGAGAGAGAAAGGGAATCAGGAAAATGAGACCAACTTTATGGTCTTGACCCTTTTCTAAAGTACCTTGTGGGACCCACCATTAAATTATTTTTCTTTTACTTTTATATTACACTACACACACACAATAAATACACAGACATCACAAAACTGGTGGCAGAAATCAATAACAATCACTTCTTAGAAATTAAGTTCCCTCGCATGTGCAGAATATCAGGCTCCCACAAAGGTCTTATCTTCTTCATCTTCATTGTTTTCTCATCCTCCACAAGATCCCAGTGTGTCAAATCTGTCCACATCAATTATTTTGAAATAAACCTGATCCAGGAGCAGTGAAATGTGCTTCTTTGACAAGGAGTTAGTTTGAGTGGACGTTACTTTTGTATGGATCCACGTCTCAATCCTCTATTTTAGGAACCTTCTTTCAAGGGAAGCTTGGAAATGCAGGAATATCCCAATTTCTTGATCCTCAACAATTGTCTTATGAAGCACGGATATGAACATGGAACATAAATATGATACGATACAGATAAGGCGATACGGTAAATCTCCACTCACACACACAAAATAAAAAAAAAGGAAGAAGAGGAAAGATACAGAGTTGGAAGGGATATAACATAAAATTCATAACATAATATATTATTATGTCTACAGAAATAATAATTTTTGCTCATTTTATCCACAATATCATGCCAAAAGTGTCCAAACACGTGTCCCTAACGTGTCCTCATTTTGTCATAGTCATGTCGAAACCAAAAATAAATTAATAGAAGTTCAAACTCTAGGACAATCTAGTTGTTTTCAAAAAATGACCATAGAAGTAGTGGTTTAGAAATGGCCAGACTATGCATATAAGTTTTCACATCCTCTCTTATGTGTGACCTTGTCCAGTGTTAGAGGATTTAAATATTAAAATTACACTTTCTATAGTAGCTTAAGTTTTTAGAGTAGCTTCTTGTTAACATAGTATCAAAGCCAAAGGTTGTTCAAACTCACCATCACCTGATAATTAAAATTGAAAACACATGTTGGACCAAAAGAAGGCCACACGCGAGGGGGCGTGCTAGAGGATTTAAATATTGAAATTACACCCTCTCTAATAGCTTAAGCTTTTAGTGTATACATGTTTTATTAGCTATCCCAAAAACTGTTGTAGCCAAGTTGAACCTGCTCGTGAAATAATAAGGGGCAGAGAAAAACTTACATGGTCAAACTGGTATGTCAGATGATTTGATAATTTTGTGATGCATTTATATTCCATTGCTGATACAAACTGAAGTTCAATCTCCTCTTTTTCATATTGGTTGTTTAAATGTGAACAGGGTCAGCTTAAGCACTACTATATTTCCAATTGGTCGATTTGTTTTTTTGTTTTTTTATTTCCCCCTCTTTTCATCTAATGAAGCTAAAATGTCTTCTTCTTTTTTCCCTTGTACATGATACAGAGGTTTGCTGCATCCAAAAGAAAGCAACCTTCACAAATAGGGCATCAGTAGTTGCAGAATCCAGAGTTTGTGCGGACTGGTGATATAAATGTGCAGTTGAGCTTGAAATTCTTCAGTCGTTTTCTAGTATTCTTTAAATGTGATTTGTATTTGATCACTATTGTGTTATATATATATATATTAAAAAAAAAATGCATAATTGTCACTATTTTCTAGTATTGATCAGTGTGAGGTTTCTTTCATCATTAGGTTGAAACCGATTCGTTTTTTTTTTTTTTTTCCTGGGGAAATGTGTTGCTTAATCATCAGATAATAGCTTCTAGGTTCATTACCCAGTGTTTGTCCAGCCAACTTTGGGTGGTCGGAGAAATAGACTGAATGTTGATTGACCAAAATTTCTAGGTCTGTTTTTGTTTGCCCTGTTGCCATAGTTTATTAGTTTTTGAAGTCTGAAATTTAGATATGGGTACTCGGTTGAGTGAGGAAACCCTAGATGGTTTTATTATGGTTTGCACTCACGGTAACGTACTCGGGCGAATATCATGTAAACCGATCGAATAGCAAGTTAGGTATATAAGGGTATTAGATTTTGGAAAGGAGTAACGAACTGGATGATATATTTTTTATAATTTATTGCTCTTCTTTGTTCCTGATGACCAACTAAACTTTAACCTGAACAATAAATTTTGCTCCTGTGTTACTTGTATACATATAAATTAAAAAAATAATCTTTAGTAACTTGTCAAAATGACATAAAAATTTCTTCCTGGAAATGAAGCAGTAACATATGACATAATTGACAATTTATAAGATATTGGAACAGAATTTGGTGCAACAAAACATACAAGTTCTAGAGAACACTGTCTACTCATTAAAAGAGAGAGAGAGATACATATAAAAAATAATAATTTAAAAAAACCTCTGTTACACTGTCACCACTTGTTTATTTCTTTGAATAAAAGTCAAATACCAAATTTTATTTTATTTTTTATTTATATTTTAATTTAAAGAAAGTGGATCTCTAATTATATTTTTTTGGTCGGTCATTTTGAGGCGGTGAACTACACCTAGTCAAATCATAATGTAATCAAATCATATCATAAAGTGCCGAATGATTCGGAGTATTGGAAACGCTTTCGTAGTCCAGTGATTGATTTGCTCCCCATTGTCCTTGGAAGCTCCACTTCAAACCTTTTCAATTCTAACTTCTAATCTAACATTGCAATAGTGACGGGTTATATGTAGTAATTATATCATGAAGTGGGTAAGGAGAGAGAGAGAGTATCATGGCAAATACTAATAGGACCCCAGTTCTTTGGGTCCTTTTGGGCTTTAGGGGTGGTCCTTGGGGTTTTGCTGCAGACTCTGGGCTTCCTACTGAGGGCTTGGCTAATAAATATGGATACGGGACATAATTCAAATGTTAGGAAGTACGGGTACAACACGATACGATATCTCAAATGTTACGAAATACGGATACGAACACGGATACAATACGACACGATAGGAATACAACGCTATGAAAAAAAAAAAAAAAAATTAGGACACAAACATAGACACAGCATGTTTACGACAAACAATAATAATTTAACATTTTATTATATATAGAAAAGCTCATTTTTATTCATTTTATCCATATAATCATGAATGAAAGCACTAATTTGGAATTTAGAATTAAATGTTTGTTATTTTAAATTTTATATTATTTTTTGTATTAGTCCATAATATATTTTAAATTGCATTGAATTTCTTTCTTCTAAAAAAAATAATTACAAAATCACCTCGTCGTGTTCTGAAAGTGTTCAAAACGTGTCAAAAATAAAATATTCAAATTTCAAGACACTTCTAACCGTGACTGACACCACCACAACACCCCTTGGTGGAGTGTTCGTGCTTCATAGGTCAAATGTAAGGCTTTACTATAAATTTCAAAAAATGAATAATGGTATGAATAGAATACAGTAATATAAAATTAATAAATTATATTTTTATATATACAAAAATAAAAATTAATATTATGTTATATATATTGTTATTAATATTTTTTGTATAACATATTATTAACAAGTAAAATAAGAGTTAAAGAGTCATATTAAATCATTTGTATGGATAAATACTAAATCGCACATATATCTAATTACTTCTTTTCAATTTTTCTTAACAATTATATTATGATATTTTTATTTAAAAAAAATATATATTTTAATGTTTAAAACTTGTTAAAAATGTGTTCGGAAGTATCTAAGAAGTATCGGATAAAGTATCGGTGGCAGAAGTATCTGAGAAGTGTGGATGTTAGAAATAATAATAATAATAATAATATAAAGATATATAATTTAAAATTATAAGTACATTTAGGAAGTATCGAAAGAGAATCCAAGTAGTATGGTATGCTCAATTTTATTATAGATATTTTGTTGTATAATGTTTTCTTTTTTAAAAAAAAAAATTCCATTTAAAATTATAAGGAAAAACTCATTTCAATAATGTGAAAAATTAAAAATTATAAGGAAATGTGGTGTATTAGAGAGATGATGGATTCTACAAAATATATATGTGTGTAAAAATTGGTAGATTTCAGAAGATTTCAGAAGAGTAGATAAGAAAAATGGTAGATATTTAGTTGGATAGTTTTAGAAACTAAAACTTAAATGGTTCTAACACATCATAATCGTCGATTAAAAAAAAAATTGTCTATATAAAGGTAAAGAGAGTATAATTTCACAATTAACTTCGTTTCTAATCACTAAAAATTTAATATTAAAGCAATGATGATGTGATTATATATTGTAGAGGCAAAAATTATATAGATACATTAGCAAAATTAAGCATTTCACATAACTCCGTCTTTAAATTATATCAAATCACTCTGAAAAAATGATCTAATATTTATTATGTAGTGGATTTTCAATGTGAACAGTATTGTTAGGCAAATCCACTAGGCCTCTTAATGTGTTACGCCCACTACTTGTTCTACCAACTAAGAACAGGTACAGAGCTAAGCTAAGGAAGGTACAGAGCTAAGCTAAGGAAGGCTTGAAAGGATTGGAACAGAGCGGCCTCCAAGGCGATTTATTTAATATTATGTACAATTTATAAGAAAAAAAAGAAAAAATAATAATAAAATCCAAACTATTTTACAACCAATCATGTGTTTGATTTAATTTTCACAATATATTAAAATTGAATTAAGTTATAGAGACCTCTATTTGTACATCTCTTAATAATATTTTAAAATACCACTCACCCCCTAACTATTTATCGGTAATAAGAGTATTCAAAATGCAAAAGTTAATTTTTAAAACTTATGCATGTAACAATTATGAATCAAATTTGTATCTGTATTCAGTCCAAACAAAGTGAATGGAGCTTTGGCACAAATAATGTTTTACAAGTTTTGAATATAGCCGAGGTTTAAAACAATGATTCTCAGCTATTACATGACAACCATCTAAACCCATGTATTTAAACCCCTGTTAGTGTAGTTATTATATACTACCATACCTTCTTTTAGTAGCAACAAAAATAATAGAAGAGTCGATCAATTTCATTTTTATGTCTTTTTATTGCAAAGAAAGTGTATTCCTCAGAGGAATTCGCAATAATGCAATGATTAGAATGGTACTTTTACAACCCCTGATAATGTAATAATGATCAGGATAAAGACACAAAAAATTAAGAAATAAAATAAATAATAGCAACTTCATAATTTCTCCAAAACCTTCACCATTTTGAAATTTCATGCTAAACTAAAACCAGACGTAAACTAGAACGGAACAAAACAAAACCTTTAAAAGCTTTTAATTTTGTCATAGTTAAACCTCCAAAAGTTTCAAACTACCATAATTGTAGAGAATATTCTATAATGTTACAGAGATTCTAAATATCTGTAGAGAATACAATATTCTATAATTGTAGAATTTTGTAGGGTTGCAAAAATTAATGTTTGGGAAGTTCTAGTCAGAAGTCATTTGTAGCTACCAACCTCCCAAAGTGAGAATGGTAAGAAGCTACAAAAATGAATAACTATATAAGAGAATTTTAAATAAAAATCGACAAAAACTTACACAAATCTTTAATATAAAATTTATACATACCCTAAGTTGATGGTTGAAGCTAGTGAAAAATGAAACATATCAAAATAATTTAAAAAGGTCACTCCCCCACCTTATTGTTATGCCAAGGAGTATGGCTCTTAAACCAATTGTAACGGTGGGTGCTTTGCGATTCAATCCAAAAGTTCAAGTGAGGTTAACACCCAATCCATATATACCCATTCACTTTTTGATCCGGATCAAATGTGGGACAAGCTCCCCTTGTTACAACAACCATCTAGCAGAATTGATTAGCATTTCTCTCATCCAGAAATACAAACCCTTTAGCTCATCCAGAAATACAAACCCTATATGCCGACTTAGAGCATGCCCTTCCATCCAGAAATCCATCCTAATGAATGGAACTAGGGTTGGCTTACTTGCTGCTTCCAATGAATTTCCATGCTATTCCATCCCACCCTTAAGGCGGAAGTCAAAGAAAGCAGAATCACCACCACCCTGAAATGGAAGGCAATGATTCTAAGAACCCACTTTCTTGTAATCAGCCAGAAAATTTTGTACTTTCATTTCAACAATAAGGGATTCGGCTGATGCAAATAATAAATTCACCCATGAAGGGCCTTCCGTTCTGACAAGTCTATGGCAGTGTCTCCTATATTTTAACCTTGCCTGTTGCAAATGGTCACCGGACAATCAGGAGACCTAAGCCAAGAGGAGCTGGAATGGGAATAACAAAATTGATATTTATGACACTGTTATGGTTAACTCTATTGCCGGGAGCTTGCTTTTTTATTTCTGACCAACTATAGCCCTTCAGCTTTTAATATATCATCAGGCCTTCTTCCTACATCAGTGCCGTCCACCTACACTGCTCAAGACTGAAATGAGTTCGTTTACTGTTTGCAACATAAAACCTACACTTGGAAGATGAAGACCCAAATGGTACTCCTCTTCGTCAAACTGCAGTCGTTTTAGTGTTTTCTTGTAACTCTTGGTGGCAGTCCTGGGGTGACCCTTAGCAATGCATACCTGTGGTTTCAAGACAAAATTTGGAAGTGAGGCACTCATATGGCAAAGCAAATGTAGGAGACACAAATTTCAAACAAAAACTATTCATTGCCCTCCCCCCAAAAAAAGATTTGGGGGGCAGGGGACTAAAATGTGCTCCAGTGGTCCAATGTCAACTTGCTTCATTGGCCTAATAATTTGCAAAGAGAGCTCCAAATTCAAGTGAAAGAAATCAAGTTCAGAATCCTCAGCTAAGCTAAAGTACAACTACCGGTTAGTCCTTTTTTTGCATGAGTGCAGTCTGACAATGAACCAAGAGTGACGACAGCAACAATAAATGGTGCCTATGCCAAACAATTTGGAGTCAGTGTCACCTAGGAGACATCTTTTATTTAAAGGTTTTGCTATTTTTTAATTACTAGGAAAAATCTCACACACTAATGTTACATAAAGGCCATAAATGGACCACAAGCCACCCTGATGTATGTTGTGCACCTAAAACTCTCAATGATTAGACACCCATTGCTGTCTGATTCAAATGGCCACACATATCAATGTCAACTCAATGTGAGATTTGAGTGCATAACACAAATGACAAGGGCAATGGAATGCATATTGTGATGACCTTCACAAGAATAGCTAGTTTCTAGTGACTTTTCTAGTTGCTGCTTCCCAGAGCACATCTTAAACTATCAGAAGGGAAAAAACACTCACTCTAAAACACTCGCGATTTCACGAGCCAGTAAGTCAGGGAAGGAAAAAGTTGGAAGGAAAAAGAGAAGTCATTGAAAAAACTAACCAAATGCCCTTTTGCCAGCTCAAAAAGCCAAAATCTCCAATCCTTCAGTTCTTCCCCATCAACTTCAACAAATATATTGGTCCAGTTAGTGTGATGAAATACCACATGATCCAATCTATACCCAACTCCAATCCCCATGGCCTTCACAAATGCTTCCTTCAGACACCAATATCTGTAGAAGAAGTCTACATTTGTCAGACAGAGTTGCTTCTTCATTTTATATTTAGTAAAAAATATCACATATTTGCACCCACTTACATCTAAATGCACCAAAAACACCTAGTACATCAGTAAATAAGAAAATGCTATACACATTATTCAGCTGGAACAATGAAAAAAAAAGAAAAGAAAAGGAAAAGATATGTTATAGAGCATAACTCAGGAGAAGAGCCAGAAAATGTTTTGGGAGGGAGTGAACAAAATGTACCTATTTCTTTCTTAGAATTTTTAAATTAATGTCTCTTGAAACTAAAATAAATCTTTTTAATCACAGTTTGTCTAGAAAGAACCCACGAATATAAACCACTGTTAGTGTAGTTATATTATTACTACACCTTCTTTCTGTAGCAATAAAAATAATAAGAGTGTCAAATTTCATTTTTAAGTTTCTCCTCACTTTTTTATTACAAAGAAAGTGAAGTATTTCTAGGGGATTCTAATCCTTGTTATTTAATCAGATTCCAGATTCTAACTGTGGCGAAAACATATATTTATTAGAAAACGCCCGTCTACATCCTTTAGATTTAGTCCATGGTGAAGGTTGATCTCAGGTGGAAGGTTACAGCCATTTTGTTCAATGATTTCATTATTTCGTCATCCACTATCTTCCCCAACTACCAAAAGGGACCAAAATATAAGCTTATAGATATTTGGGACTACTCAATCCATTTTTGGACTACTCCATCCATTACACTGTAACATGATTGGATAAAATAATTACATCAATAAAATTTTGCTGAAATCAGAGTAGAACGGACGAAGGGGTCAAATAATAAGAAATAAATATAATAATTTAAGTAAAATAAATTTCTTTGAATTGAACTACGAGCTGTATATCAATCTTACCTGTAGAACTCATTTAACATTCCATCACAAGTGTCGGCATTAATAATATTATTCCATTCCAAACTTGAGAAGTATGATGAGAAGTTCTGAATGTATTCTTGAATTGTCTCTCTCTCGGGAATGAAGTGTGAAACAATATCCAACCCCACGAGGCATACTGGTTCAGAAGCTATTGCCACGTAGTCACCATGATGGGATGCATTGAAGTTAAAATTTGGAAATTCCAAGTTCACGTTATCGCATTCCTATAAAAGAAGGACCATACATAAATATCATAAGCAGGTTTACAATTCAAAAAATTACGGCAAGGTTGGAAAGCACATAAGAAATTTGCAATAGTACATTGACTAGAATGATACTTTTACAACTCCAAACAATGTAATGATCAGGAGAAAGAGACAAAAATTTAAGAAATAATAGCAACTTCAGAATTTCCTGAAATGTCATGATTTTGAAATTTCTTTTAACATCTTAATCACTGTGGATTTCTATTACTGTGTAAAAGATAAAAAGCTTTTCATGTTAAACTAAACCCATAAGTAAAATAAAACAAAACAAAACTTCCAAAAGTTTCATACTAACATAATTGAATATGATTGTATTCAATCCAAATTTTGATCAATGTCTACAAGATGTGCATTAGTTATGGACATGGTGGAATGCTCACATGAAAGTAAATCCTAAGTCACCAAGGACCTCCATGCAATGTGGATTCAGCAAGGAGGATGACAGTCGTACATATCCTAAAAGTCATTTGTGTTGGATAATTAGGATAGTTTGTACAATCTGCTTAGTTTCAACCTTGCAAAACGCCTACAAACAGAAGAATTTTGATGTCTACATTGGTTCCTAATCGGAAGACTAAACCTGCAATATCAACAAAACTAACACGCTTTCATGCCTTCACTATCCAGCTGCAGGTTGAATTACAACCCATCCTCATTTCAAATTTCAGCTACCCAATCTTAAATCTTCTTCCTTTTTGTTTTCAATGTGCATCTGTAATGACCTCAAATATTTTACCCAAATATTCAGCCAAATTAGTGTGAATTATAAATATTAATACAGCTGAAAATTTCCTAAGAATATGCTACTTTAGCTCAATTGCTAAGCCAAAACAATAAAAGGGTAAAAAAAATTCATCCAAAATAATGCACAATTTCGATTCAGAGGACAGCTAGTGAACATCAAAGTTGGCTAATCAATCACACATAGTCACAGAATATGGAAACCATTTTGTAACCTACCACACTGGAACTTCGAAAACAAATACATGCCTTCAATGGATGAAAAATTCAAGAACAAAAAACCAAATACTCCGTAAATATTGAGCTTGGGATTGTACCAGATAGGGTTTGCCCTCAGCAGTGCGTTTAATGACAATTTCCTCAAGTGGGATTCCCAACACTTCATGAACAAGAGCATACTGAAGCAGCTTACTCACAAGTGCCCTTTTTCGATCTTCCAGTTTCACAAATCTTCCAAATAACAATTACAAAAAGGTTCTTCAACACCCTTTAGATAAATACCCAATACACTAACATCAAGTGCCCATCAAAAGAAAATAATCATAACCCAAAATTGCAAATACACATCAAATATATACAAATATTCCAAATAACAATTACAAAAGGTTCTTCAACACCCAATATAGTAACATCAAGTGATCATCAAAAGAAAATAATCATAACCAAAATTGTGCATAGAGAGATATTATATATATGTGCGTGTGTGATTGTTTGTTTATTATATGTGAATTTGCTGACCTGGTGATAGAGGAATGCTCGTGTGGAGGAAGAAAAGAGATGGCGAAGAAGAAGTCTTGGGGAGAAGGGTTCCACTCGGATATGTCAACTAACCATCTCCGTACGCCTTTTTCTAACTCCATTTTTATACAACAAAATGAAAGCTTTACTCTCGCATGTCACTGGGTCTAGTGGTTGTTGCGGAAAAAACATTCGTAGGAGGAGAAATATATGTGTGTGTGTGTGTGTGTCTGTGGAGAGATAAGAGTGGCCGCCGCCGGCCGGCTGGGCTAACTATTTACTTTTCAATTTTTTTTTTTTGTATTCATTTATTTTTGGGAAATTCAAGCAAGTATTAATTTTTCATGGGATATATATATATATATATATATATATATATATATATATATATATATTGGCAATGCAATACGTATTTTTAGAAAACTTTCAACATTTACTTGATAAAAAAAATTAGAGTGCATTTTGTTGAATAGTATAATAAACGTCGTCTCACTATGTACCTTATGTAATTAATTTTTCAAACTAAAATTTTAGAAATAAAAAATAATTTGATTGTCAATATAAATTATAATTGTAAAAATGTTCGACTGTGGTTTTTTTATATATAAAAAATTAAATTATAAAATCCAAGAAAGACATGCAAAGAAAATCCAAACAAGCACAAAGCTCATGGCACAAACGAGAAAACCACACTAGGCAGAGAAACATTTGAACTTTAACACAACAAATTTTAAAAATAAAAAATAAAATAAAACCATTTAATTGACTAAAAATTAGTCGGTATTTTTAGAGTAGGAACTATATAATACTCTTGCTATTTTAAAAAATTGTATAGGAAATCGTATTAGACTTTTTTTTTTCTTTCTTTGAAGATAGTATTAGTACTAGATTACACGGTCTTTGATATTAAAAAATATATCAATTGATATCTCTTCAATTTATTTAATAAATGAATGATATTTAATTAAATGAACCGTGTATGTTAAGATATATCTTCGTATATCTATTAATAAAATAAATATTTTAAAATGTAATTTTGATTAAACCAAGACTATTTGATTTCGTTTTTTAATCTTTTCTTATGCCAACAAAAGAAGAGGGGGTATATTGGACATAGTCCATTTTGTAATGAGTCATGTAATCAACTAAATCAAAAAAAAATAAAAATAAAAAATAAAAAATAAAAAAAGCTCATTAGGATCATGCTAGCTAATGATTGCAATCCATTTACTTATAATTTATATTTAACCAAATTGTATCGAATTCCCCAGAACTATCACTTTGTAGAAAAATACCTCTCAATTATCAACTCAAAAATAAAAAAATAAAAACAAGAACTCCAATACAATTAAAAGGTGACAAATTGCACTTCAAAACCTAACACCACCAACTCCAGTACACTTGCATCAAATCCACGCGTCAAGATTTGAGACTGGTAGACTAGTGAGAGACTACACTTTCATCAAACTAAATGCAGAGGGTCTGCAATTTTATCATTATTATTTTTATTTTTATTTACTTGAATGTGAGATATTACACTGAATTTCAGGAAATTCGATAAAATTGCTTGAATCTTCCTTATGTTCCAAAAATTACACCACCATAGTCAATCTCCCCTATCACCGTGACATCCCTGTAAAGGGGTTAATGCTTGATTATATTACTTTTGTTTAATAATAATATTTTGCCAAAAAAAAAGAGTGGAATTTCAACTTTTTTCACTGCTTGATGTAATATTTTTTTTATTTTTTTTTTGTCTTTTGACCAACATTATCAATTAACAGAATTAACAGAGGGAAGTATTTGTCTATCAAGATTCATTTTTATTAAAAGGTGACCCCAATGTGATTTAAATTTTAAATTTTATCGATTTCGTACTCTTGTTTTGGGACTTGTTCTCGCTCAGCACCATGTGACAAAGGCCAACACTTATAAACTTGTGAGCCACGAAGTTGGCGGCAAGCTCTGGACTGATGGTTTAGGTATGCAGGTGGCCTAACAAATGCACTAGGAAGCAAGAAACACGACAATATGCTATCTTCCATGATATCCTAACAGAAAATTAATCATATTAATAGACGTCTTTGCCACCACGGCATGGTGATACATTGGTCACCGAAAGGTACAACAACCAATCTAATACTATATCAGCAAGTTTTTGCTGTCTTTTTACCTAATCCCAGCTTATAAATTGGTCATACATGCTTACTAACATCATCTGTGTGTCGAGAGAGGTTATCTAATGAAGTATGTGAAGATTCACAAGTGCAGGCTAGACCAAGATGAGACATGCATCATGCCGGAATCCGGAGACCGGAGCCAAAGTATCGTCAACAAACAGTCTAACCATGACATCAATAAGGTGAAAGGGCTTATGGATGTCATGCAGAGAGTCATTGCGACTAGAGGGCAGAAACAACGATCACCCGGTGTTGCTAACAAGGATGGTGGTGATCAGTTTCAAGTCGAACCAGAGAGGTCTGAATCGTCATCTGATGGTAGAATCAACCAGAACACAGCAAAGCAATCTCATTCCAGTGGATAGACAGCATCGTTGCTCCAGAAAGACCATGTTTAGGATCCACCATGTCAGTCTCAAGCCTTGCGACTGTTTAAGAGATCTGAAATGTTTCTTTCATATCTTGTGTGTGTGTGTGTGTGTGTGTGTGTTGATAAGTTGTAATGTTTCTCTCAACTTATTACTATGTAAATTCTCTAAAAAAAATTCATGTCATCTATGCAATATTAACTCTGTTTTTCCACATAAGTCTAATGAAGAAATATCAATGCAACTTCTACCAAGGAAAGTAAAATCCTAAACTTGGGGAGATAAAACTCACCAATAATTTGAGATTCCCATATCCAGTTAGGCACTGCAGGTTTGCTAGTTGATTCATCACTAGTACCATTATTTTTTTTCGATAACCGGAGTGTATCCACGGGACCCATGCAAAGTGATCCCTCCACACGAATGGGGTAAAAGTTCGAACTATGTCCGAGGTCGTAACCCCCAAGGAATTGATCGCACTCGAGAGGATTTGAACCTAGGACTTAATGCTTCAAGAGAGCCAACCCCTTGGGGTTTACTAGTACCATATTTGATCCAACCACTTTCATGAAAATTTTGAACTAATACCAGCTCACCTCATACTCTTCAAAGAGTGTCTGCCATATTGTTAAACCTTCCAATTCCCGAAAAGGCCCATCACAGTCTGGCAAGCTCAAGCATCTGCGTTTTGAATGTTTCTGCAATAACAGATTAGATTGAACAGAACTCAAATGGGCAAGAAAATTATCTCTCATTCACAAAAGGGAAGGGGATTTTCTGTATTCATATATTAACATTGAGTGTAATGTAAATGTACATCCCTAGAACAAAAAAGAAAACATTTTACAAGAGAGTATTTGAGGAAGCAAACTGAAAGGCACCACCTTAAACATAATGAACATCTACATCACAGTCACCAACAGATTTCCGAAAGACAAACTCAGTAAGCAAGTCATCCTCGGTCGTCTATAAGTCATAAAATTTGTTTTCTTTGCAAATTAGACATATGTAGTCAATGTTTATGTTATCTTAAGTACACGGGTTGTTGAAAGCATTTATTCAATTACTGCAAACTTATCATATTTATGATCCTGAACTACCACCGGGCCGCTTAGCCACTTTTTGCACTACTGCTTGTTGTCAAAAAAGATTCTCCACAGCCGCACTGGCCTTTAGAATTCGGATTGATAAATATGAACTCAGATCTGCACATAGAACCAATAGGGATGTAAGAATCCATCAAAGCAGCATAAAAATATAATGTAGAAAGCAAAAACCTAGATTTATGTCACTTCAGTAAGAGTAAAGATGGCAAAGGAGAAATTTTATAGCAACCAAATCTCATAAAGCTTTTCCTCTATGCCGGAAGTTTACTGAATACTAGAACCATATTTTTAAATACAAGTGTACAAAAACTTCAAAATCAATGTTGGCTGCTTCTAAAAAGTAGCATCAACTTTTAGATTTTAAGATGATACAGGAATTGAAAATTCTCACTTTTAAAATGACAGGCCAGGTGTAATATCCTGAATTTTAATTAAGTTATTTAGTTGGTAACAAGTGTTATGGGTCATTTAATTTTAGATTTATTAGATCGAATGATGAGTACATTGAAAAATGTAATAAATGTTATGGTGCATTTTGTTGGTCCAAGTAGAGTACCCTTGTGAGTCCAACTTGGATAAAATATATTAATTGGGATGTCGCAATATATAAAGTTGTGATAGACCATGAAAATATAGGAAGGGAAAAGAACTTGAGATAATGATAGACTTAAGGGCTCAAAAGAAAATACTGATTTTAAGTAATGGAGTAATATAGAAATTGACGTAAGTAAAAAGATAAAGAGAGAAGTGAGAACTTAGAATATTATACAAACATTCAGTATGGGTACTGGAATTCTCTAAAAGTATATAAATATATATATATTCATATAGATTAGCATATGGGTAAGCTTGCCTGTGAAAAAAAACACATGCTGGTGTGCATGTGAGGCCATATGTGGACTTATATGTTACACCTCATTGTATAGGTGTCATCCCAATTACTCATGTCCATGGAACGTTATATATACAAATATATACCATATAGTCTCCTATGTCTCTAATAGTATACAAAGTAAAGAAGTGAGAGAGAGAGAAACGGCCAGAAGGGGGGAGAGAGAGAGAGAGAGAGATTTGGTTAGTGAAGAATATTATGCATGCAAGTATATGCATGTGAAGGAAGAGAAGAAGAGCCGAAAAATTTTAGATCACGCAGCCAGTGATGAAAATAAGGAAAAGAAAGAAGAAAAGAGATATTGAAATTGGGGGGGAAAAAAACTTAAAAGAGATAGGTTCCCAAATCCTTTTTTTTTTTTTTAAATACAAAATAAATTGCAGAGAAATTTATAGTTTTTAATAATGCTATCCATGTGAAAATATAAATTTTAGTTGTGTTGCTAATTCTCTTTGTTAAAGCATGAGACGTGGTTGAAAAGCTTATAAGATTTTGAACATGGTGTTGTGATGAAAATCTGAACTGAAAACTGTGGATTAGCACTACATTCCACTTGACTTAGACTTGTTCATTTCTTTTGAAAATTTGAGACAACATAGTACACTGATGTATGAAGTTTTAGCACTTGGTTTGACTTAATTTCATTAAAAATCGAATTACTTATGAATTTCTGAAGTTTGCTTGGGACTGATTGTGAGACTGTTTTACACAGCAGAATTTTTGCTACTGTTTTGATTATAAGTGATCAGTTTTATGAAGTTTTTCAGTGATATTAATTTCTAATATTATGGTATGATATGCTAGCTTTCAAATGGCTTTGGTTTCATGCAATTTGGATTACTATACTTGTTTTGACAAATTTATGAATAAAATCTGTTTTTGCTGAGTAAATTACGGGACAGCAATATTTTTTAATGTTTTTATATCATATCTAAGTTTTATATTTAACAATGAGATTTTGGGAAATAAAAGTGGACCATATATGGTATGTTCAGATTTCTACTGTCAAGAAATATGAAATACGTGATTTATATGGTAAATTTTCTAATATGAGTATGGTGGTGGAAAAGAGAACAGCTTGTTCATGGAAATGGTATATGGATTACGTACTTTGGTATTGATTTTGTCTCTCTACTACGCATCTGCCTAGCATAAAATAGGTAGGGTAAGAGTTCCCCTTGGGTTGAAAGACCCTAAACGGCAATGTGTTCACGGTCTTAGGGTGCAAGCTCCTAAAGTCGAAGGACGGGGGCGGTGGTCCCAGGAGGAAGCCCCTAAAGACGCATAGGGTACACAGTGTTTTGAATGGATATGGGATTTATTATTTTTCTGAGATCCTTATACTTGATGAAATATTCAGTTTTATGATTATATTTCATGATTATATGCTTTGAATATATTAATAAGAAATGAGTTAAATTTGGAAATGATATGGGATTACAAGTTAATTAATATATTAATGGTTTATTTGGTTATATATATTTCAATCTAGTCCAAGATGTTCGGTTCGTTTATCTAAAATCGTTAAAAAACACTCTTTTCCTACTATTGTTTAAAGAAGTTATTTTTGGATACTCTTTTCATCACACTGAGAACCTACCGGGCTCGTTGAGCTCACCCTATTTTTCTAATATTTTCAGGTTCTAGTTCAAACTTCGAAGGGAAAACTGCAGGAAATAAAGATAAGACGAAAGTAGGAAGCTTGGTGAGTTATCTTGTGATTGATTCGAGTCTGTATTTTATGGTTTGGAAATCATGGTATTTTTATTAAATGGTGGCTAATTCATGTGCCTGTGGGGAGCGAGGCGTGACACCATGCAAATGATGAATCACCTCTAAATACTCATAATTAGAAATTAACCAATATAACTATCTAGAATCCAAATCATGGTCAAATGAAACCGAGGTGTCATCAACTGCATTGTTTAAAAGGGATAATATAACATTCTGAACGTCAAGATTGATGATCATGTGACCATACACCATACTTCACTAATGCATGCATGCATATTAACTCAGGTTCTGTCCATAAATGAAATCGACAAAATCATAACCAGAACAATTTATGGTAAATGTTGTCCATACCTGAGTTTGTCATCAACAAAATCCATCTTTGTTCCAATGACATGCATTAGGGCCTTTGGGTCAATCAATATCTTCACTCCTTTGTCTTCAACCAACTCATCAAACTTCTGTTTCTCATCTGTATATTTAAAGTATCAGCACAACAAGAGATTTTATAATCTATAAGCTTATAACAGTTCCACTTTGCTAACTAATGGAAGAAATAATTATAGCAGAGAAACATCTAAATTGTGGAGCATTGAAGCAATTTCTAGCATACTAGCGTAGAGTCTGGTCATCAATATATTTACACAAACAGCAGCACATAAATTTAAGACTTTGGAGCACTCAAAACAGACAACATAATGCTTGTAATGATGAGACAAAAAGAAGCGAAAAGTAACAAAATGAAAATATGTGTGACACAAAATTAACCAGGTGAACGAAATTTTGTTAATGACAAAAGCGACAGAAAGGATGCTTCTACCAAATGGTTCAAATGCTACAAGGTGGAACTAAGATCAAGATATATAAATAAGTAGGGCTTTGTTAATGACAAGAGAACATATTTGTAGACTTAGTAATGCAGTCTGATTGTCAACAATAGATGATTCAGAAGATGAAGAAACGGGATCAGATGTTGGGAATGACAACAGTCTGTGGTATCCAAATGCATCTTGACCAACCAAATACGGTCATATGGGGTGGATCTAAAATAACAAACTGGACCCAATTACCAAAATGAAAAGAGCCGGGTAGAGAATTTAAAGTTGCACAAAGGTGGGCAAAAATGTAAAATGCAAAATGCAGCGTTTTTAAGGAGACAGAACGTTTACAATAGCATGAAGATGGGTAATAACACAGCACAGTAGAGCATTTCACAAGCAAGGAAGGGCTGCCAATCGGAACATGGAAAACATGAATTTGCAGGTTTACAATGCCGAATGAAACAAGAGAGAGTTCCATTTCAGTAGATTGTAATAACAAATATATATATATTTAATAGTGTATTTTCATTAAATAATAGATTATAAATTAATGAGAATGATAACATAATAATGAAAAACAGGAATAAGAAATTAAAATATAAAGTGAAACTGTAGCCAAGCCTAGGGGATATGGACTCGTTAAAAAAGGAACCTTGACAAAAAATCAGGGTTTTTTCTTTACGTAGTCGGTTTGCACTAAGAAGAGAAAGGAAAAGTAATCAAGGGCAAGCTATAGTTATCATCAACTCTAGATAGAAAAATCAAAGGAAAGTGATGATATGCCCTAACTACAATTTGTAGCCACATACTACTAGTAGTTTTTCTTAGGCATGTCTATGAATTTTATGATCAAATGGTGATGCAGCAAGGTTTAGACAGACTATGCCGTGACTTTTGGAGAAAGATGATTTCTAAATGGAGATAATCTTGGACCATGGTGTATGATTTTGGCGGGATTGAGGATCATTTTACAGGATTGTGTGCAGTCTAGTCTAAGCTTAGAGGTTAGCCATAGTTTATGAAAGTTTAGGTTTTGGTTGAGTCATGAGTTAGTAACAAAAATAAGTTAAATTAACGGACTATTGTGGTCCTATAATAACGAAAATGAAGTTGTCCACTCATAAGGATTATTATCTTGTTCGTCCACTCATAAGGATTGACATCAAGATAATATTTAGTGGAATCAATGACATAATGCGATAATGTTATTTCTTCAGTTTACACATCACATGGCATGTTAAGCTTCATTAACTTATGAATTATCATTACCATTGTAACTGCGTTACCTGCGATTTACATAATTCATGTCATCAATTGGTTAGATCATTTCTTATTGGGCTATCCAAGCTCACTCTCTTTCCCCCACACTTTAGGTAATTGCGTAATTGAGTGCTTGAAATGCTAGAGGAGCTATCACAACAATTCTTTAGCAATATTTTATGTTCTTAGTTTGACGTCATTATATTAATGAAGCCCATATGTAGTGAGAATGACTAACCTCAATTATCTTCAGCAATAAATAATTTTTCAAAGGATATAAATTCTAAAATTTTACTATGTCTTAGTTCCTAAGATACTATCAACTATATGTTGGTATCCTTGTTAATATTATTACCTAAGTTCCTAACATACTATCAATGCAGTGAAATTGTCTTGTTATAGACATGTTGGGCCTCTATAGGTAAGGCTGGACCATAGGGCTTTTTTTATTGTTCTTTAGGATTATTGAGAAAGGTTCGGTAAGTCAACCTCTTCCGGCGTTCACCATGCCTTGATATTACTTCAATGGATCTGCCTACCATATATAGAAAAAAGAGGTAACTCCCAAGCTAGTGAGCAGGACTCTTTAAAGGTCATGATTAGAACAAAGCTAAGGTATACTGCTGAAGAGAGAATTGGAGATGAGGTAATGTCTATATGCTCTTATAATAAAATTCTAAATTCAGATATAAGACCACACGACCAACCTTCCAAACATCCCTAGTTAACAAGGAACAACAATAATTCATTTTAATTATTTCCCCCAGCTCGTCTTACATTTCTACAAATTTAAAGTGTGATTAATTATGATTAAGAACAACAATAATTCATTTTTTTCTTATTTCCCCCTGCTCGTCTTACATTTCTACAAATTTAAAGTGTGATTAATAAAATGACTTATCAAAAAAAAAAGAAAAAAGTGTGATTAATAAAATGATTCACCGTTTAACAATTATATTATGATAAATTTCCCAATTTATCCTACATAATGCTCCACCAACAATATAGTAATCAGAATATCAGATAATACTCATGATCAAAAATGAAACTATTCCATTTTTATTTATTTATTTAGTAAGTGGCAAATAAGCTACACAGCAATACAAACTTCCAGATGAAATCACAACAATTCTAAGCCATCATGCAAACAAAACAAATATAAAAAAATAACACATTTTCTCAGGAAATGAGAATTTTATTTAACAGAGGATTACGATATGTATCCTAATTTCATCGTTATTCAAAAACACACATGTAATATTTAAAATACAGCATATGCCAAATTTACATCAATTATAATTTTTTTTGCTTTCCATGTAAATCCGGTACAATTTTGTGCAGTCAAAACACAAATTTTCTACATGAATTTATAATCATTGATACACAACCATGCATTAGGAAATAACCTGCATAATTGAGGGTGTAGGATAAGCCGTTGCAACCACGAGCCTTGACGCCGAGCTTGAGGAAAGGGCGTTGGCGCTGCTGTAGGAGTTGGCGTATCCTATCGGCGGCGGCATCCGTTAGGGCTAGGGCTTGCCGGCGAACGGCGGGTCCGGCCACCTTAGCCGCCGCCGCCGCCCTAGATGAGAAAGACGATGCCATCTCTCTCTCTCTCTCTCCTTTCTCTCTCTAGAGGGAAGACGTTGAGGGTTGTCTGATTATCTAGATGGGACGCGTTCAAAGTGATTTATAATCCCAGGCCACACTTTTAGGCCCGCAAGTTTTTTTTGGGCCCGATACAGGTCTCAAGGCCCAAATTAAAATAGGGGATGCTCATCTACCCTACTTATTGTGAGGATTTGGGCCCAACTCAATTAAGTAGTTAAACACCTCACTAGATTTGAATTATGGTTGGTAATTGGTTATTTGAATTATGGTTGGTTACCCATTGTTAGGCGCGATTTTACTTTTAAAAAATAAATAATATAATTTGATGAACAATATTTAGATCCTTATTAATGAGGATGTACTTCATCTTTATTGCTGATGTGGACTAATAACAAATAAATATGTTCTCTTTAATTACAATATTAGAGTTGATAAGTTAAATATTTACTGAGACCTAAATATTAATATGTATATTTTTTCTTTTTGAATTTATAATTCAAAATAATGAGTCTAATTGTTATCGATCTATGTCAACTATCAGAATGGAGTACATCTTTATCGATAAGATCCGGACAAGGATTCTCTCCAGCGAATGAAAGGTATTGCACAAAATTCAGTGGTTAAGATTGAATTGATAAATATGACCCATTAGTGATGGTACAATCTTAATTAATAAATTTTGTGTAGGATTTTTTTTGCACCGGAGAGGATCTTTGTCTATAAAATTCGAGTATTGTCGTACAAAATTGTCCAACCTCTGAAGTTGATATATCTTTTTGAATCATTAGGGGTGCAAGTGGGGTAGCCCAACCTGGGCCAAGAAAACAAATTTATACGAACTTGTGAAAATCAAAGAAAACACATAACCATCAATGGTTCCACAATATTTAAGTATATGCCCAAGGAAGGAAAATGGTTTCTGCACAAATAATTGTCCTAGGGGAAAATAAATAAATAAAATGAAAGCGTGTATGGATTGTGTGTATATTATATTTATAAAATAGATTGAATTGGGTTGAACCACATTTGCACAAATTTATTCATAAAACTTTCAAGTTTTAAATTTATCATTAAATTTGATGAACTTTTAAATTTTTATATGATTTTGAATTAATAAATTAACGAGTAAATCAAAATCAATTCAATTTTCAATATTTCCTTGATAAACTTTTAGGGCAAGTTAAAAGAACTTAATTAGATAAATGGTGGGTCCACAATCAAATTCAGAATATTATTGACTATATATTGGTACGCTTGTTGTGCTTTTTATTGAGTGGGTTAATTTTATTAATGTATACAATATTACAATAAGAAGAAATAATTTTCCCAAATTAACAATATATATATATATAATTGACTTAAAAAGTGCTTGACAATGTCATAATCAACCCCACGCGGATCACGTGATTAGGACACCTAACTTTGTTTCTATTCCTCGTTGCAATTAGCTCCAACCTCACTCGCCGCCACGATGCTTATACATATACCATCACACACAAAACGATTTGCACTGAGTTAGGGCATAATAACAACTCGGTCTCTTTGTTTTTCACGCCCTCTCTCTCTCTCTCTCACAGTCGAAGCTTCAAATCTCTCGCCTTTGTAAGATCTCTCTGTTGCCCTTTTTCCATCATTGATTCGATTTTTTTTTTTTTTTTTTTTTTTTTTTTCTTTTCTAGTGGGTGATTTCCTTAATGTCTTCGCTTAATTTGTGTTGTATTGCAATTTTTTTTTTGTTTGAGTTTGGTTGTTGTTGTGTGATCGTATCTAATGATTAATCAGTGTTGATGTGTATGGGTGATTATGGATTTATGGGTCATTTCTGTTCGATCACTTTGTTAGGTAAACGCTTATGTATGAGTTTATTTAGTTCTTGAACTATAAAAGGCAGGTTTTTGTGCTTGAGTCCATTTTATTCCTTTATCTGATTGTTTTTAGTTTTCTATCTCTCTATACATAATATCTGGATTGTATTTGTGTGTTGTGTTGTGTGGTACACAGACCCATATACATAAGAAAAAATACAGAGTTTCTATATATATTATATTAAACCGAAATAGTTCCTTAATTTATGAAATATAATATGTTAATTATTAGAACTTTTAGAAAGAAGGTTTTTCTCTTGAGTTCCATTTTGTTCCAATATGTCATCATTCTGTTTGTGTGTGCGGATTATGTGTTTTGTGTCGTTTGTGTACATACATATGTATATATGAACATGAAAGTATAGATAATGATAATAATAATTGAACTGAAATTGTACCGCAATTGTGATGATGTTGTAACAATCATTTATGCATCCTACCAGTGGCTGTTGGATTTTTTAGTCCCAACAGAGCTGTGATCTTGTTTATTGATGTTTTGAAGATTTGGGTCGACGTGGTTTGGTGGAAAAATCTGCTTTAGATATAGGTTGAATCAACTTATGTAATTCTTCTAAATAAAAGAATTATTATTATTTTATTATTTTTAATTCAGTACTTTACTACTTAAAGGTTCTTTTATTAGCTTATGGTTGTATGAATAGTGGTATTTTTAGCTGATTTTATTTATCGTTAGGTATGTGAATCTCAATTTACTTCCACAATTATGTGAACAACATTGTGATGTTGTCTTCTAAAACAACCGTTTGCTGCTGTCAAATTTGTTCAACAATATGTGGACTTTTGTTATTTAAAATAAAATTGTCTCCCTTGAACTTGAAGGCGTTACTGATCGTGTAAATTTTTAAATAGAATTCACAATGATATCTAATAGTTCGGTTGAGTAAGAAAATGCGAGTTTTCTGTGATATAAGATGCTGGCTTGTTATTTGGGCGGTAAGCATTCTGGGCTTTGAGTGGAAATATGATGTAGGCTAGTAGAGATACCTATACCCAAATTATACTTCTTCTACTCTTAATATTGACTGTTTAAATACATATTTGTTTGGATATTTTTCAGTTTCTATATTAGCTTTTTCTCTCTCACACATAATAAACATATCCACGAAAAAAGTTTGTGAACTTCGTATTTTTGTGTTTTTTTTAAAAAACAGAGAGAAATTAGCAAGATTTGTGTTAACAGGGTAACAAGAAAAGGAAAAAGAAATTAGCAAGGTTTGCAATTAGTACCGAAAGAGTAAAAATAAAGAGCAAGCATTTTCTACCAAGAAATAGCAGCAAATACTCCTTTGGTCTTTGTGGTTTTGCCCATTTCTATTATAACAGAACTCATGAACAATAAAAAACAATCTTTTAGCTCTTTGTTTGAATTAGCTTAAAAGGTCCAATTTCTACAAGGAGTTATCAAATAAAATTTATAAAATAGATCAGTCTATTGATATTATTAGTTTCTTTCTTTTAGTTAAAAGGGTGCATGCGTCTTAATAGCATCATATCTTTGTTAATGTTAGTGTCACAATGTTTAGAAAAACGGTATTTCTCATTCGACTGCAGCTGCCTGGTATTTTCAAGTGCCCATAGCATAAACCAATTAAACTTGGTTCCTCTTTGTCACCCTCCTAAGTTATTATGATTGCAGTTTCTCCAAGGTATTGGGATTTTTTTGAATATGTAGAAGCAGTTCACACAATTTTTTGGCCAGTTAGTTTTTCTGATGGTACCGTCCACCATGAATTAAGGTTCTACACGTGCAGTGGCTCTTGGGACTCTGCCGTGTAGAACCTTAATTCACTAGATATACAATAATGTTTTTGCTATGAGTGAAACAAAAATTCACCTTATTTGATACGATAGACCTACTGTGGTATCACTTCCATCAATCTATTGAAAGATGGAACCTCTAGTGTGGAGTTGAGAACCCTACCTTGGTTTTCTCACCCTATACTGAGCATTTGTTACCTTGTGCATAAAGCCAAATGATGGCCTTGGCACCATCCCAGTGTAGTGATTGTTTACGTATTTCATCATTATTTCATCTCTAAGAACTAATTCTGTATTACTAAATCAAATATCTTTGCATGGGCTTTAGGTTTAACCATGTCGACTGTGAGCATTCCGACCGTGATCATTCCTTCACCTCGCATGTTCAAAAGTGCACCCCCAGCGACATCCTGTGCCTTGATAAAGAGTCCATGGTCTTTGGGTTCTGTGAAGAGTGTTTCTAAAGCATTTGGCTTGAAGTCTTCTTCCTCCTTCAGAGTATCCGCAATGGCAACGTACAAAGTGAAACTGATTGGACCGGAAGGCGAAGAGAACGAGTTTGATGCCCCCGATGATGCGTACATCCTCGACTCAGCCGAAGCTGCAGGACTAGACTTGCCCTACTCTTGCAGGGCTGGTGCCTGCTCTACATGTGCCGGTCATATGGCGATGGGAACAGTGGACCAATCGGATCAGTCTTTCCTGGACGAGAAACAGATAGAGAGTGGATACTTGCTGACTTGTGTCTCATACCCAACTTCCGACTGTGTGATTCACACCCATAAGGAAGGTGAACTCTACTGAGTGATGAAATGGGATAAACACCCGTCGCTAGGTAAATCTTGCTACTACTTTTGCCATATCAAGCATGAGAGCTGTTTGCATTTTGTGTTTGGAACGATGTTGTTTGCCTATTTCTCTTTAGTTCTAAGTTGATGGTCTTGTGTCCTTCAGAGTTTTAAAGCTAAAAATGCCCAAATGCACTTATTGTTTGCTGAACTATTTAGTGGTACTGAATATGGGGATGCCCTTCTGCTTGTGTCCAGATTGGAGTAAACAGGGTGAGTTGAACTGATTGCTACATTTTCAAGATGACGATGACAGACGATAACGACAACCATCTAATTGCTACATTTTGACCTGGAAAGGGCACTTATCTAGTTTGTTTAGAATCGCTGGTGATTGTCTTAAATTTCAGAACAAAAATGCTGTTTTTGATGAAATTGGACTTTATTACTCTTATCATTCATTTTATATATATATATATATATATATAAGCACTTTCATAATCATGCTTCCTCTCCATGCATGTTTATTTGATGAAAACCAAAGAAGCCGAGTCTTTTATTGGACTGAGTTGAGACAGTAAATAAATTGGTCAATTTATTTGCAGTTCTGTATGTGAGGAGCTGCCGAGCTTATGAATGGGTTCATGCATCAATCAGATTAAACGAACACAAGCTTTTAAGTTCCAAGTTGAGAAATGTTTTTTTTGGGTGTGTTTGGATATATGGAATTAAAGCTTTGGAATTGGAATTTATGGAATTTGAGGAAATTTTAATTCAATTTTTACCGTTGTTATTTTTAAAATTTTATCAATTCTAATTTTAATTCCATGTAATCAAACACACTTTTAGGAAATTACTTTAAAGAGTAAATTGCACTAACACTCTTCCAGATTTGGATTAAAACAACTTGGGTGGTAAATTGCACTTGTACTCTTCCAGATTTGGGTAAAACAACTTAGGCCCTTTTAGGGCAATGACACTCAAGTTTGGTAAATTAAAGGGTAAAGTGCAAAAAAAAAAACCTCCCCCCTTACTATCATATATGGCATATCAGTCCCTGTGTGGTAAAAAAAATTTCTTATACTATCAATTTGGTGTGATTGGGTTCCTGGTGGTGTAAAATGACGATAATACCCTCACTTAAGTTAAATAAATTAATGATTATAAATATAGGTCATGTAAAATGATCATTTTGTCTAAATTTGTATAAAATGTGGTTTGTTTGGCAGAAGGATAATATTAACTTCAAATTGAATAAAATTGGGATAACCTAAACCTAAATATAACTAAATCTAAAAGCAAACATGCCCTTTCATATTTTATAATATAATTAAATTTATCATTTATATATACATATATATATATCCATCGCTATTCTGGTTCTCAACTCCCCCCCCCCCCCCTCCCCCCCCTTCTCTCTCTCTCTGTCTCTGTGCAACTGCAAACTACAAGAATCCGAAGTTCAAACCCATATATTTTAGTTTATCCATCTGCTGCAAGAATCAAAAGTTCAAAACCCATATCGGCATATCATTTCATATTGTTCAAAAAATCAAAAGGGATATCTTTCTGTTTCCATCGCCAGCTGTTCCAGTTTGGGTTCGCCGTTCGCAAGCTTCAGCTACTATTCCAGTTCGGGTTCAACAAGTGACCATTGATTCCGGCGAAAGCCAAGCTGCATTCCGCGCTCCTGTGAACTGATCGACAGCAAGCTTCACGGCCTGCTTGCCTTCTCCGGTGACAAATCAGTGAACTCATCGACTTGCATTCAACTACGATGAACAAAAACGGCGAGCTCTGTTTCAGTTTTATGAGCTCACTGTTGCGTTTTTGCAACGATGGGCCTAGGTAGCGTGGACACGTTGCCGAACTGAAGTGGGTTTCGCCGAAGAGGAATGCACCGAACTGACATGGGTTTTGCAGAAGCTTGGAGCTCTCCGGAACTGGCCAGAGTGGACTTCACCGGAACTGGGTATAGTCTTGGTAGGAAATACTGATAAACATTACCTTGTTTATACTGCTAATACTCTTCAGTTTAAAAAAAAGAAAAAAAAGAAAAGAGGAGATGGAGATCTAAAGTAGTTCTCTAGCTGCTAAAGTTTAGTATAGCCTGTAAACTATAATAATTCGTGTTAAGCCATTAATCACAAATTTACATGAATCCCATATCTTAGAACTTCATGATTTTCACATATCTATAATGCATAAATAAATACTAGTTAGATATAAATACCTCGATTCACGATATCAATTCTTGTTGAGATTAAGTCCAACGTCCAGATCCTTTGGCCACGAACTAATCTGCAACTCTGATCAACAGGCAAAGGTGGAAACTAGTTTCTCTCTCTTGGCCTTTTGCACACATAAAACTTTTACGTGTTGTTTCATTAATTGTACATAATTGATGGAGTATATGCACTTTTATAAAGGCAGAGAGAGGACCAGTTTTCCTTCTAGTAACATAATTCTACTTTCCATCAAAGTAAAGAATAAGAAAGGAAAACACTTCTCCAATAAGTAATTACCAAAAAGGTAATTATAAGTTGACCAAAAATAAATAATATTAATTGATATCTATTTACTTACCCACCAAGTAATATGTCACATGTCCAAATCATGTGGATCACAATTAAATAAATAATCTTACATTCTCCCACTTGGCACATATGATAATTTCTGTAGTGCTTTAGTAAAATAGTCATTAATGTGCACCATAAATCAGATTAACTTATTAAATTGGTCATCATAAATACCATGGTTAATAAATTACCAATGCGAGGCATGGCGGTTATATATTCTTAAATGACACAGTCCCTTCCATATACCACAACATTAGTAATCTATTCAACATAGTCTATAAATGAGAAATATCAATAATGATCTAACAATAATGTCTTTTCCAAGACTATTTCTATTACCACTTATTAAAGTAATACGTACATGTACATTAATTAATAGGAAATATCAGAAACACATTTAATCAGCGCAAAATGTCAAATATATATAAGCACTATTTAAGCAATCCACAATTAAAAAATAATCATCATTGACTACATTTAAGACCCATTCTTTCAACATGTTCTATAAATGTCTTGGATGGTAGTCCATTCATTAATGGATTGCAATCATAAGTTGTGTGCTTATAATTTCAATAGACATTTGTTGTTTCTAAATATCTTCTTTAATGATAAAGTATTTCAACTTTAAAATACCTATCATTTTTCATACAAGAAGATCAACAATTGCAGCATAAATTTTCAGCAATCTGAAAACGGTACCCATAACTCCAAGTCCTGAAATAAATTCTGCAACCATAAATTATAGCCTCAAAGCATGCTACAAATTAAAATTTCATAATAGACAAAGTAATCATAAATTACTTTGCACTTTTTCATAATATTGTTCCTCCAACCAAATCTTCTAGAACTCTTTTAATATATGCTTTATGAGATAATTCTAAAAACAAATCAATGTGATCTATAACAAAATATTTCTATTCCTATCACATAGGATGCTTCATCCATATATTTCATTTCAAAGTTCTTAGAGATAACTTTTAGTTTCATATAATAAACTAAGATCACTACTAACAAATAAAATATCATCAATATATAGAATCAAAAATATAAACTTACTCCCACTAATCTTCTAGTATATACATTGATCAACAGTGTTTTTCTTAAAACCAAAAGAAATAATGGTATCATTAAACTTAATATACCATTGTTAGGAAGCTTGTTTAAATCCATATATTGACATCTTAAGTTTACGGACCATGAATTCTTTACCCTCTAATATGAAGTCTTCAAGTTTTTCCATATGGACTTCCTCTTATAAACTCCTATTCATAAAAATTGTATTCACATCCATTTAATGTAACTCTAAATCATAATAAGCTATTAATGCCATAATATTTTAAAAGATTCCTTCTTAAATACTAGAGAGAAGATTTCTTTATAATCTCTTCATTCATGACACTAATCCATTTAGTAAAATCATTACTGTTAATGGCTTGTGAATATGTAACCGGATCTGTATATATCTCACTATATATCAAAATCAGATTCTTGCAGATATATCACATAGTCATCCGGAATAGCAGATCTCCTTTCTCTTTGAGATCGTCTTAATGTTATTCCTTATGATTCTTCTACAATCTATTCATTAGTGACAATCTCATTATAAAGTTGTTGATCATTTAATTGTTCTTCGTTGTTATACGGTTCAACAACTGAAGGAACAATTATTTCCTTATATGTTATGGGTAAAGATATTTGTACCCTAACTTCTGAAATGATCAAATTCTTATTTTTATCACTCCCACTGATTTCACCATTCTTAATAAATCTGACATTACCGGTTTCAATAATTATCGTACTATGTTTTGGATAGTAAAACTTGTACCCTTTAGATTACTTAATATCCACAACATTATGGGTAACGAGGAATTACTTAACATACTCCTAACCAATTCCATAAGAGTACGATTACGCCTTACAGCTACACGCTTCTGCTGTGGCATGTATAGCAAAGTGTATTGAACACAAATGGCATACATTTTAAGGAGTTTAATAAACGGTTAGAGTATTAACCTATTTCATCATACTTTACATAATATTCACCACCTCTATATGACCTTATGATTTTCACTTTCTATCTAGTTGTTTTTCAACCTCATTTATGTATACTTCAAGAGTACCCACTGCTTGAGATTTTTCATACAACAAATAGATATATCCATAACGTGAAAAATCAACTATAAAGGCGATAAAATACTTTTCTCCTTCAAAAGATGGAACATCAGAAGGTTTACAAATAATTTCAAGAAGCTATGTACTTAATGTGACTCATTTCTTTGTGCGTTTAATTTGTCTACCCTTAATACAATCTACACACACATCAAAATCAGTAAAGTTTAGATTCAGAAGAATCACATCCTTTACTAATTTTCCTAACCTTTCACTAGATATTGACCTAGTATTTTATGTCAAAGATAAATTTTCTATTAATTGAGTTACACTTAATTCTAACATTATGATACAAGATCAAAAGGATTTTAATAAATAAACCATCAAATTTGAATTTACAGAAATCATCAACAATAATACCATAACTCACAAATTGTAATTTCTTAAATAAATATCATTACCAAATTTAAATGAAAAACTATTAATATAAAGTTTTTGAAATAAAATCAAATTATGGGAAATTGAATAAACATAAAAATTTTAAAATAATTTAAATAAAATCCATTGTCTAACATTAAACATAGTGTCATAATTGTTTCAACAAAACTTTTTCCCAATTATCATAAATAAGAAATTCTTATTTGAATTTGTGGTTTAGGCCATACAAAATTCTTACATCTATTAGAAACATAAATATTAGTACTTAAGTCAACCTATCATGTATTAAAAAGAATTTCAACAAGTAATTCGCAATATACAAAAGCCAAAAACGTACTTTTCTTTTTCGAATCATTCTTTATATGTCATGTAATCTTTATAAAAGTGTTCAATACATTAATGACACTTTTTCATTATTACATTACTTTCTTTTAGTAGATTGACCTAAATCTTTTAATTTTGGGTGTTGCTCACTTATTGCCTTTTCTGAATTATTCACAAATTTCTTTTTAACTCCTTGAGTCATCAGATGAACATAATGATTATCTGCTGCTTAAGCTTTGTCTCCTCCTAAATTAACATAATGGTCAATTCTTTTACTTTCCACTTGTCTTAATAGTGTTAATTCGAAATGACCCATACCGAGTAAACAAAAATTGAGATAAATTGAATAAGAAAATTCTTATCCACAATCATCCATAAGGTTCTCAATTTGATAACAACATTAGTCATCCTAAGAACATAACCATACATGGTAAGAGTACCAACAAAAAATCCATAGTAGTTATATCAATTAATAATTTTCGTTTTAGATATTTATCTACAACACGAAAACATTCTTATAATCAAATATTCCTTAGCACTATCATTATGAGGAACAATTATTCGCATAACCATAATGCTTAATCTGTTCGATCTCTCCCAAACTTTATGGAGAATCTTTTCTTCCTCACTGTTTTTATCAGTAATAACAGTAAGTTTCTCAATTTAAAATGTTAAATTAAGATTTAACACATCTAAATTTTGAACTCAACTTACTCATTTCATTATGAAAAGTTAATCATATTGAGAATCAGAACAGATGTAGCATGCGCATTAAGGGATGTAATAAAACAAATATAATAAGATAAAATCTAAACAACAATAATGCTTTGAGTTAACAACACGTATGTATAACTTTAAAATATAAATACAATGTATAACTATAGTACCCCTTTGAGTGGCAACTATAAAATACTAATAATGATGCTTACATGTATTTATATGTATACCTTTATTGGTGATGCATTATTTAATTAAACAAATAAGTTACCTTTGGATATCCTATATTTACCTAATTAAAAAAAAAATACATACGACCCTTAAATTTTTTATTTAATCACTTGAAAATCAATTCCCTTTGAGGAATTATTTCTCATAATTAAATAAAATCAATATTCATGAATATCACAAAAAATTATAAGTATCATAATTCATGAAATATTGCAATTATGTTTACTACTAAAATTAATATTCATCAACTATTATGGTTAGGCCACTTTGGTAGCTACCAACCTTTACATAATATGAATATTAAATTAGATAGTAATTAATTTATGATTAATTATGTCTATTACAAAAATTAATATTCATCAATCATTATGATTGGGCCACTTTAGTAGCTACCAATCTTCACATAATATGAATATTAAATTAGATAGTAATTAATTCATCATTAAGTTATATTTACTACTAAAATTAATATTCATCGACCATTATGGTTAGGCCACTTTGGTAGCTACTAACCCACACATAATATGAATATTAAATTAACTAGTAATTAATTAATTATTAATTTACCCATTTAACATTATACACACATACTCATAATTGTCGATTAAAGTTTAAGCAACTTCGATCTCAAAAACTTAATAGTCCGAAATTTCATAGAAAATATCTTTTTATTTTATATACATAATAAAATATATTATTTTATTTTCAGACTTAAAGATCATAATTGAATCAGTTTAAAATTGATTCCACAATATGTATGTATGTTTGGGTACGAAACAAAAAGTTATTTGCATGTCTAATTTATTAGATTAAATTTCTAAACTCACAAATTATTCTAGAAATTCAAATTCCTAAAATAAATAAATCAATACATATATTTTATGTATTCAATAACTTTAATTTTAATTTATTTTTTATTAAAATCAGAATATTCAAATCATTGGACAAATACTTATAACAATAATTTAAACCTCTTTAATAAAATAAATAAATACACAAACTTTATGTATTTATTAATTTTTAAATAATAATAATAATGAGTCTTTGCAATCCTTGCAAAACTGACTGTTTCTATGAAACAAAAGCAAGACAAATGCTATTATTATTATTATTATTATTTTAATTCAATGTTCTTTATTAGTCATGCACGAAAATCAATAACCTAAAGCATTGAAATTGTTTGTCTTACACACATTATGCATATGTTTGTACTATTACACATATGTAAACTATGTATCAGTAATCAACTTTCATAATTCAATTTTGGCTCGGAAATTGAGCTACCCAAACCCAAAAACCACACAGACTGATCTAAACATACGATTCTAAAATAATGGATTCTACAATTATTTAATTTTAAATTTATACATATTATTTATGCAACTTTAATGAAAAATAATGAGTTCCTAAACCGTTAGCTCTGATACCACATGTAAACTATAATAATTCGTGTTAAGCCATTAATCACAAATTTACATGAATCCCATATCTTAGAACTTCATGATTTTCACATATCTATAATGCATAAATAAATACTAGTTAGATATAAATACCTCGATTCACGATATCAATTCTTGTTGAGATTAAGTCCAACGTCCAGATCCTTTGGCCACGAACTAATCTGCAACTCTGATCAACAGGCAAAGGTGGAAACTGGTTTATCTCTCTTGGCCTTTTGCACACATAAAACTTTTACGTGTTGTTTCATTAATTGTACATAATTGATGGAGTATATGCACTTTTATAAAGGCAGAGAGATGACCAGTTTTCTTTATAGTAACATAATTCTACTTTCCATCAAAGTAAAGAATAAGAAAGGAAAACTGTGATACCCCTCGGATCCGAGACACGGGTTGATCAGGCCCGGGCCCAAACCCGAGGGAATATCAAACAATTAAAGTATATTAAAGCGAACACAGATGACAAAATGAACAATAAAGATAGAATAAAACTGAAAGAAATATTAATTATAAAATCCTCCATGTACAACTGAAAATTGAAACTCCAATCCTCCAAAACCTCAAAGTTACAACTTGGGAATCTACTGATGGACCCCTAACTAAAAGTTCAACTGAGAATGAAATTGAAAATAGATAATACTAGAAACATCGAGAGAAGTCCTACGTAATCAGATGAAAGTGAGACTGTCCTCGACAAGCACGATCAAGCTCTAAGGCTGGAACCGTCCTGTACCTGAAAAGAGTAAAAAAGGAGTGGGTCAGACCCACGAGCAAGTTCTAATCTAACTGCAATCCATACAGTGACTCGATACGCAGATACACCGTAGACACCTCACAATATCTATCTAGTCCATACGTATAAATATATCCACACTAAAGGACATTCACCAGTCTATAATAGGGGTCTCAACCTGAATAGAAGGCAACATGCGAATACGCACCCAAAGGTGGGCATGAGTACCTAGACCTAACAGGGTACACCTCAACCTATTATAACCAGCTACGCATCCACTGCATATACGCACCCTAACCAACGAGTCTGAGACTCAAGCTCAACTCGTGGTACCATAACCATATATATAAAGTCCGTCCAAATCCAGGGTATGCAGTTCAACTATTTATTAAACTGTCATACAATAAACCAACTAGTTAGTCATTCAACTTATTCAGTTGATATGACTTAACTACCATCCGTTAATCCAGGAAGTCATCCAACTTGTTTACAACTGATCTGACTTAGCCACAATTAGGATTCGATATCTTTCAATCCATTCCATTAATCCATTAGGTTAGGTTTATGCGTTTTGAGCTAAACCGTCCCTAGTATGTCACCGTCCCATACCGGTACATACCATCCTCCATATCCATGTAAATTACAACATATATAACAGTTCAATAATTTACAGACCAAAAACTACCATCCAAACAATTGCAGAAAACTATTTAAAGCTTCAGCAATTTAAATCCAAGCATTTAACCATATAGTTGCAGGAGCCGATTTTAACAAATCAACAACTAACATCCAGAGCATGCATAGACCAAATTTAATATGTCAGGGACTCCATCATGCATGTGAATAGGTTAAATAATCCTATTATTAACCAATAAATTGCTAAAACAATTCAGAAGATTGTTTAAATATTTCAGCAGTTTAAATCCAAGCATTAACCATATAGTTGCAGTAAACAATTTAATAATTCAGCAACTAGCCTCCTAAGCATGCATAGATCAAAATTAATAATTAAATGACCTTATCATGCACTTGAATGCATTCTAAAACAAGTTTTATAAATACATTATGTTCCATCAAATTGCTGAATTTTAATTCAACAATTAATTCAACTTCCATTTGTTAAGTGCCTTAATTTTTACACTGTTTGTCCCGACAACTTAGAATTAAACTTTACTCAATTTAGGGTCTTAATAACACTCAAAATTCATTCCTTGATCCCTCTGTAAAGTTCCAGTTTCATTCAAACAGTCTCCATGCTCCAACAGTGAACATAGTATGTAGAAAATTAAAAAAAAATCGTAAAATAAATCAAAAATACCAAGGGAGCCTGCTCCAGAATTTGGAGCAGGCTCTTTTCCAGCCTAGAGCCGGCTCTAGGACTCCCTAGAGCCAGCTCCACTTTGTTGTGGGAGCCGGCTCCCACTTCCATGGAGCCGGCTCTCACCTCCTCTGAGAGCCTTGTCCCCGTTGCTTCGTTTCAGTCCGTCCGCTCCTTCTCTGATCAAATCCAACCACTCTGTTGGTCTCTAAAACTAATCTTAGGACTCGTAATTTAGTCTAGAAGCATTCCCCAAGATTGTTTACAATAGTTTTGCAAACAATTACAGAGTTTAATCAAGCCATTTAAACTAGCATAGTTGAAGAACAATACTGAAACTAAATTGCGACATCAGTTTTATCCCAACCCCTCTGTTCTTCCTCCAATTTTAAATTTGAAGTCTTAAATTACATCTAGTATCCAATCAGACCTCGGTTGATTTCAGTAAGATTCAAAATAAAAATTAAACCAGTAAGACGTTACGCCAAAACAGAGTCAAGAAAACATACGTGCTATAATTGTTTTGTAAATAAATTTCACAGATAAAACGATCAAGTAAAACATATATCAAACATGCATGGTTCAGTTTAAGGCCAATTAATCTCCTAGAGACTGTCTAGGTGCACAGAACACAAGCCAAAGGGAAGGAGAAAGAGAAGAACTTGCCTGTACAGTTTTATAAACAGAACCTTGACGCCGTTGTTCTAAGATTTCCGGCAACCACTGACTACCTTCTAGCCTCCTCTGGTTCTGATCTAATCCACCAAACACCTCCCTTGGTCTTCTCTGTTATTCTCCTTGACAGACCGTTACGACGCTCTGTTCTCTCAACTTCTCTCTTTACTGTATACGGGAATATGGTGAATAGGGTTTTAGAAACCCTCGGCAGACGTATACCCATATATTTATAGAGTTATACCAAAACCCTACATTAATTAGAGCCCTAACTAAATCCTAACCAGCCCATAGAACTTAATTAAATCCCGTGTCGGCTAAAGAAACTAAACCCTCAATTTTGAAAAATCGTTAATTAAAATACTTCCTAAATTACTTCCTAAATTAAAACCTTTAATAATCAATTAAATAAATAGAATGCAATTTAAACAAAGAAATAGATACCAATTAAATACACGTCACACAAGTAAACAATTAAATAAAATAATTAAACCAAATAATCATGCAAAAATACAATAAAAATAATAAATAAATGCCGAGACTATCCTTTTAAAATTAGGGGTATTACAAAAACACTTCTCCAATAAGTAATTACCAAAAAGGTAATTATAAGTTGACCAAAAATAAATAATATTAATTGATATCTATTTACTTACCCACCAAGTAATATGTCACATGTCCAAATCATGTGGGCCACAATTAAATAAATAATATTACATAGTCGTCAAACATGTATACAAATGCCTGCCATCATGCTCGCAACTTTCTTCCTATAGACATGAGCCTCTGCTCTTTACCTGCAACAAAGGACAGAAACCCCCCTTGTGGAGGGAAAAAAAACCCCCTCCAATAAAAAGCGCACACGTCATCACTACCCATATCTACATTCCAAGGACATATAAGGCCCATCATGCTCAAGCCCAAATTGAGGGTATTTACAGCCCAAGACCATTGTTATTTGTCCTCCAACCTCCATCAAGGCCGAATCAAGAAGTCATCAGCCCAGCTTATTAATATTTAACATCCGGCCTGCTACTCAAGCCCAGCCGGATCAAAATATGTTCAGCCTAGTTATTCAAGAGTACACAAGTCCTACCAGTTGAAGGATTTACTGTAGAAGGAAAACTCTGAGATAGGAAGTTCTGTATAAGGTAAGTTCTATGTATGGAAAATTCGACAATGGAAAGAACTCTATTAGAAAAGAATGTTTATATAGAAAGAATTGGAGGGCAAGCAACGCGAGTCCTACCATAATTTTGCAATCTTTTGTATATAAATAGAGGCTAAGACCTCCAATAGAGCGATCAAGCAATTCTACGCTTCTCTATATACTGTTCTTGTTTATTTTAATTATTTGTTGAGTGAGTTGTTTTATTTTTCTCAATCATTATTGGTTGAGCGAAATTTTGCACCTACACTTTGGCGCCGTCTGTGGGAAACGTATAAAAATATACTCCTACTTGTTCTTCAAATCAAATCCTTAGTCGTGTCTGGAATGTCAAATGGAGAGTCAGCAATGAATCAACAGATAGAATTGATGTAAAAGATGCGAGAAGAATTCTTGCACCAATTTGAGACACTCCGGCAAGCAAATGATACGAGTGTCGCCCAGATAGCTGCGCTTCAGCAGCAGACTCATACGCTGCACACGGCTATGGCCAGGCTAACGCCACAACCACCACCAGGCGATGCTGCGGCACCACCCCCCACCCGGAATTTACCTCCGGTTCACGAGCCTCCAGCCAACGAGACACCACCCAACAGGGCTCGACCTAATGAGGTTCAGCAAAAGCAAGGGACGAGGTCCGAGGCGGTTGCTTCGGATAATCTCCCGCATCGCACACAGGATGAACAGGCCGAGTCCAGCCATAGGCCTACGGTATGGTCCAATGGCGTTCCAGATGGTGCACGCGCACAAGATGCCTTCGACGAAAAGAAGCTCTTAAGAATTCAGACACTAGCCGAGATGGCTAGAGAGCACAAGAACTCCTTGGTCAAGACCCCCTTTACTGACGAGGTGTACCTTGTGGAGAGACCAAAGAAGTTCACTATGCCATCCTTCACCCAGTTCGATGGGGTAGGAGACCCCTCTCGGCATCTCGATCATTATGCGCAAAAGATGGCACTGGACGATCATAACGATCTATGGATGTGTAAGGTTTTTCCTACCAGTTTAACCGGAGCAGCATTAGAATGGTTCAGGAATAGGCCACACAAGTCTATCCCTGATTATGAGACCTTGTGCACTATGTTCTTAGCCCAGTATTGCGGAAATAAGAAGCAGAAGAAAAGTATCACCAGCCTTTTCACCATAAGGCAAAGGAAGGGAGAAACTCTGTAAGATTTTTTATCCAGGTTTAACATGGAGGCCTCGGAGATAGCAGATTGCCACCCTGCCACGGCAATCGAAACATTTAAGTTGGCAATGATCCAGGGAACCAAGTTTCACACATCCTTGGTCAAATATTCCCCCCCGGATATGCAGACTTTGAACGCTAGGGCACAAATCTACATTCGGTTGGAGGAAAACGTAGCCCACCGTGCATAGCACGCTACCCTCGTCACAGTGGAAAACAAGTCTCGAGAGAAGGCTGCGAGCACAAGGATGCAGAAGGTTCCTCATACCACCACACAAGTCACCCAAGCATCTGAGAAGAGGCGAAGGACAGAGGACATGCTTACCCCTCTCCGTACTACCTTGGCGCGCCTATTCCAAGAAAATAAGACGAGGTTCGCAACTCCTCAGCCCATGAAACAACCCTTGGAGCAGAGGGACAAAAGCAAACATTGTGCCTACCATAGAGACTATGGGCATACCACCAATAACTGCAGGTCCATTTAGTGACAGGTAGAAAGCATGATAGCGAGAGGAGAGTTGGTGGAGTATCTCGCCACGAAGGAGCACGTAAAACCTCGGGAGGTTAACCCTCGACGGGTAAAGGGCGGTCAGGTAAAGGTTATCCATGCTATACACGGCAGGTCAGAGGATGATGAAGAGTCTGAAGAGTTGTACAGATCCAGGCTGAGAGAGGCTCATAAGTTACGAAGATTGTCTTCGGTAAACACGGTTGCACCAGGCAGCATCAACATTGGATTCGGTAACAATGATCTTTCTAGAGTCCAGCGCCCGCATGAGGACACCTTGGTCATTAGCCTCCTGGTAGCGAATTATATGATCAGGAGAGTGCTGATAGATCCGTGAAGTAGAGCCAACATCATTACAAAAACAGCTTTTGATCAGTTGGGGGTTTCGCCATCGTCCATCAGGCCAACTTCCAGCCCCCTAATGGGATTTGATGGTACTAAGGTATCCGCTTGGGGTGATCGATCTATCCGTTACTGCAGCAAAGAGGACTCTGAAGGAGAACTTTGTCGTGATGGAGATTCATCCATCTTATAACCTCATTATGGGGAGAGGTTGGATCCATCGTATGAACGGAGTCCCCTCTACCCTTCATCAAGTAATGAGGTGTTTATCCCCAGATGGCAGGGAAGTCATCGACCTCTGGGGAGACCAGGTGGCTGCAAAAAAATGTTACATGCTAACGCTACATGAAACAAAAAAGGCGTCAAAATCACCTCAGTTAGAGGCGAATCCCAAAGACGCAATCAAATAGCAGTTACAATATCCTCTGCCCAAGTATCTCAAGGCAGAGGAAGAAGCCGAGGTTGAAGCACCTACCGAGGAGTCCCTCGAAGCTATAGAGGTAGTCCTCGGAGACCCTCAGAAGGTCACCTACATTGGCTCATCTTGCACAGCCGAAGAGAAGAAAGCAGTGATCAGGGTCATTTGGTGCAATTCAGATATCTTTGCCTGCGATCACTCGGAAATGGTGGGGATCGATCCTATGGTCTCATGCCATAGTTTGAGGGTTAACCCAGAATTCAGGCCGGTCAAGCAGAGGCACCGACGGTTCGCACCTGAGCGGAATCGCATAATAGCCGAGGAAGTAAATAAACTATTACAAGCAGGATTCATTCGAGAGGTACAGTACCCACAATGGCTCTCAAATGTAGTAGTCGTTCAAAAGAAGAATGGGAAATGGAGGGTATGCGTAGATTATACCAACCTTAACAAAGCTTGCCCAAAAGATAGCTTCCCTCTGCCCAAAATTGATCAAATGGTGGATGCTACGACTGGTTATGAGAGGCTCACATTCCTCGATGCATACTCCGGCTACAATCAGATTCCCATGAATCCTGAAGATGAGGAGAAAACCGCTTTCATTACAGAGACAGGCACTTACTGCTACAGAGTGATGCCCTTCGGCCTAAAGAATGCCGGAGCCACCTACCAGCGACTTGTCAATAAAATTTTTAATAATCTGCTGGGGAACACAGTTGAAGCCTATATCGATGATATGGTGGTCAAGAGTATACGGAAAGAGGACCACCCGAAGCACCTCCAGGAGGTCTTTGATACCCTCAAGAGGTACAATATGAAGCTGAACCCCACCAAGTGCTCATTCGCCGTCTCATCAGGACAGTTCCTTGGGCACGTCGTAAATAAAAGAGGAATAGAAGTAAGCCCAGCTCAGGCAAAGGCACTCATACAGAACCAGGAGCTAAAAACCCGCAGGGAAGTGCAAGTTCTAACCGGCCGAATTGCGGCTCTCAGCCGGTTCATATCCCGATTATCTGATAAGTGTAAGCCTTTCTTTGATGCTATTCGATCCAAAAGCAAAGATATGTGGGGACCTCAGCAGCAGGAAGCTCTCAACCAATTGAAAAGCTACATGACGAAACCCCCGATCCTTTCTGCTCCAACACCCGGAGACACTCTCATCCTGTACTTAGCAGTATCAGCTGTAGGAACGAGCGCAGTGTTGATCAAAGAAGAAGGCAAGTTTCAGCACCCAATCTTTTACACAAGCAAAACGATGACGGATGTCGAGACACAGTACAACAAGACGGAAAAGGTAATCCTGGCGTTAATTTATGCCAAGAGGAAACTTCGACATTACTTCGAGTCTCACAGCATAGTGGTACTTACAAATCACCCTATACGAGCTATCCTAGCTAAACCAGACCTGTCTGGTCGAATTACAAAATGGGCTATTGAACTTAGCTCTTTTGACATCACCTATGCACCAAAGGTGTCTCACAGGGGGCAGTCAGTAGCGGATTTCCTACTAGAATACGAAGATCAACCTGAGGAACCGATACTTCAAGAGCCATACTGGGAGTTACGGGTTGATGACTCTTCCAACCGGAAAAGGGCAGGGGCCGGGATTGACATCACAACACCCGAGGGTACCAAGCTGCAGCAGTCAATTTTGCTAGATTTCCCATCTACTAATAACGAGGCCGAGTATGAGGCATTGCTCGCCGGACTTCGGCTAGCTAAACAGCTACAGGTACGGTGTTTAAAAGTTTTTAGTGACTCACAGCTTGTGATCAATCAAGTGACAGGGCACTATTCTCCCAAGGAGGAACGTATGAAGTCATACAAAGATGCTGTAGAGAGTGCTACCCGGGAGTTCGATCAAATCGAGTTCCATCAGGTACCACGAGATGAAAATGCCGAAGCAGATCGATTGGCTGCAGCCGCATCATCTTCAGATGAAGAGTTGATTCGGCTTGTTCCAATCGATGTTCCAGAAGAACCCAACATTAATCCCCGGCAAGAGGTGATGGTGATCCCGGAAGTACCACGCGAGCCCTGCTGGATCGATCCAATCGAGGCCTACCTCAAGGAAGGAGTTCTCCCTAGTCAGAAAGCTGAGGCAAGGAAGCTTAGGCTTACCGCGGCCAAATACGCAATCATCAATAACCAGTTTTACCGAAGGTCATTCTCCGGTCCTTATCTCAAGTGTTTAACCCCTACTGAGGCTCTCACAATTCTAAAACAAGTTCATGAAGGAGTTTGTGGAAACCACTCGAAAGGAAGATCCCTTGCACACAAAATTCTAACCCAAGGTTATTTTTGGCCATACTTGGCTCGGAATGCCGAGGAATACTCAAGAAGATGTGACAAGTGTCAGCGCCATGGTCCAATAAAGCACCAACCTGCCGAAGGTTTGCACGCCATGGCTAATCCATGGCCGTTCGCCCAATGGGGGATTGATATAGTAGGACCATTACCCAAAACCATGGAAAAAAAGGAGCATGTACTTCTGGCTACGGATTACTTCACCAAGTGGGTGGAAGCTGAAGCCTTCTCTAGCGTCACCCACGAAGAAGTGAAGCATTTTATTTGGAGCAACATTATTTGCCGGTTTGGGGTACCAAAAGTCATCGTAATGGACAATGGTAAGAACCTCGATAACAGAAGTACAAGGAAGTTCTTTAGCGAACATGGAATCCTGCAAAAATTGGCTGCAGTTAGTCATCCACAAGGCAATGGGCAAGCTGAAATAACTAATCGCACGATATTCGGGTGCTTAAAGAAAAAATTGGAGAAATTGAAGACAAAGTGGTACGAGAATCTAGCTCAAGTGCTCTGGGCCTATCGAACCACTCCAAGACGACCCATGGGAGAAAGCCCATTTGCTATGGCATATGGATCCGAAGCTGTCATTTCTACCGAGTCCATAATCCCAACTCTTCGGACATCCTTGGTACTGGAGGGGAACAATGAGCAACAACTCGAACATAGCCTTGATCTTGTGGACGAAAGGAGAGATGCAGCAGCAATTCGTCTCGCGGCATACCAACAGCAGGTGTGTAACAGTTATAACAAACACGTCAGATTCAGGAGCTTTGTGGTAGGCGATTGGGTTTTGAAGCAGGAGACAGCTCATGTAAAGAAACTGGAACCTAATTGGACCGGACCCTACAGGGTTACCGAAGTAGTGGGGAACGGAGCATATCGTTTGGCCGAAGCTGACGGACGTCCCATTGCGCGTCCTTGGAACGCAATACACCTGAAAAGGTATTTCCATTAGTTAAGTTTGTCCATTTTGCTGCAACTTCTTCACAAATAAAGCTGCGTATGTCCACAGTCAGCCAAACTTTTCTTTATTTTGCTTCTATATTCAGTACAACTTTCCTCTATAAACAAAAAAAAAACAAAAAAAAAAAAAAAAAAAACAACAAAACATGAGTTATGGCCTGTGCTTAAACCTTTCTATCCCACATCGACAAAAAAGTATGTGCTACATTCTGTTATATATGGAAATATTCAAATAGTTAATCACGGTGTAAGGAGGGCCCACTGGTATTTAAGGCTGTCAAGCTCAATACCAGAGGCATTCCTTACACCGACCTTTTTGACAAAATTTAGTCTATGTCCCACATCGGATAGAAATAAAAAAGAAATGTGGTTCATATATGCGTGGTCCACAACATTTGGTTGCCAAGAAGGGAGTATCAGTGGAGGAGGCAGGTCTCCAAAGTCAACAAATGGAAAACGTCACAGCCACTGTTACTCGCTTTCTTGGCCTCTTATCATTTTTGGATCATCGGCCTCATGATAAGTGGTTTGAGGAAAAATATAAAACAAACCTCCCCTCAGGCTCAGCGCCGGGGAGTAGTTCATTCGCCTCGGACCTTGAGTGTCCAGTTCGGCACAACCTCCCCTCAGGCTCAGCGCCGGGGAGTAGTTCATTCGCCTCGGACCTTGAGTGTCCGGCTCGGCAAAACCTCCCCTCTGGCTCAACGCCGGGAGTGATTCATTTAAACCTCCCCTCAGGCTCAGCGCCGGGGAGTAGGTCATTCGCCTCAGACCCTAGGTGTCTGGCTCGGCAAAAATCTCGCCTCAGACCCTAGGTGTCTGGCTCGGCAAAAATCTCGCCTCGGACCCTAAGTGTTCGACTCGGCGAAAATCTCGCCTCGGACCCTAAGTGCCCGGCTCGGCAAAACCTCCCCTCCGGCTCCACGCCAGGGAATGTATAATTCGCCTCAAATCCTAAGTGTCCGAGACAGCTTCGGACCCTAAGTGTCCTATTCAGCACTAGTCCTCCACGACTCAGTGCCGAGGGATAATTCACCTCGAATCCTAAGTGTCCGAGACAGATTTGGACCCTAAGTGTCCTATTCAGCAATATTCCTCCACACTAAGTGCCGAGGAATAATTCGCCTTAGACCTCTGGTGCCCGGATCAGAACTCTTTCCTCCAGACTCCAAGTGTTTAATACCCTGTGGATGCGGATATATCATAAGTTCATCATGATCCACCCCACATCAGGAACACACGAGAAGGAAAGAGTATGTATACGTCTACTGCAGGCAAGTAAAAGGCAAGGAGGGTTCATTTAACAGTTAAATCATTATCTATATGAATCATCTTGCGATATCAACTAAACTGTTAAAAGGATCTCCTTCTTCCCACCATCCTTGCGTTTTCGCAGATAGCATAAATCCGAAGCATAAAGACAATGTTTATTGTTTAAACACATTACCAGTCAGAGAAATATGAACAGTATCAAGAGCATACAGCAAAAACAAGTCAGGTAAGCCTAAAACAAAAAATTATATTCATTATCCCAAACAGGCTGTCCATAAAAACAAAATACATGGTTCTACTTCCTCTTCGGATCGAAGGGAGTAGATTCAAAAGCATCCACTACAATAGGACTTGGGGTAGGAGGAATTGAAGCCGCAGGAGCAGACGAGCTAGGAGTACCCTTCAGGTGCGCCTTCACCATCTCGGCAAAGCGGATTTCAGCTTCCAAAGCCTCTGGCCCTTCATCGTATGGGAAGTGCACCCCCACCTGCTTGTCAAAAGCGTCCGGATCCATTGTCTTAGGGCCTGAGCCCTGATTATAACCAGACCGGAACGCTTTAGCACTAGCCAGGTGTGCCAGACAGGAGTAGCTCCCCTGCATTTGCTTCCCCGCCTTGAAGCAAGTAGTAAGAGCCTCGGTCAGGCGTTGAACTTCGGCCTGAAGAGAATCCACCTTAGCCTCAGAGGCTGACAACTGCCTCTTGTACGCATCATTGGCTTCAGAAGCTATCTTCAGATTGGTAGAGGCAGTAGTGGCTCTCTTCTCTGCATTGTCAAGATCCTTTTCCAGCTTCTTGATGGAGAGGGATTGAGCTTCAGCAGTGGCGCAGAGGGCCATGGTATGGTATAGACTCTGTTTAACAGGGGAGCAAATATAAGCATAAGTAGAAACATAAGCAAGCAAGAGTAACATAATTCTGAAGGAGCAATGCGAACCTCTATGGCCCGGACCGGGGGAGAGGGGAGTAGTTGTTCCAACCCCATTTGGCTGATGGCTTCCTTGTCCTTTGAGAGCCACATTCCTCGAGCCACCGCCAGTGCAGCTGAAGGGTCTGTAATCACAGAATCCCCTGAGTGCAGGACTGACCTGTCAGCCCTGGTGAAAGAAGGAGTCCAAGGAGCCCCAGTCTCAGCCAAAACAAAGGCCCTGACTTCATCTTCAGGTTCGGCCTCTCCAGCCTTTTTCCCTCTGCTCTTAGAAGGGACTTTGCCCTTGCCAGAGGATGAGGGGTTGAGGCGAGATTTCTTCATTGGTGGTTCCTCAACCTCCACCTCATCCTCAGTTGATCCAATAACAACCAAGGGTTGGGCATCTTCGGCTTTCTTTTTTAAAGCCTCAGCCCTCAGTATCTCCTCCTCAGTCATAGGGAAACTGTCAAAGGATGGTAGAGACAGATCCATGAGGTCTGCAGCAACAGCACTGGAGGCAATATCCTTGAGGTTTGAAGAAGTTAGCAGGTCCTCGATAGGCAGGGGGTCACTCCAGACTCGTTCCTCAAGAAAAGAAAGTCTGTTCGTTGCCGCGGAGGATGGGAATGTAGCTGAAAAAACACCAAGAAACTCATAAGTACGGCGAAACATTAAGACTTGGCAAGGAAAACAACCAGAACACTTGGTATGAAAGGAGGTTAAGTATTCTATACCTAATTTCCCGAACTTGCGCGGGATGGGGAGCGTAATTGATTGGGGCACGAACCATTTTCCTTTAACTATAACCATTCTTTCTTTCCACTTCTTTTCGGATGAAGGAAGGTTCGTGCATATCCTTTGATGAAGGGGAGAGGTAAAAAAGAAGCGACCAGGCTCGGTCCTATGCTTAGATATATTGTAAGTAAGCAGAAGGTCGGCAAGGGTCAAATCCAGAGCCTCTAATTTTCGGCGCACCAACAGTGCCGAAAGGATGCGAAAGAAATTAGGATTTACCTGAAGGGGGGCAAGATTCAGCTTATTGAAAACTAAATGATAGAAGGGATGAAGAGGGAATCGGAGGGCGTTAAGATGCCCCACCGAAAGAAGTAACTCATCCTCCTCAATTCCCTCGCCGGAGGTAAAATCGGCACCCTCGGGATATTCTGCAATTTCTACTCCCTCAGGAATATCAAATTCTTCCATTACCGAAGCAATAGAGAACTTGATGCGGCGAATAGAGATGATTGCTTTCTTCTCTTCATGAGTAAGAACATAATCAGAGCCTGAGGTGGATGTCTCAGTTGGAATAGGGGAAGTACCTAATGGATTCAACAAAGGGCGATCTGTAGAAACCCTAGGAGGGGGAGCCCTAATGCGAACGGGGGAAGATGAAGGTGTGGATTCAGAATCCCCAAGGTCTATACGTTCGGGAGTAGATGAAGTACTCATAATGAAAGATTGAAGAGAAAGATGCGAGACTAACCTGACAAAGCGATGGAATGAAGAACGCAGAAGTGCAGCAAGGGCAAATGTAACTCTTGCAAAATCTTGTATGACGGAGTAATAATGAAAGACCTCGAACCGTTTCTGAAGCAAAGTAAAAAACCGGTTTCAATTCCCTCTTTAATAGGAGCCGTCGCTCAATTAAAAACGAAATTTGGGGCAAAGTGTGGAGGGAAAAAAAACCCCCTCCAATAAAAAGCGCACACGTCATCACTACCCATATCTACATTCCAAGGACATATAAGGCCCATCATGCTCAAGCCCAAATTGAGGGTATTTACAGCCCAAGACCATTGTTATTTGTCCTCCAACCTCCATCAAGGCCGAATCAAGAAGTCATCAGCCCAGCTTATTAATATTTAACATCCGGCCTGCTACTCAAGCCCAGCCGGATCAAAATATGTTCAGCCCAGTTATTCAAGAGTACACAAGTCCTACCAGTTGAAGGATTTACTGTAGAAAGAAAACTCTGAGATAGGAAGTTCTGTACAAGGTAAGTTCTATGTATGGAAAATTCGACAATGGAAAGAACTCTATTAGAAAAAAATGTTTATATAGAAAGAATTGGAGGGCAAGCAACGCGAGTCCTACCATAATTTTGCAATCTTTTGTATATAAATAGAGGCTAAGACCTCCAATAGAGCGATCAAGCAATTCTACGCTTCTCTATATACTGTTCTTGTTTATTTTCATTATTTGTTGAGTGAGTTGTTTTATTTTTCTCAATCATTATTGGTTGAGCGAAATTTTGCACCTACACCCCTAATTTCAGCATTTTGCCAATATCAACATCCAACAGCTCACTTATCGCTGTGCGCGCGCGTGTTTAGCAAAGAAAATATATGAACTAATGCCCAGGAAAAAGAGGCACAATATGGTAGAAAAATCTGTCAAAAACGATCTTCCAACAAATAGATGGGTCTGGCTAAAGAGCACAAGATCCAGAAATGAAAATCATCGTTTACAAATTGTGTGCACACAACTCACAACCAAGATAAAATATTCTAATAAATCACTACCCATTCAGGGACATTTTTTTCAGCTGGCTGTTGACTTTTTTTTTTTTTTTTTTTTTACCCTATGAATTAAATAAATAATAATCAAGAAATGTTACCAAAATAGCATTCCTAGTTCTTGCATAATGATTTGGTAATCCACCCTCTCATCTGTGCCCAGAGAACCCAATAATCGAAACAATTGTCAAAGATAAAGATAGCATTGAGATTACTGATGGAAGCAGACATTCCCAAATCTCTCCATAGAATTGAAGCAGACATATATATATATATATATATATATATATATATATATAGTGAGAGAGAGAGAGAGACGAATTGGGTTTAGGGGTGGGCTCCTTAAATGCACAATTAGTGAGGGCTTTTATGCACAAATGGTGAGGGGCAAAATGAGAAACAAAAGGGTGAAATGGGGTTTTCAATTTTACTTTTTGTAAAAAGTGGTCAGAGGGACCGATTATGCACCTTTTTTGAATTCTGTAAACTTGCATGCACATTTTTAAACAGTAGGAACCAATTTTACACAAAGTCTATATATCATAGAGATTTTTTACACTTAACCCTAAATTAAATGATGGCACTTCAAATCAAGATAAAAGTAGACTATTGTCCTTGACTTATGAATTGACTTGTTTTAGTTATGAATTTATTATTTTAACCTTTTTAAAGCATTTTAATAAACAAAATTAATCTTGACTCAACAACTTTATTTCGACAATTATGATCATTGACATTGGGGAGATACTGCATCCACTCTTTTTCTTACTCAAGTTATGTGATGTTTATTTGTCAATAATCGCTCATAAGTCCTAAACTATTCATAATAAGTGAACAATAATTAAAGATTTTTTTTTTTTTTTTTTTCCTAAAAAAAGGTACTGTAATAACTAAAGAAACTAGGGGAAAAAAATAATAATAACTAAAGATTTTGAACTAAATAGTGTTTTTTTTTTTTTTTTTTAATATATTACATCTTGGTAATAAATTCATACGTCTAAACTTTAGAACAAACTTTTAGTATTACTATAATTATATATATTATATACTACAAGTATTAGAACCTACTCACAAAAATATTCATTGCCTTTTTTCTTTTCTTTTTTTTTTTTTTTGGTATAGGAAACGTGTATTCCTTGAGTTGTGAAATGTTAATTGTAATTTGTATCGTGCAAAGATGGAAAGTGTAGAATGTAGCACCCTGCATGAATCCTTAAATTACTATACCATTCACAACAAACTTTCATGACAATAAAGTCCATTATCAAATGTTAGATTCACCTGTATCAGAAAATAAAAAAGGGAGATGGTTCAAATCTTTTAGAATTATTTTGTAAAGGAGAACAATCCCTCTCATATCTGTGCTTGTATTAGTCAACCTCCACTTTTAGTTGGTGAAAGTGTTGGAAAGAAATTGTACCATTAAAGAGAAGTTTGAAAGAGATTAGAGAAGAAAACAAAATCTACTAAGCCCTTTCAATACCAAACCATTAATAGAATAGACGTGATTATGACATCCATTCTCAACGGAGGTGTGTGTGTCAATCACTTTAATTTCTTTAAAAAAAAAATTCATTATTGGTGGGTGGTAGTGTTGTAATCTGGACACATCTACCTCTTTATAAAAAAACTCTTAATTTGTTGAGAAGTCGACAACCGACTGAGAGAGATAATAGATGGAGAAATTCTAAACTTGTCGAAAGCTGAGGACGACAATGGATGAAGAAACTAAAGTGTGGTCTGTTACGATGGGCCTCACACTCGTATCTCAAAATCGGTTATGGGGAATTGAATATCTCACAAGTCAGGTCATGAGAATTGGCAAGGGCAAGTTGATTATGGAAATATGCAAGGACAAGTGTGCTGCGGTTCTTCTCCAAACATTTATAAATTTTTATTTAACAATTTAAAAAACATTTCACATTATTTGCTTCACATCACTATTTCTGCAATTATTTGCCATGTTTAATTTCACACACAACTTAATTCAAACAAATATGACAATCTGATGTATAATCATCGGATGTAGACTTCATATGCTTGGTAAAAAAAAAAAGAAAAGAGTATTGGAGAGGATCTAGGTCCATACCCACCCAACAATTGTCGGCTTGGATCAATTTAGAATTAAATGGGACCCTATGATTGACCATCTAGATTTCTCCACGTGTATACACACACATCCGATGATGTCATCGCCGACCCCACGACTCTGACCTCATACCAGACCCCAACCGCTTCCCAACCTGTCTCATCTCCGGTTCAGCCAACTCGGTTCTCCTCAAATAATTCGCCGCCCGGTTTGCTTGAAACCGGGTTCGAAAAACTTCCTTTAGACTCGTCCAAAACCCGGTTCTGTTCCCTCTACCATTCTTCGACCCAACCCTCCCCATACACGAAACTCTCGGAGAACCCGGTTCGGCCACCTGAACAACCGGTTTTCCATTCGGCTCAGACCGGGTTCGAAACAGCCGGACATTTTCCGGCCTCCGGAACTTCCCGCAGGCGAAGCAAGAATTGGGGAGTCTGATGATGGACGGTTTGGATTCAAGAGTCGGAGATGGCCTTTGAGAAGATGAATTGGTAGTGAGGTTGAGAGTGGCCTTTGTTGAGCCCTTGCGTTCGATGAAGGCATTGCGATTGAGCCAATCGAGTTCGTGTTCTTTGGGGATCCAGAAAGACTCCGGCGGGAGATCATGATCTGGAGGAGGATCGACATCAGCTTCTTCATTTGACTGTGAGAAGCTTTGGCAGCTGTCGCCGTCGGCGGAAACTGTGTTCGTCAGATCGGATTGTGGTGGCATTAGGTAGAGAGAGAGAGTTTTTTTTAGAGAGAGAAAATGTGGAACAGTTGAAGCAGGATGGAGATTTCAGATTTGGAGGGAAGTGTACGTGATGACTGGGGATGAGGACATGCGTATGACACACAATGACAAAAACACGCTGTCCCTAATTCAAATCACAAGACATATCACGTTTGTACCAAATATATATATATAGATATATGTATATTAAAATTAAATTTTCGATTTGGATTAGTTTGTGATTAAAATATTCAGAAACGCCTTAATTTTTAATTTTTCATCGCCAAATGTAACAGTTTTATTCAGGTTTATGGTTACATTGATGGGGACCACATAGTTTCAAATTATTTAATAATTTTTCTTCTTATGAACTATATGATTTATTTTTAGATAATAATATTTTATTCTCATGCTACAAAAAATGAAAAATATATTTTTCTTAGTTGATAGTTCATGTGAAATGTGAGATTTAAGTTACATTATCCTTTTATATGGAGTGTTGTTCGCACAAATTGGCACTATTAATTCTCGAATTTAATTTGTGAATCCTAATTTATAATTATTTCTTAAATAATAAATAATCACATATACCATATATTATAAACAAACAATGAATCAAAATATATCTAATACGGAATACAAACTATTAAAGTTCCTAACTACGAAAATCCTAAACCTTAAGAAATGTTAACAAATCCTTGTTATACTGTCGTCCCCTTCATTTTTTGAAAGAATTAAGTCTATGTGTATATATATGTATGTATTTGTGCATAAATTATACATGCACTTGTTAATTTTACTTTATTAGTCAAGATGCTTACAAATTTAAAATTCCTTAAAGTAATCTTAATGTATAAAAATTGAACAATATTTCTTTAAGAATCTAAAAATAGATGAATGGATTTCTTAGCTTATATTCTTTTACAATTAAAAATCTAGGACAAGTTTTTGTATGTAAATTATAAATAATATTCTATATCTCCTATGGAATCTCGTGCATGGAAGAAATAGTAATTACTTTGTAGTTCAAATATATTTTCTCATACCTATGAAATTAAATTATTATTAATCCACCAAGTAATGCCATGTAGCACACACATATTGAAAGTTATTTATTTATTTATTTTTAGAGCACGTGTGTCGGTCCTATAACATACGCATTATTCAAATCAGTAATACGATTCGAAAGCGAGACCTTAAGAATTTACCTTTGGCATGTCGCTATGCTCTTGAGAGAAATTTTTTTAAACGTGTATATATTATATCATCATATAAGTAATAATATAGAATTATACAAGTGCTTTGGAGGCACCTTTTATCAAATTTTAGATTTTGCATTTTTTCTTCTTCGTGGTCTCTATTACTTATGGTTTGACTCAATTTTAGAGAACATTTTTTTTAAGAATATTCTGATAATTGTAATTTTTTTATTTCAAGAATACTTGAAAACAGTTAAGAGAACTCCTAATTATTGGTCTAACTAAACTCTTGTTTAGATAGTATATCTGACATTTTGAATGGGTAAAAAAGTAAAATCCAGCTCTCTCACTTTGATTTCTCTTTCTGCTGGGGGATGGGATCTCATAATTGTATTAAAAATGAGCAATCAAAAACCATGAGTAACAAAGTACATAATGGCCCTCAGGCCTAGTGGTTGAGCTCATGAAGTATGTTTGAGTTTGCAAGTCAAGAATGTAATGAATGTGCCCTCATCACCATTGGATCATGCATGTAACTATGATTTGTTACATGATCCAACGGTGATGAGGACGTGAGCTCATGAGGAGGTTTTCACTTTAACACTGGTGTAATAAGATGAACTGGAAGGGTCTGTTTAGAATGGTATGTGCGTGCAACGTACTAAAATAACATCATTTTAGTACACAATACGAAAAATAAAGTACGTGTAAAGTCCCAATAGGTGATTCACATTGGACTATATGTTTGTGCCCTTGCACCAAAGTCCCAATAGGTGATTCACATTGGACTATATGTTTGTGCCCTTGCACCAAAATGACGTTGTTTAGTGTCATTTTGGTCACCGGAGGGAAGGAAAATAATCCCCTCATTCTCATGTGTTGAGAGATTTTATTTCCGTTCCATGCATTAAAATAGTATCATTTTGGTGCATGAGTACTACGAAGATTAACTTAAAACTCCGTTTGAATGCACCAAAATTACATTATTCTGGTGCATCAAACGAACATAACCATTTCCCGCACAGGATGGGATACGAATCGAACAATAAAAATGGCTTAATGGCCTAACCAGGCCTGCTGAGTCATTTGGACGCTTGGTGGGCATTTCATTAAGAACGAAGAGCATATTATATCTTTGTAATATCAATATCTATCAAACTAAAAAATGTAGCAGTATAAATATCACAATCTAAATAGAAATAATAAAATATATCGTAGATGCCTCAACCGGATAATGAAGTCTACATGACATTTCTAGCAAATAAGTTTTTTTTAAAAAAAATAATATACTGTGAGTAAAGAAAATAATGCAAAAATTATATCATGGTGTAGTCAACATTAAAGTGATCTCACTATTTAAATATATAAAAACAGCTCAAAATATAATAAAATGAAATTATATGAGACTAATAAAGTTAATAGTGTTGGGAAACGTGCAATATTTAAAAACTTTTCGAGGGATTTTAATTTATAGATCTTGATTCATCACATAGAGACAAATTTTATGTAAAAATAAAATATGATGTATCATTCAATTAAAAGATTGAATACTTATATTAAGGTTTGAGTAAACGTTAGATCTCTCCTTTAAAGTGAATGTTCTTACTTATTGTAAATCCCTTTTGCTAGATACCTTTTACACGGATCTCCGTCTTCTTGGTAATGGTCTTGCCTTTAGGAATCACTCGTAAGCTTCCATGAATGACCTTGGAAAACTAGGCTTGTGGGAGCCTCCATTAGATGAGAACACTAACCCTAATTTTCTAGAGAGAGAAAATTTATTTCTTTTTCCTTCTTTCCAAAAATCACCTCCAAAATATACATGGGCTATGATTCATATGTCTCAAATCTAATATGATTCCAATATCAAGTTGGGCTATGAGTGAGAATCCATTGGGCCTATTATTTTATTGGCTATAATGAATTAATAATTGGCCCGGTTCATGGACCCAATTCAATTAATTCATAAATTAATTTCTACTCCACTAAAAGAAATTAATTGAACTCCAATTAAATAATAAATAACATCTAAGTCAATATTGCACTTTGACCCCTCTATTCTTAATTAGTTATCGGATAAATAAAGCCATCAATCCGACTACTTAATTAATATATTTATTTTGGTACCATTGATTATTTCTGGCTCGATCATAATAAAATATTTGTTTGACAAAAATAATAATTTAAATAAATAAATATATAATAAATTATTTTGTCTAAAAACACACGAAGCCATTCGAATTTACTTTGTGATCAACCATAATCAATACAAAATAAATACAAGTAATAATGATGCAAATATTGAAAATATAACCCTCTAACTATTAATTACATAACTACTCAAAGTGCCGGTCTAAGGATCCCGAAAAATCCGCCGAACAAATCAAAGTAATTATTAATTAATAAAAGAGTCTATAATTTTCTCATGCTTAAGAGTCAAATGCCATGACGGTGATAAGGAACAATTGCATACGACGGCTCTCGCAATATATCTCAACCTAACGCGGATCCAGTTCAAATTTTAATTAATTATGAGTCCATCCATAATTACCGACTATGAACCATTTATGATTATTATTTATATATCATGCATTGATTGCCATTACATACATATATATAAATATTTCTTGTAATCAAATGGACACTATCAATTCTATAATGAATCGAAATATAATACATTGAATTCTCCAATTGTATAAAATATAAATATTTCAGAAACGTCAGGAACATATGTCACTTTAATTCAAACAGGAATTTGCTATGCTGGGGCATATAAATCCCAACAGATAGTGTATCACCAAAGGCAATAGTCGAGTAGTACTTTCTCGCCTTTCAAAGTCGAAAGTCGAAGGTTCAAATTCTTCCGTAAGGGCATGTGGGTGTATGAGTGTATTTCTTATCAAAATAATAATAATAATAAATAATTAAATTAAATTAAATTAAACAAAGAAGAAAAAGTTAATTGTGTAATTTGATCAAAAGAAAAAAAATTGTATAAAACCTTGACTCATTCGCTTAATCCATGTGAATAAATTTTTTTTATGAAATTTTAATCGTATAATTCTTATTCAATTCTCTTTATTTGTGCCTCAAAATTCTACATGAGGATGATAAAAAGATAGATATGGTCCCACCTTAAATCCCTCAAATTTCACGGTAGCATTACTCATTATAAAAATACCTTACCTCCACACTAGAAGAAATTTTTGATACTCATACACACATATTTTCACATAAGCTCGAATTCCTGACAGTCCTTTATAAAGTAGGGGCCTGATATTGGTAGGGCATTAACACTAGGGATGACAAAGTGTGACACAACTCACCAACACGAGTTGAACACAATATGAGTTAAACGAGTTTGAATTGACCTTAAATGGGTTCGAGTTGTAAACGGATTAACAAGATAAATTCATTTAGTTAATCATGTCATGTTTGGGTCGAGGGATTCACCCCGTCTATACCTGTTTAACTATACGTGTCATAATCAAATTTCTATTTAAGTTTCAAAACAATTATCTAAATTTTGTCTTATGATTTATTCTTTTGTAGATTAGAGATTATTTAGTAATTTGATTGGATTGAAACATATATTTTTTTACTATTTATTGTTTGATTGAGTATTATTAATAATTTAAATAATATAATATTTTTAGTAAATAGGTCATTAAACGTGTAACTCGTTTAATAAACAGATCTGGTTAGTATTGAAAGGTCCTGACACAATTATTAAATAGGTCGTATTCGAATTAAGCTATTTAATATACTCTAATCGGACACGACACGACACGACACGACACGGCACGGCACGATTATGACCCGCAATCACAAATTGTCACCCCTAATCGACACTGAATCTGAATCCAATGGGCAACCAGGTAAACATTCATCAACAATATAATTAATGCTGACCAGTGACCAAACTACCAAATTACTATTTATGGATCAAATTAATGGCCAGCACAACCTAGCCAACTAAAGCGAAAGAAGAATGTCGGTTTTGTGGTCCAGATAAAAAGGTGGCCATACAACGATACACCATAGTTGAATGGCGAAACCATGTCCCAAGATTTGGATCAATGATTAATTTAGTAACCCATACGAAGATCACTTTTATTGTCAAAATTCTACATATGGAATATTTGTTTTAATATAAAGTATTACTTAATATTATCTACATGAATATATTAAATATAAAAAAACATCCTAGGTTTTTCTTTCCAATAAAGAGCAATACTTAATATTATCTATATTAATATATTAAACATAAAAATCATCCTATGTTTTTCTTTTTGATAAAGAGCAATGATACGGGGAAAAGAACATCTTATGTTTTTTTTTTTTTTTGTCTTACGAGGTAATGATAAGTTAAAAATGCCTTTCGATGGAGCAAGAGGGACCCAAACTTCAGCATCACTCGTTGCAAATGACATCTCTATTCTATAATTTGATAAAAAGTAATGATACGGTAAAAAGAACATCCTATGTTTTTTTTTTTTTTCCTTAAGGAGTAATGATATAGATAAAAATGTCTTCCGCTGAAGCAAGAGAGATCCAAATTTCAATAATTTGACCAATCACAACCTAATATACAAGTAAATGTGTTAACTTTATTCAATTTTTTGTTTGTGTGTCAGACTGTGATTGGATAGGGCCGTATAAAATTTCCCGTAGTTCAATAAAGAGCATCTCCAATTTGATAAATGTCCATTTTTTTCCTTATTTATTTATTTATTTAAAAGCTTTTTTCTGTGATCATATTCTATAAAGCCACTTTCCCGGGAAAGACAATTCAATCAGCTCAAGTAACTTTCTTCGTATATGCAAAATTGAAAAGCATAGCAATTCAACTTTCTTCGTATATGCAAAATTGAAAAGCATAGCAATTCAAGCAGACTATGTTCGTACTTATCTCATCCAAAAGTAACCATACCCTTCTTTAAAGAAGTCTTCAATTTCAGCTAACACAAACAAACTCAAATTCTTCTTCATCAACATCTCACTTTCTGTCAAAGCACAAACTCATCCATTTCTGGTTCGGCAGTGCTGCAAGTAACTATGGGTTTTTTTTTTTTTTTTGCACGACTCTAATAAATAGTATCGAACAAGAATTTTTGTCAGCTTTTAATAAATAAATAACAAAAACCTTTATTTTTTGTTTATGGTTTTGAAAATCACACCAACTCCAAAATTTGGCTTCCACGTTAGGAAATGAAAACTTGTAACGTAATTTCACCATAAATAACTAGATTAATGTAAGGCTAAAAATTAAAGTTAAAAATAATTTAGATTGGCCTTGTTAAATTGTTTGAAGAAGTTGACAGATCGAATTAATTAATGGGTAGGACAACCTGTACCTAAAGCTAAAGAGAAATGTTGAAATTAAGGTGGGCAAAACAATGTCTTATGATTCCGGATCTATGATGATTAATTTTTAGCCCTCTGATTAACTTTTTATAACCGATAAGATCGATCACTTTAAAGTTAAAAGTGGGCAAAGTTTATGTTTTCTGCTTTTATTAAAGATTCAGTGGTAAGTGGGGCAAAAAAAAAAAAAAAAAAAAAAAAAACCAGATATACATGTACAATTATTATATTATATATAATAAAAAAGGTAACCTTTCGAAATATATATATAGGCATTAGTAGCTGCTTAGTTTTTTTTTTTTTTTTTTTTTAGTTTGGTACTCACGTACACATGCTTTCACCGTATCTTCAATATCTTACCTCTCTTTAAAAAATAGAAGTATAATACCGCTAGGTCACTGGCTTGTTGGTCTAATGCTTAGTTTGTTAAGTGTCCAAATTGTATATTGAAGTCCATGTAAATATATATATATTTGAAAATTCCCCTAAACTTTCATTTTTGCACATAACTCGGTCCCGCCCCTTTATAACACCGTAAAACATTTTTAGACTTAAAATTTTTATAATACCCTTCTTTTTTCTTTTTCTTTTTTCAAAATGATCTTAGATAATTTTTAGAATGACCAATAATGTAAATGAGTTATTCATATTTTGTATTATATATAAAAAATATATATATAATTTTTAAAATTTTATTGTTCAGGGTTCTTTTGTCATTTCTCAACCAACGGTCATTTTATTTTGGAAGAATATTATTCCAAACCTTGAATGTGGAAGGAACTTTTTTTGTTTTGTTTTGTTTTTTTTTTTTTTTTTTTTCATTTTATTTTGGAAGAATATTATTCCAAACCTTGAATGTAAAAGAATTTTTATTTTTATTTTTATTTTTGATCACCTAAACTTTTTTTTTGTTTTCGTTTTTTTGAATGTGGAAATATTATATATAAAGGTAAATTAAAAAAAAAAAAAAAAAAATCCTCAGCTTTCGCCATTTTGCAGAAAATTCACCTAAACTTATATTTTTGCACATAACCCTTTATGACACTGTTAAAATAGTGACAAAAAAATGTGGCATTTTTAAACCTAAAATCTCTATAATACCTTTCTTTATTGATCAAAATGACCTTGGATTATTTTTCAAATAATTGAGGGACTTAATTGGAGTATATGCCAAACCTTGAAAGTGGAAGGAACTTTTTATTTTGTTTCCTTTTGCAGTTAACCCTCCACTATAAAAAGATGATAAGTGAAGATAAGAAGGTATTGGGATGGGATTATCAGGAAGGAAGCAAAATGGGAATCAAGGCAATGATGCTGTTCTTCATCTTCTTCCTCCACTTTTCCAGTCTTGCATCATTTTTTGCTCTAGGCAACACCTTGCCTTCAGGACCAGGTAGATTTCCTACTTCATTTTCTCAATCTTCACACACACACATATATATTTATATTTATATATTTTCATTTTTCTTTTCCTGTAATAGGGTATTTTAGCTCTTTCTCTGTCAGAAGTGTTGAGTTGCTCAGGGCTGGCTGCTGGCACATAATTCATAGAAGATAGATAATATATGTATATATGTACAGCTGTAGTATCATCCCTCAAGTGTAATTTACACAAGAAACTTGCACACACACATAAGCAAATTTTAAGTCCAACAAACATGCAACACAACATTGTTTCGTGGGAAACTAATCCAGATTACACAATCTTGTATTCAAATGTCCTTGTAGAGTTTTGGGGAAAAGTTGTCCCTGCCATTTCTTGTTCATACCTTGTAGAGTTTTGGGGAAAAGTTGTCCCTACCATTTCTTGTTCATACCATAGACAAAAAAAATATGCGCCATGGTACTTGAAATTTTAGAATTTGGTACTTTACTTTCAAAGGAGAGAAAGTGCACCCTAGGGAATTTCCCTTATGTGGAGGGATCAGAACAACTTCGTAGGTATATCTTCCATTGTCGAAATCAAAAGAATCCGATTCGAGCTTGTTTCCACACAAAAAGGACAAAAAAAAGATCGTTGAAATTGATAAAAATCTTCCGATCCAAAGTGCATCACCAAAATATTCATTGTTGAATGATTCTTTGATAACAAGAAATCACAAAAAAAGAAACGTCTAAAGACCATGGTTCGCCGGATCGGCTAATACACGACGTATCGACCTGTTTATAACCCTTTTTCAGGGTCTGATACTGTTATATACCTCCATGATCGAACTGGCTGGTTCAACCGATTTACACCGATATTCGTCTGAATCTGTTACACCATGATCGTAAACGATATCGCGACTGTGAACCATACTCTAAACCTAATGAGATTCCAGAATAAGGAAAAGTATACATTTACTCTCTTTTGTCGATAACCGAGAGTCCGGGGCTTTGCCATCCATGGGACCCGTGCAAGGTGCCTCTCCAAACAGATCCGGCCGATGTGGTCCCTAAAGAATTATTTGCACTTAGGAGAAATCGATAATAAGACTTTATACTTTATGAGGCACCAAACTCAAAGGAAAAGTCCGTTTCTATTACCTTTAACTTTGAATTCAATTCCCTCTTTGAAATTTTGGTTACGCCGAGGAATCAAGCAAACAACATCTTACTTTAATTCTAGGGTAGAAATGAGGGGGAAAAAAAAAATTGTTATCCAAGTTGTATAAGGTGGCCAACTTTTACAAATTAAAAGTAAAACATGACCTGGAATCAGGAAAATGAGAAGGTTAAATGACATAAATATTCCCCATTGCTGTCTCCTATTTTCTATTCTTCTTTTTTCATGGTAACCAAACAAGAAAGCATGATTTTCTTTGCATTATTCATTCCTTTCCCTTACTAAATCAGCTATCCAAACAAAGCACAAGAGAATCATTCTTCTTAAGGAATCCCCATATCAGAAAAGTCTTTCCATTTTCTGTATGAAAATTTTGGACAATGCAAGAGTCTTGAGAGTGCATATTTTTGTTTCATGCCCTATTAATTTGCAAATTCTTGGTGATTTTCTTGTTTCATCCCAAACCTAAATTAGTTGCCTGTATATTTATATCTATTGTGTGTAATATATACACAAACATACAGTTCGTTTGCAGGAGAACATGGAAGGTAAAGGAATGGATGAACATGGTAGCTCTACAAATGGGGGTGGAAATGGCATAGCCCACCACAGCAAATTTGCCCGTGGTGCCGGTGGCCGAGCTGCAGGCACCGCAGGTGAGGAAGCAAATGGTGGTACTAGCACACAAGGAGGCACAGCTGTCATTCCCATATATGCAGCCGGTGCTGCAAGTGGCCACCGCACCCACCATGGCGCGGCCAGCTCCAGCCGAAGCTGCCTCGGACTTCCTACCTTGGGTGCAGCCATCTTGGCATCTGTTATTGTACATACTTAAGCAAGCATGTAACAACAGTGTCTAATTGCTTCAGTATGTACAGTATTGTTAGCTTTTGTTATACTATTGTTAGCTTTTGTCTCTAAGTACTTGGTTGATGGGGGGCTTTTCTCTGAATCTGTTTGGTTTTGTATTTTCTGAACATGGTATTTGTAATTTTGTATTAGGCCATAGAATGGTTGAAGCATGTTTTAGTGTTGCAACTGGCTTGTGCAGCTTATTGCTGCGTGTTAAAAGATTCCGTTTGTTTTGATATAAAATATTTTTTATATTTTTGGTGTTTGGTTGTCAGCAAAATATTTATAAAAAATATATATATATTAAAATCTAACAAAAATAACTTATTCATTAATTTTCTACAAGTTATTTTATACGCCCCACCCAATAGACTCAACCTTAACACCTAAACCTTTGCCAAACACCAAAAAATAACAAATATATTTTACCTTAAAAATATATATATTTTTCGAGAAATATATTTTACTTCTAAACAAGCATAGCCTAAGTGTCTCTCATGATTTGAGCTCAAAGAAGAGTTGTGTGGGATTGATTTTGAAATTGAAGCTGACAAGAACAAGAACAAATTGGATTCTAACAAAAACAAAACAGCAAAGGTGTTAATGAATTGCCACACACACACACACACACATTCATTTAGCATTTCCATATGAGAATAAAACTAATTGAGATGGGTCTTGGTAACTGTTTGGATGGTTGCATTCTACTGAACAAAAGCACAAAGAACAGAGACACCACCCATTCAAGTACCCCGAGGAATTCTTCAACATAGATGATAGAGGAATTATTCATATCCATTATTCTATAATGCTCTGAAAGGCGTACATACAATGAATGTTATATGCTACTCCTTAGCATCTTTGACTGGGGCAACCCTGGCCATCACCAAGAAGTAGTGCCTTCTAAGTCTTCTACCTCTCACCAGTGCCTTCAATATTCTCCCAGCATTGCATCAAATTGATGGAATGCGGCAGCCTGAAGATGAAGATGAATTTTATTGCTTTCATTTTCTCTTTTTCTAATGGTAGGGCCTGCATCTTTTGGAAAGAAATCGTTTATCAAGAACCATATATTAAGTTGCAAACCACAAGGCTGTATGAACTCTATAGGAAAGAGGAGGGCGGTCTTCAGAGACATGGCACTACACTGCTTGTGTTAGCCCTAGGCTAAAAGCCATGGGATCCTTCCTCTCATTGAAATTAGTTGAATCTTCCAGACCTTGCTTTGAATATAGATCCAAAGGTAACTGAGAAAACGACTTTTGTATGTAAAGGAGTGGATTAGGAGGAACTGTGAAGCAAGAAAGTATTATGACTTATCTATGGTCCCCTAGAATCTTTTTTTTTTTTTTTTTTTGGATAAGTAAAAATATATTAGAAAAACGTTCAAAAGGGGAACGTGTCCCTAATACAAGAATAAAAAAAGTCTAAGGACCAATGGAATCCAAGAGATCAAAGAAATCATCAATCAAGGAACATGCACTTCCTCTTACATAAGAGAACAGAGAACGTAGAATATGAATTTTTAAAATAGCTAAAGACGATGTTATTCCTCTCACGCCACAGGCACCACCAGACACAATGTGGAACAATCTTTCAATAATCCCGAGCTTGTTCTTTGACAGGACACCTTTTCCAAGCGTTAATCAATTGAGAAAAGTGCTTAGGCATTACCTAAAAAACACCAAACATGCTAAAAATAAAACTCCAACAAATTAAAATTACTTACACTGGTAAGTTACAGGTACTCTGCACACTCAACATCTAAACATGCACAAATTAAAATTCTACCAAGTTGGCAAATTGCATGGCGACTATGAATTTTGTCCTTTCCCTAGTCTAAGCAAGTTTTTCACACATACTCCTCAATGTGTTCCAGTCCCAATCCACTTTGACAATTTCTCACCTTTGTATATCCCTTCTAACTCAAATTAATATAACAAAACCTTATCTTAATAATTTAAGGTCAGTTTTATGAATCATGTTTTGCATTGATTAGATCCATTTTCCAATTTCTAATTTTGATCTCATCTATTATCATAGCAATTTGACTTTCCACCCAATTTTTAAACTCAAATTTGACTATTCAACAACTATATAAAATTAAGATTTGCTTTTCTTAATTATAATAATTTAGAAATTCCCCTTTAACTATTTCCAATTTCAAATCATATTTCCACCCAAAAGTTGCTAAACTTATCTTCGTAATTCCTCTACTTTGTTGGTTTGTTTCACATTGAGGAGCCCCTTGTGCAAACGCCACCTTGACCATGATTGTTAAAGATTGTAAATACCATAAAAAAAACAACTTGTGCTCTTATATATCAATTGTGGCTTGTTAATCTACAAACCAGAAGAAGAGAATGAAGGAAGATGAGCAAACGAAACGTTCTACTTTGACAAATAACTCAAAGGTCACTAATGATGATGAAGAGAGGTGTCTACCAATAACCCATTACACCCCTTCATATAGAAAACCTATACTAACAGAAAAAAGGATTCTAAAATAATAACATGAATAATACAATAAATATTATAGGATTCAGAATTACTCAAGAATCAAGAAAACTATAAAATTGTTCCTAAAACAATTAGCTTCCTAAACAATCTCATCTTGTCCAATGCTGGCCGTGTCCAACAGAAATGACTCGAGGAAGAGAGTATGTCTAGCGGATGGTCAATGAAGGAATTTGCCTGACATCTCAATCATTTTGAGTAGACAGAACAAAACCATCATTGTAACTTCATATAACAGCACTATGGGTGTGTTCGTCTGCATGGAATTGGAGGTTTGAAATTGGAATTGGAGAAAATTTTAGTTCAATTTGCTTAGTTGCTTTTCTCCCATTCCACCAATTCCAAATCCAAGACTCCAATTCCATGCAGCCGAACATAGCCTTTAAATTATTCATAAATTAATGTACAGAAATATGCACATAACCATTTGAAACCTAGTAGGTAATCAAGAATAGGATGGACAAGGTAAGCCAACCAAAAGCTGGAATTATAGGGGAATTCAACTAAAGGTTGCCAAGTGTTAGCCAGTAAGTCCCCATGCTCTTTTGAGATCTTCAAGGGTTTATGCAGGCAGGTCTTGTTCCCAACTACAATAAAACTGTACTGATGATTTGACACAGTAGTATTGGAGATAATGCCTGACTAGTGTTTCTGCTTCATGTGATATGGTTTTATGCATACTTGACCTTTCATTTACCACTTTATTCAGTTTATGTCTGATTAGGTTAAATGTCTCATATTCTACCATTCATATGCATTCTTATCAACAAATTATGTGAAGGCAAATCTAATAATACATCAAAATAAATTTTTGGAAACTAAATTACAGGAAACATGCTAACAGAGGACAAAATGGTGTGAAATAGAAACCTACCCCCAAAATAAGATGGTTGTGAAATAGAAATATATAAATAAGAATACCATGTCGCAGAATAAATTTCAACCTGCTTCTTAGAAATGAGAGAGTTGCTCGAGTTTACGAGCTTGGAAAAATTTGCAGCGGCCTTTACCACTTGATTCAATTTCTTCACTTTTTCTCTTCAATCCAGTGAAACCAACACTGCCTAATTTCAATTGCCGCTTGCCAGTCTTGCTAGTGGAACCATCTTCATCCATTTTATCAGATTCCCTAGGAAAACCACAAATGGGATCAAATGAATATTGGTGGACACTAGACAGCAACGATAAGTGTGTATGCACTTGTGCAACCACTTAAATGGAAAAAGGTAACAAATTTTCATGTGATTATGGCTTGACAGGGGAAAAGCTAAATTCTAATGAGCTAGATATCATGGAAAACAATCTCTCTATACAATAAGAGTGTCAATTTCAGTCGCAACAAGTCGGATCTTGGTCTTTATACTATATTTTGAGATAATTATTAAAACTAGTTTGATAAATGGTGATTGGTGACATAAACCTGAAGAGGAAAAAAAATTAAAAAACAGCTATTGCAGCAAAAATAGGATATTTAACTAGTGTCCATTTGATGTAGATACGGTAATTTATGCCTTGTTTAGTAACAAGTTCCTGACTGTATGCTCTAGATTAGTACATACTGCATACGTCACCATAATGACACTGCATGAGGGTATTAAATAAAAAGTCAATGCAATTCAAGCATGCCTGCACATACACGAACAGATGAATAACAAGGAAACTTGCTAACAGAATTTAGATCGAGGACTCACCACAACACTTCGACATTGTTTTTGAAGTATGGAGTGCATGTGGCCCAGCTGAAGCGGACCAATGTTGGAAATCCAAATACCGAGTGTTTGTGATGCTGCAACCAAGCCTTGGTTTCAGGATCTAAACATATAAATGCATGTCCAGATTACTTTGTGACAACAGTGAGTTGAAATGTTAACAAAGTCAGGCCTAAATGAAAGGAAGTTAAACACTCTTACCTCCAGGGTACCCAGATCCAAAGTTCCTATGCATGTTTTCAGCAGTTTCATCAAGCACCCAATCCCGCAAGGCTGTGTCTCTTGTTACCTGAAAGGTGAACACATAAAATTGAGAATAATCTAGGGAAGACTAAAATTGGGATATTTCAGAAAATTGAGAGATGATCACCTTCGCAACAATGCTTGCACCACTTACAACTGGATAAAGACTATCAGCTTTTTTTGCAACCACAAATTTGACAGCTGGAAATCTTTCGGACAATTTAATTCTGTACTTTTCTGCATCTCCCACGGTATCTACATAAACCTGAAACACTTCCACGCCTTAGTTCTTATTTCTTTTTTCATGTGTCCAGGCAGCCTCATCTAGCCCACTAGTGAGCTGGACCCACAAAGTTTGAAAATGCTTCCAGTTTTAGGCCTTGTTACAAATTCTCCCATCCCCAACCCCCCTCCCTCTTCTGTTTATTCTTTTATCAGTTCTAGCCTTTCAGGTTGTTAAAAAACAGAGGATGCAAATTCAAGATGAGACTTCTTGACCTATTATTTTATGACTGTGTTCTAGACTTCTCAGCAAACTTTCAAAAAACCAACAATCAGGTATAAATATTTAATTCATACAGTTAAGAAATGACAGGAACTGTAGGAAATTTTTCCTGAGCCAACTATATATATATATCTTTATATATATATATATATATATATATTTGTTTTTCTATCAAATTAATTGTTCAATCACTCTAGGTCTTCCCATCTTACACAGTGGGGTTTTTTTCCTTAACGCAGTCTAAGGATAATAATTGATCAAATTAATTGTTCAATCACTCTAGGTCTTCCCATTTTACACACTGGGGTTTTTTTCCTTAACGCGGTCTAAGGATAATAATTGAATAATATATTCAAATTTATACATTATTATTCTATGTAAAGTGGAATCCTTGGGCAAAACCTACATATCAAAGACAGATCTAACCTGGTAGTTTTATCAATTTTCCATTATTATTCTATGTAAAGTTGAATCCTAGGGCAAAACCTAAATATTGAAGTCAGATATAACCTGACAGTTTTGTCATTTTTCCATCATTACCCTGGGCTTTGTTCTATTTAGTAAGAAACTATGTAGCTTGAGTGAAGTGCCATATAGAAGATCATCTTAGGGGACAACCTGTCGTATGTAAATTGAAAAATCTTTTACCTCAGTTAGAAGAACCCCCATGTCTAGCACCTTTCTGACGAGGCCAATTGCAGAATTATGTGATATTTCATTCAGATTTATCTTATTTCTGTTGCAAATCATAAAGGAGAAATCCTGTCAAAATGTTTCTTTACTGGAACAAACAATAATAGAATATAGAGAAAGTCCTGTACTAACTTATTTAACATTTTAGCTGAGAGCTCCCTTGGATCTATGACATCAACAGCCCATCCAATTGATTCATCTACCTTCAAATTTTCAAATAGCTCCTCCCTTTTTTCTTCTTTTAAAGTTTTTGAATCTGCAGAAAGTAAAAGAGAGCACAAACTTCATTAAGTAGGAAAAGTCCTTGTGATCTTGGACACCACATTTGGTTAGGACAAGCAGCTATAGATTATTACAGAAATACAAAGACAGGAAATTTTAGGACCCCGTTCCTCTGCTCATATTATAATCCAAGAATGCAGCCTAGCTAGAGGCTAGATTTCCTTTCTTTTTTTGTTTTCTGTTTATACTTCTTCCTTATTCAAATTTTCAAAGAAAGCTAGAGTGCAAGGTTCATACAGGTGAAATGGTCATTTTCTTCTTCAATTTGGTATTGCAGATGGCATCCACAATCAATTCTGCTTTTAAGTCATATGATCACAAAGTAAATAGCAAATGAAGAATTTTCTACGAAGTCAAAAACTTATTTTCCAGAAGCACAAAGCATCAACACTTGAAGATTTACCGATGGATCAGGTTCAACCGCTCAAGCATGCTCAAATCCAGGTCAATTTGAGAGAGGAAGAATACTTCCCAACTAACGTACAACTAATGTCGGACAAGGCAGGCCAACATTCTCAAACAAGATTTAATAACAAAGATGATGTTAACCCCAACCAGACAGCTGGTTGGCTAGAGCCTATTAGTGAATGTGATAACCAATAAGTCTCGAGTTCGACTCCTTAATGTGTTATCTGAGTATAATAGTTGTGCTCCCAAATGGGGTAGAGACAACTCTCCTTAAGAGGGTTTTAAGAGCTGATTATTATTATTTATATATCCTTAAATATAGATGAATATGTGGAGACTTTGGGTTTGTAATTTGAAAAGAAAAGTGTAAGGGTCTGGGGTTATAAGTGGAGAAAAAAAGTTAAAATTCAGAAGCTGTTCTAGGTATCCACGAAATAGTAACTAGGGCTGGTTTTGTTGGTTTATGGGGCTATAATTGATCTTGAAGGAGGAAAGTGATTGGCTTGCCAAATAGAGCTTTCAAGTGTAGAATGAAGGGGTTTGTACTAAATAATTATATCAAGATCCACCAAAACAAACAATTTTGTTTTCTCTAAAATCCACATTTGCAGTACACATGCCATTGATAATAATATGAAGGGCCCATGAAATACAAACAACTTTGCTATCTTATTTACTGGGAGGACCAAAAAAAAAAAAAAAAACAGCAACAACAACAATAACAAATTTGCTTTCTATTAAAACCCACATTTTGCAGCACAAATGCCATTGATCATGATTTATGAATATATTTCTTTCTTTATTAAAATAAATATATAAAATTTGGAATTAAGCACAAGACCACATTTTGTTAAAGAAGAAAATGGGTGTGTAAGAGAAGGGAAGTGGAAGCTAAGCCTGCAAATTGCAAAGTGGAAAGAGTCTTCTGGTATGAGAGTGCACAATACAAGCATCCATAGACCATGGGTCCTGGAAACAAATGAAAGAAACAAAAAATGAGAGTTTTCAAGAAATATGAAATATTAAGGTCAGAACAAACCAAAGCAACAATCAATTGAACAAATAAGAGCTAACAATACAGACTGAGATATAGAGAGAGAGGGAGGGAAACCTAGAACAGGGCCGCGGCCAGCTTCGTCGATGCCCATGATGCATGGCTCAGACGCCCATTTGGGAAGAGCACCTTCCGATCCCATTGGCAATCGCCTCTCTCTACTTGTATACCAACTTCCCGCCAGAAACGAAGAAAGAGTAAAGCTGTTTTAGCCCAAATGCGGCGTCGCCACGGCTCTCCTCTTGCCCTGGTGACTTTTGGGAATTGGGTTTGGATCGTCTTATGGCCCCATGGGTCGAGACAAATTTTATCCCCAATCAAACTTTGCCATGTCATGTCACTATATGCATTTTGGCCTCACATAAAATTGCCCTGTGATTTCTTTTTTAACCTTTACAACAACAACACGTGGAACAGCCAAGAAAGTCGCATCAAAAAAAAAAAAAACCCAAGTTTGGTCTTTTGGCCTCTCTAAGTAACTTAAAAAATAATTTTTCATTAAAGAATATTGTTATTTATTTATGAATAATTATTTGTATGCTAATGTGAAACTTGAGTAAAGGATTGTGTTGGGCAAAAATAAATAAAGGGTTGTGTGTCTCTCAAATTTTTAAGGGTTGAAAGTATCGTGAAATCTGTCTTAATGTCAAATTTTTATTTTTTTATTTATTTTTTATTTATTTATTTATTTTTTCCATAGTTATTCACACTAGTTTATATATCACCACTCTTTAATTGTTTTTTTTGGTTTTTGTTCATGAAACAATATCAAATTATGAATTCTTTCTTTTTCCCTATCTATTCAGTTAAATAACAAGAGAAAATAACTCCATTGTTCAAAAGTAATGATAACCAAAACCAAAAACCAAGATAAGCAGAAGACACAACATTGGTTGTAGCCAAAGGCAAATTGTACTTTCAAAGACAGACAGTTGGTGATAGCCAAAGGCAAATTGTGTGACTACTATTTCCCTGTAAAACTAAGGAGGTACATTTACATTATTACATCTATCATTTTTTTTTTCCCTGCATTTACAGAAATCAACACAGATGTCCTGCAAATTTTTTCTCCTTCTAGTAATATATCAAACCCTACTAAATCTTTTGTCCCTCTCTTAAAATGATACAGACTCAACACGGTACCCACATGCCACAAAAGTAGAGTAAAGCAGAAGCAAAACTATCTTTCTTGCTTCAGTTGATAGCAAAGATGAAAAGGAAGCATTTTGTATGTCATTAGTAATGACTAATCAGAATGAGAATGTAGTACTAAATCATGACTCATGCGGGTGGGTATTGGATCAATCATGACTCAAGGAGCATGCGGAACATTGAGGACACTCGGTCTTCGTCACTGCATCTGATGATCAAGTCCATGTACTGCATGGCATCCTGAGGGCGGAGGCCTTCAATGAAAAAGCGAAACAGGTTTGAGTGTGTGCCTTTCATCACATCCAAGCACTGCTCCAGTACCCTCTCGTGTTGTTCTGCGCTTAACTCTGCTGCCTCCAGCAATGGCAGTAGGTCTCTCTCCTCTGCCTCAAAGTGTTCCACGCAATGCTCCTGACAACATATAACAGAAACCCGAATTGGAAACCAAGTAACAGTTGTAATGAATCTTAACATACACACAACACAATCACTAAAGTAATGAGTGATCAAAGAGCACTAATGGTAACATACGTCTTTAGAGGATGGCAGGTGGAGCCACTACCCAATTTGGATAAATTTAGAGGACTGACCTGTAAAGTTTTGAGTCGAGTAGAAAGGTTGAAGAGGGCCTCTTGGTATACAGGGCTCCCAGAATCCAGAACTCCAATGGATTTGATGTCTTCTCTGATCCCATTCATGATGGGTAAGTCCCTTGCATGTTCCTCATTTGCAGCTTTAGATAGTCCTGCATTTGTCATATGTTTAAAGGTTTATACTTTTACAAGAATAGCATTGCTCTAGTGGGATACATTTTCAATATAGATTTAAAGAAGCAAGATTATGAACATAATTCAATAGTAACTAAATTCTACCTTGAACAGAAGAGTTTTAACTTTCTCAGAAGAAAACACTTTTGATGCACAAAGCACACCATTTTTTTCTTTTCTTTTTTAGTTTTTTAAAGAACGACCTGCACAATAGGTCTCGCGGTACTTTTAAAGGTCTCGTAAGAAATCCGCTCACATTGTTCTTCAATGCTTCTTAAATCAAGGTTTTCCATCCATTCAATTCTGTGAAATTTCTCAAATTCCAAAATATCATTTTTTTTCCTTCTCTTTTTGTGGGCAGCTTATATCAAATATTCCATGATCTATCTACCCATGCTTCCCACTTCAATTTCCCATATCATAACCTTATTTGCTTCATCAGCTCTGCAGATATCAAACTACCCTAAAAGCCACAGCTCTCTATATTAACATTTGGGTACACATTCAAATTTAATAATGCCAAACTGGTGGCAACAACAAAGCCAAGCTGCCATACTGAACTATGCCAAACATGTAACACATAAAAAAAGCAGAACAATGAACATTTTCATATACCCCAAAAAACATACTCATGTACTCGCCTTTCATTTTTCGTAATGGAAATCACCATAAGAACTATCAAATTCTCATTGCCTTCCGTTTTCAGAAAGAATTAGAGAATGCTCCTTAACCAGCTGCAGTTTCTCCACCTATATCTTAAGGGATTTCTCAACTATCACAAACCCATCAACCCTATTAGTCTTTAAAGGTAATTGGACAAACTTGGTGCCCCATAAGATATCTATACTACTGTTTATGTTAAGAATTTATCTAAACTTTAAGTCTTTTTCATGGGGAAACTATCCTTTTTTTCCCTAATGTTTCAACTTTGTAATTCATAATCACAAAAGAATAACTACTATATACCAATATATTGTACTAATGCTATGTCCAATAACATGATATCCATGCATTATAACTCGAATTCGAGAAAAACTAATCAAAAGTCAGAAATAATCTTGAATTTGGATTCTAATTCATGGATTCCATTCTATCAAAACCCAACATACTTTTATTCAAAAATATTTCCAATTTTAGACTCAAAAGTCAAAATTGTAAGTTTCATAACTAGAATGACATGTTTTATCCCCTTTTGTTTTCGGGGTAAGCAAAAAAACTCCATTGGAATCAACCAAGCCAACTATAAGGTATGTTTCATCTCCTTTTCCTTTCACATGAAGCTCCAATAATCAAAGTAAAAAATATTTCTTTAGCCTCTAACCCATTGACCATGAGTGGTCCATGATCCACTGTTGTCTTTCTCAGAGTGCATGATCCAACAGTACTCCTCCACATGGAAGAAGACATGGTCACAATTCATTAGTCCTCCATTGTTATAGGAATAAAAAACGAACTTCGATCATCCTTGGGCGTTTGGTCTAGTGGTATGATTCTCGCTTCGGGTGCGAGAGGTCCCGAGTTCGATTCTCGGAACGCCCCAGACAAAATATAATTCCCTTTTTTTTTTTTTTTTTGTTTCCAATTCAATACAGACAATCAGGAAGCTAATATACAATGTTACGCGGACCATTTTATTAACATAAACACATACCTCTATCAGCCATTTCCAAGATTGGAAAGACGATAATCTCCTCCATCTGAGCGTGCTCCAGCATCAAATCCAACAGCTGCGAGTAACTCCGCCCAAACTTCCTCACCTCCATCCGTGGACTCCCCACCGCCGGATTACCTCCCGCCTTCCCTCCCCGAACCGCCAAGTCATCCGCCCACCTCACCAGCCTCTCCACATGCCAGACCATACTCCGGTGATGCAGCGCCGCCGCCGCCGCCACCGGCGGCGTCTTATCGTCGTACCGACTCCCGTAGCTCATCAACGGCGGGTTCGGAAACTTCGATTCTATGTACTGAACTAGGGTTTGGAGAGATCCGGAAACGGATTCGGATCCGAATTGGAGAACCGGCGATTCGGACCCGAAATCGGGGGTTTCGGAAGGGACGAAGTGGAGAGAAAGAGGCTTGTAGAGGAGAGCGAATCGGATGTAGGAGGTGAGATTGCTGTGTGGTGATCCGTATAATCGGACGGTGGGAGAGCCTTTGACGTAGTCTGATGGTGCGATCTCGGCCGTTGATTTCTTGAGCTTTCCAAAGCAGTTTCCCATTGGAGAGACGATAGATCAAGAAACTGAAATACAGTGATTGGACGCGAAGAAAAGCGGGAATTATGATTTTCCGGGAAAATGCATGAGTTTTTGCGGTGAGGTTTTGATTGGAGTCCAAGAAAATGTTTGGGTTTTTTCAGCTATTTGGAGGTTGAAATTAACACCAAACGATCGAGGAGTTTAGTGAAAGAAGGGAAAGTGAAGCGACGCTTAATCAATAAGAGAGAATTCAAACCAACTGAAAACGACAGCATATAACGATTCCACCAATCTTGAGAGAGAGAGAAGGGTACAGTCACAGACTCTGTGTGTTGAATGCCGCCGGTGAGATATATGTATGTATATACTATATACACACACATAAGGTGTGCGTATGTGTGTGTATATATGTTTGTATAGCTGCTGTGGTAAGTGGATTGAGTAGAAGGAAATGAAAATTTTCCCTACTTTTGGAACACAAACAGCTACTGTTGACGTGTTTATGGTGCAATGGAATGTGGGATTTGGAAGAGTCTTTTCAAATTTATAGAATGCAAAATATTTATATTATTTAATTTTTTTCCTTATTTAATATTTTTAATTAGTCATACTATTTTGTGTCCAGTTGTAACATTGCTGCTACATACAAGCACAAATGTTTTATGTTGCGGCATAAGTGACATAATTTTTTTAAAATGAGTGTCCTTATAATCTAAATTCAAAAATAAATCACTTTATATTTGAAAATACTGAATTTACAATTTAGATTTAAATTTTTTTAATCTCAAATTCAAAGAACTAATGGGTGTTCCCAAATGCAAACATTAGATTTTTATTATTTTTGTGCTTTCATTTTTAGACTAGCTATTACACTCGCTATGTGTGATTTAGATTGCCATTCCATAAAAATATTTTTTTTATTTTATGTTGTAAATTAATAGAATATTATAGAGTAAAATAGATTCACAGAGGAATTCAGGTTAAGTTAAGCACTCACAAAGAATTTGTGAACCCACTTTAGCCGCAAGTTTCTTTTGAATGTTTGGCTTTATTTAAAGTAGACAATAAATTATTTTTCTATATCAATATATAAATCACAAAAAAAAAAAACATTTAAAATGAAAGTATATAGCAAAATATTGTTCTCATTTTTTCTTTAGAGCTATCTACAGAAAAAATTTCGATAATTGTTTAGTGCATGTGAAACGAAAAGATTGTATGTATTTGATGGTGAATTATGAAAAGTCTTAAGAAGTTCGACAATGTTATTGTTAAATTAAAAATGAGAAGAAAAAAAAAATAATAAAAAAAAAATAAATTGTTCTCATTTGGGGGATTTTCAATGTTAGCTCTTCTCCTTATAATCCATTCCGCTCTTCCTTGGAGTACAAAACATAATATAGATAATACTCCTTCGGTCTAAAAAAAAAAAAGCAGTGTCCATTTTTTTTTTTTTTGGAATGTTTCAAAATAATTGTTTACTTTTATTTTTCAAACAATATATATCCTTAAAATTTAAAATTTTAAACTTAAGTATTCAAAATTTAAAAGAATAAACTAGAACAAGCTAGTAACTTTCTAGACGAATAATGTATACCTCTTAAGAAGTTTTACTCTTCAAAAATAACGTTTAAATTAGGACGGATCCAAAAATAACGCTTAAATTAGGACGGATGGCATGGGCGAGATGATATATAACTAACTGTTTGGGTACATCAACGCGGTCGGATACTATGAGAGGTTGAGAGCCGTACGATCAAAATATAATTGTGTAATCAGTAGGCTATAATTTGTTTATCAGGATGCATGAACATAGAGCTACTTTAATAATTACTGTCCTCCACAAAGTAATATATTTATCTCTAACAATTCAACCTATATTTTCAGTGCCCGTTCAATTCTGCAATCTACCTGTACCATCATGCCATCAACATGGTGTTAATGACAAACTAAGGTTTGTTCATGTCTTCCACATGGTGTTAATGACATACTCTATCCAACAATAATTAGGGTTTACGTAAGGTTTGTTGGCTGAATTGATTGGACTTAACAACTCCACTATTTGAATGATTATTGTTGGTACAATTCAGGAGTTCGGGGTCTCTGTTGTAATAGTTCCTTACATTTTTCAATACATATAAGTTATATTTCTAATACATTTGTTTAACATTTTAATGCAATTTTGACACGTAATACAAATGTGTTGAACACTATGGGCTTGTTAGGCAGCCGCTTCTGTTTCGTGTTTTTTATTTATACCAGAGTAATGCAGAGAAACAAAAGCACGAAATGTGTTTGGTAACATTTGCTGCGATTTAAATAGTATCGACGCGCTTCCAAAAAATGATCAAAACCGGAGGCATGAAACATGTTTGGTAATATTTGTTGCGATTTGAATAGTATCGAAACGCTATCGAAAAAGTGATCAAAACCAAAAACATGTTTGGTAATATTTGCTACGATTTGAATAGCATCGAAACGCTTTAGAAAAAACAATCAAAACCAAAAGTACCAAATTGATACTTTCGGTGCTTCCGCACTAAAGCAAAAGCAAAGTTCACTAGAAAAATAAAAAAATCTAAAATTAAATTTTCAAAGTTGCAACACATTTTTACCAAACATATTTTCATATTTTTATTTCCAAAATTTTTGCAACAAATACACTTTACCAAATAGGCTTTTAAATAGTATTAAACACACTTCAAAGCTAAAACAATACTTTTGTTTCGGGTCAAAGTAAAAGCAAAAAGCAATTGCACGGGGACTATTTAAGTACGTTGAAATTAGAAATAATGATCATGAAAGGAGTTTCAACAAGGTTGAAACTTTTTTCCAACACATTTATTCTATATTTCAACGCATGAAGTACATGATAAAATTTAAAACAAATATGTTGAAAATTGATTTAAATGTGTTGAAAAATTTTATCGCACACTACGGCTCAATTTGTTTCGACGTAAGATGTTTTTTTTGGAAAATATTTTTCTTTTTCAAGTAAATTATTCATTTATTTTTATTTTTTCGGTGTTTAACAAAAGTTTAAGTCAAGGTTAAGGTCGAGTCCATCAAGCAAAATATGTAAAATAACTTGTCGAAAATTGATGGATAAGTTATTTTTGTTGGAAACGGAGACATTAAAAATATAAACTTTGGATGAGAATTGGAATAAATTCTGCTAAGAATTTTTTGCGGATCTATAGACCAGCGCGTTCCTCTTCGCAAGGAGATGAACGTGGTATATTTATTTTCTCAAATCCGTTTCCGGGTGAATGAGAAATTAGATCCAAAGTGAAGTGTTTGAAAAGCCTAAATGAAAAAAATGTTGAAACCAATTGAAGTTTAAATAAGTCAAGCTTGGGCTTGGATTTGGGCTTAGGCTTGGGCCTAATTATAAAGTCCGGATTATTCCTTTTATTAAATAAAATTTTGGATTGGGCCTATTTTTGGGCTGGGCTTATTTAAATGGGTTTCACAAATGGGTGGGTTTTTTGGGTGGTTGGTTTTTTGAATTAAAAAACTACTTTTTAGTTTTTTTAAAAGGTTACACCTTTTAAATTAAAAAAACCATATTTTAGTTTTTCTAAAGGGTTATACCTTTTAAATTAAAAAACACTTTATAGTTTTTTTAAAGAGTTACACCTTTTTCCGAACCATCATAATCCATGGTTGCACCCCACCTGAAAAGGCACCTGGCTACCTATAAATACCCCCCTTTGGATCATTTACAAATCACACCAAAATTCAGAGAATTCTTTTCTCTTCTGAATTTTCTTCTTCTTCTTTCTCTCTTTAGTCTGTGAGTTCGAACCTTAGTATTTGGGTTCGAGCCTTAGTCAGTCACTCCGAGTCCGAGTTTGAGTCAGAGAGTACTACATCGAGCCGGTTCGCCTATTCCTTTGGTTTGTAATGCTACTACCGAAGGAAAACAAGTCGTTGTACCCTAAGAGATAGAAGCTACTGAGTCCGTTAGCACCATAACGGGGTGAATCTGTCTTAAAGACATAGAATCAAATTCTAACCTCAATTTTTAATCAGGTTCTTTATTTTATAGGTTTTATTTTATTATATTAAACTATATATTATAACAAATTATATATATATATATATATATATATATATATATATATATACACACACACATTATATTTTCAGATAATATTTAAATAAATAATACTATAGTATATAGTATACTTAGACCATATTTTGGACAACAATATTAAACAGATTCCGCTTATACAATAGTTTAATTATTTAAATATTGTTGTTATTTTATTTCTGTAAATTTGACTGTGGTGTGTATATTTAATATATAATCAGACAAATGGCAAATATGAGTACTACTATGCCTAATGTTCCCATCAGTCACGGGGAGAAGCCCAAAAAATTCAATGGGGCGGAGTTTAAAAGGTGGCAACAGAAAATGATGTTCTACCTTACAACTCTAAATCTAAGCAAGTATCTAACTGAGACTGCCCCAGTGTTAGATGAGGGTGAGACTGACATTACCAAGTTAGGAGCTGTTGATACATGGAAGCATAGAGATTTCCTATGCAAGAACTACATCCTCAATGAATTGGACAACACTTTATATAATGTGTACAGTCCAATAAATACTGCTAAGGAGCTTTGAGAGTCATTAGACAAAAAGTATAAAACAGAGGATGCTGGATTGAAGAAGTTCGTGGTCGGACGATTTCAAGACTACAAAGTGATAGACTCCAAGACAGTCATGAGCCAAGTGCAGGAGCTCCAGTTGATCCTACATCAGATGCATGCTGAAAAGATGACATTGAGTGAATCATTTCAAGTAGCTTCAATCATTAAAAAGCTGCCACCTACTAGGAAAGATTTCAAAAATTACTTGAAGCATAAGCGTAAGGAAATGGGGCTCGAAGACTTGATTGTCAGGCTAAGAATTGAAAAAGATAACCGCACATCTGAAAAGAAAACCGGGAACTCTTCAATGGTGTCAAAGGCAAATGTAGTGGAAACTGGACAGAAGAATAAGAAGAGACAGTACTCTGGCGAAGGTCCCAACCAAGGAAACTACAAGAGGTTCACTGGGAAGTCCTTCATATACGGCAAGCTAGGACACCAAGCTAAAGACTGTCATAGCTGCAAAGCATAACACAACCCCAAGAAAAAGACCACTGAGGTGCATATTGCTGAGGAAGATAAGTTAATATAAAATGTGTCAAAGCTAAATCTTTCAGCTGTGGTTTCTGAAATCAACCTGGTGAGCAATAATAAAGAATAGTGGGTGGACACAGGAGCTACTCGTCATGTTTGCTCTGAAAAGAGGATGTTCACTACCTATGAAGCTATAGATAATGAAGAACAACTCTACATAGGGAACTCTTCTACTGCAAAGGTTGAAGGACGAGGAAAGATCAAGCTACTAATGACCTCAGGGAAAGAGCTCACTCTTAAAAATGTGTTGCATGTACCAAACATCAGGAAGAACTTGGTCTCTGGGTCACTTCTAAGCAAGAATGGGTTCAAGCTGGTCTTTGTATCTGACAAGTTTGTACTGACTAAGAATGGGGTATATGTGGGCAAAGGGTATCTAAGTAATGGACTATTTAAGTTCAATGTAATGACTGTTGTACCCAAAGCTATTAATAATAATAATAAAGCTAATAATTCTTCTGCTTACATGATTGAATCATCTGATGTATGGCATGGTAGGTTAGAACATGTTAATTATGATACGATTCGTAGATTAATTAACATAGAGTCTATACCTAAATTTAGTATTAATTTAAATCAAAAATGTCAAATATGTGTAGAAGCAAAATTGACTAGAACCTCATTTCACTCTATAGAGCGGAGTACTGAACCTCTAGCATTAATTCACAGTGATATCTGTGACTTTAAATCTGTGCCAACTAGAGGTGAAAAAAAGTATTTCATTACTTTTATTGATGATTGCACAAGATACTGCTATCTATACTTGTTAAGAAGTAAAGATGAAGCCTTGGAAATGTTTAAACATTACAAGAATGAGGTTGAGAATTAATTTGGCAAAAAGATAAAGGTGTTTAGAAGTGATAGATGTGGTGAATACGAAGTACCATTCGCTGACATTTGCTCAGAATATGGTATTATTCACCAAACTACCGCTCCTTATTCACCGCAACAAAACGGTGTTGCTGAACGCAAAAACCGTACCTTAAAAGAAATGATGAATGGTATTTTGATAAGTTCTGGTTTAACCCAGAATTTGTGGGGGGAAGCTTTGCTCTCTGTTAATTATGTTCTCAACAAAATACCTCAAAAGAAAACAAATGTGACACCTTATGAATTATGGAAAGGTCAAAAACCTTCCTATAAATTCTTAAAAGTGTGGGGGTGTTTAGCTAAGATTGCTATTCCTACTCCTAAGAAAGTTAAGATAGGACCAAAAATCTTTGATGGTATTTTCATAGGCTATGCACAGAATAACAGTGCATATCGTTTCCTTGTGCATAAATCAAACATTCCTGACATCCATGTCAATACAATTATTGAGTCAAGGAATGCTTGTTTCTTTGAGGATATATTTCCTTGTAAAAATCCTCTTAAAAGAAATCATGATATTGCTAATAGCAATATACAAGAGAATATAGACCAAGAGTCTATAGATGATGAAAATAAGGAAGAACCTAGACGTAGCAAAAGAGCCAGAACGTCTAAGTCATTTGGTCCTGATTTTCTGACATATATATTGGAGAATGAGCCATAAAGCTATAAGGAAGCTATGTCTTCTCCTGAAGCTCCTTTATGGAAAGAAGCCATAAATAGTGAAATTGAATCCATCATGCAAAATCAAACTTGGAAGCTGGTGGATCTTCCTCCTGGTACTAAACCTTTAGGGTACAAGTGGATTTTCAAGAGGAAGATGAAGCCTGATGGTTCAATTGATAAATATAAAGTCCGTTTTGTTGCTAAGGGATACAGGCAAAAGGAAGGTTTGGATTATTTTGATACATATTCACCAGTCACAAGAATAACATCCATTAGATTGTTACTAGCTATTTTAGCATTGCAAAATTTAGAAATACATCAAATGGATGTCAAGACTGCCTTCTTGATTGGTGAATTAGAGGAGCAAATCTATATGGATCAACCTGAAGGTTTTATAGTTCCAAGAAAAGAAAAAAAGGTGTGCAAGCTTGTAAAATCCTTATATGGATTGAAACAAGCACCTAAACAAAGGCATGAAAAATTTGACAAAGTGATGTTGTTAAATGGTTTTAAAATTAATGAGTGTGATAAATATGTTTATGTCAAAAACACTCAAATTGTATATGTCATTGTGTGCCTATATGTGGATGATATGCTAATAATGGGTAATAATGATGTTATAATCAAAACTACTAAAAAGATGTTAACCAAAAATTTCGAAATGAAAGATTTAGGCAAAGCTTATGTCATTCTGGGAATCAAGATTTTTAGAATATCAGATGGTCTAGTATTATCTCAATCTCATTATATTGAGAAAATATTAGAAAAGTTTAATAAAGAAGACAGTAGTCTAGTAAAGACTCCTGTTGATGTAAATCTTCATTTATCGAAAAATACTGGTCCTAGCATATCACAACTTGAATATTCTCCCATTATAGGAAGCTTAATGTATTTGATGAATTGCACACGACCAGACATAGTATACTCGGTTAATAAATTGAGTAAATATACAAGTAATCCAGGAAAGAACCATTGGACTGCAATAATCAGGGTTCTAAAGTATTTAAGATATACCATAAGTTATGGATTACATTATTCTAGATATCCAGCAGTACTTGAAGGATACAGTAATGCTAATTGGATATCAGATACGAAGGATTCTAAATCCACAAGTGGCTATGTCTTTACTATTGGAGGAGGTGCCATATCTTGGAAATCTTCAAAACAAACTTGTATTGCCAGATCCACTATGGAATCTGAATTTATTGCTTTGGATAAAGCTGGTGAAGAAGCTGAGTGGCTTCGTAATTTCTTAGAAGATATTCTAAATTGGCCTAAACTTGTGCCCGCTATATGTATACATTGCGATAGTCAATCAGCAATTGGAAGGGCACAAAGTAATACGTATAACGGTAAGTCTCGACATATACGTCGACGACATAATACCGTTAGACAATTGCTCTCAAGTGGGATAATCTCAATAGATTATATCAGGTCAAAGATAATTTAGCGAATCCGTTTACAAAAAGTTTGACAAGAGAGCAGGTGTATAGTTCATTGAGGGGAATGGGATTAAAGCCGAAAGTTAACGAGTCATCTTAATGGAAACCCAAGATCCCAAGATCTAGGTTCAAAGGGACAACAAAAATTCTGAATGACTCACCAAAAGCACTGGGAAGATTTAATCTTCTACCCATTTCTATGATGAGACAGTGCTACCTACAGTGTTAAGCAGGGTAAGCTATGCTTTTAATGACTCTTAGACCTTGAAAATTCAAGTGGGGTATAGTAGGATACTCTTAATAAGAAGTCACCTATATGAGTGTGAAGTGGGGCCGCTTATATGAGAACTTCTAAGGTTAAGTTTTCTAAAAGCTCTTATGAAATACCAGGAGTTGTTCAGGGCTATATGAACACAACCGTGATAACCGACTTTGTGCAGGAAGGAATTGTGTGTTTGTTATTGTCTTGGTTTACATCAACGGCTGAAGATATCATGTTCACTACTTAGCCAGTAAATCCAATAGTAATACACTAGGGAAGGTTCAAGGCAAAAAACTACCTATCCCGATGCAGTTACTTTCTAATAGTACTCTCTCTAGTGTCTGTATCTTCTTCATTTATAATCTGCGCAAATTTCCATTCATGTAGGGGATTGTTGGAAACGGAGGCATTAAAAATATAACTTTGGATGAGAATTGGAATAGATTCCGCTAAGAATTTTTTGCGGATCTATAGACCAGCGCGTTCCTCTTCGCAAGGAGATGAACGTGGTATATTTACTTTCTCAAATCCGTTTCCGGGTGAATGAGAAATTAGATCCAAAGTGAAGTGCTTGAAAAGCCTAAATGGAAAAAATGTTGAAACCAATTGAAGTTTAAATAAGTCAAGCTTGGGCTTGGATTTGGGCCTAATTATAAAGTCCGAATTATTCATTTTATTAAATAGAATTTTGGATTGGGCCTATTTTTGGGCTGGACTTATTTAAATGGGTTTCACAAATGGGTGGGTTTTTTTGGGTGGGTGGTTTTTTGAATTAAAAAAACTACTTTTTAGTTTTTCTAAAAGGTTACACCTTTTAAATTAAAAAACCATATTTCAGTTTTTCTAAAGGGTTACACCTTTTAAATTAAAAAACTACTTTTTTTTTTTTTTTTTTAAAGGGTTACACCTTTTTTCGAACCATCATAACCCATGGTTGTACCCACCCAAAAAGGCACCTGGCTACCTATAAATACCCCCCTTTGGATCATTTGCAAATCACACCAAAATTCAGAAAATTCTTTTCTTCTTTTGAATTTTCTTCTTCTTCTTTCTCTCTTTAGTCTGTGGGTTCGAACCTTAGTATTTGGGTTCGAGCCTTAGTCAGTCACTCCGAATCCGAGTTCGAGTCAGAGAGTATTACACCGAGCCGGTTCGCCTATTCCTTTGGTTTTTAGTGCTACAACCGAAGGAAGACAAGTCGTTGTATTATGAGAGATAGACGCCACTGAGTCCGTTAGCACCATAGCGGGGCGAATTTGTCTTAAGGACATAGAATCAAATTCTAGCCTCAACTTTTAATCAGGTTCTTTTATTTTATAGGTTTTATTTTATTATATTAAACTATATATTATAACAAATTATATATATATATATATATATATATATATATAGATTATTATAATAATTATATATATATACACATTATATTTTCAGATAATATTTAAATAAATAATATTACAGTATATAGTATACTTAGACCATATTTTGGACAATAATTTTTTCTACGTAAATATTTTACGACAATTAAATACCAAAAAATAAAAAATATATTTCTGAAAAATATTTAACATCCAAATAAACGGAGCCTACAACAAAGATTTGTACACCAGAGAATCCAGACACCCAATTCAGATCAAAAAGTTTTGCCTCCCCCTTCTAAATCTGTGTGTGTTTTGTCTGTTATATTTTTTTCTTTTGATTCAATACGTGAGTGATTGAGAAGATAATAAAGACTTAAAATAATAGCTTTATTATATTGTTTGGTCTAGTAAATGATTTAATCTCATATAGCCCAAGTTAGAGATTGTTATCTATTTATCTACTCTGATGTGAATTTTTGCATGATTATATGTATTTATGTACCAGATTGTTTTAATTATGTAATTGATTTACCAATAAAAGGGTTTAATGAAATTTAACTAGAATGTGATCCGGTTATTAAATTTAAGTGCAATAATTGCATGGAGGATCAAAAGTATTATATTGACAGTTTGACACTAAAAATTCTACATCTCATAACAAAATTGGGACTTACATTTTTAACCCGATTTTTTTTTTCTTTATTTTCAGTTCGGAGAGTTACGCACTCTACTCGAACAAGATACTCTACTCAAATATGAACACACTCGCTCACTCGTTCGGAAAGCTGGTGCTATTCTAAGTTACTAACTATAGACCAATAAATAATACTCATTTTGTTTTAAAGGAGTTAAGTTGTGCAAAATTATACCAAAGTTGATTTATGTTTAACTTTATGTCTAAAGTTGGGCTTAATTTAATAGCCACAAGCCTACGAATGTTTAGTAGCTTCGTTTGCCTTGTGGCCCTTATCAAACTCACCACTCATTCAAGCCCATAACACGGCCCATCATTTGTTGGGGTACAGGCCTATCTTTGAGAAGGCCCAACATGAAAATCCACAAGTCCCTTATTTTGGGCTCATTGGCCCACCTCTCTCTACAAAACCCTCTCTCTCTCTACAAAACCCTCTTTCTCTCTCCCCGTTCCCTATCGCCGCCTTCTACTTCAACAGTCGGCCGTAACTGCTTCTGCTTGCCCCAAAAAAACCTGTCAATCAGAATCATGAGCAGGTCGGGTCAGCCTCCGGATCTGAAAAAGTAAGCTTTCAATCTTCACTCCGCTTCGCTTTTTTTTTTTCACTATCAATTCCTCGTATATTGAACTCCTTCTTCTGTTTTTTTTTTTTTTTCCTTCCTTCCGACAGGTACATGGACAAGAAGCTCCAGAGTAAGTTATTGTTAACTTTTTTGTTAGCTTGTAGTCTCTCTTTCTTTTTCTACTATGAAATTGTCTGGTATAGGGGCCTTAGGGTTTTTCTTTTCTTTTCTTTTAAATTTTGTGTACCAGATATGCGCGCACACACACATATATGAATTGATATATTAACTAAAAATCTTATAGATTTGATTTTAGTGTTCCTTATTACAGAACAATACAACACCATTTAACTTCGAATAAAAATATCATATAATATTAAATGTTATATAGGGAAGCAAAAATTTTGTTGTGCTTCTGCTGTCATTAGTGAATACCATTACAAAAGAATTGATCAATTTTGAAGAACTTCACTACTTATGGTGTACTGTGACAAGGACTTGATAGTTTTTTTAGTTTAATTTGAAAATGTATATGTGTGTGTGTATATTTTATATATATATATATTCAACAGTAATAAAAAAACAATAATAGATAGATAGCCATTAGAAAAGGCCTTTGCTGAACAATTAAGTTTCTTTGGGCCATTATGTTGGGACACACCCCATGCTATGTATATATTTGTAGGCTTTGCACTCTCTTTGTGCTCACGGTTTTCAAAATACGTCTAAACAAGTAGAAGACATCCCTTATAAGTACTAGAAACTTCTCCCCCTAAATGATGTAAGATGACACACATTAACAACCTATTGTTGTATAATTAGTATGTCTTTGTTTATATGGGTAGTGTTTGGGAGGGCTTCCTGATACTAAAAGGCCTTTACAAGAATGAAGTTAGAGAAAGGCCTTTTAACACAGAAAAGATGTTTGGTGAACGTCAATTTGATAAGTCCTTTTAAATCAAAAGGCGATTTCATGTGTTTGGTGACGAAATTCAAGAAGTCCTTTCATGAGTATAACAATTTCCACTTTACAACTCACCAAACAAATATGTAGATACAACTCACCAAACAATAGCTATTTAAATTTTATTTAAAGAAAAAATTTAAATATCCATAAACAGAGACCACAATCAGACAAGACAAACCAGGACCCTTATCCTTACTATTCCAAACATTACAGTGGCTATACACAACCCAAACTAAGATTCCATACAACCCCATTACCTCAATCTACCACCTGATCATGAAGGCCTGCCCCCATTCCAAATATATATTTTCTTATTGTTGTTTGAAAACAAAGTCTAAAGATGTTTAAATTCTTCAGAAAATGTAATTATATTGTCTCAGCTTTGGCTTCCTTGTGGTAGGGAAGTATTTGAGAGCAAAACACAAAGCATTACAAAGAAACTGACTTTAGAAATTCAATAAGAGGATAGAATGCCATTTTGTATCGACAAAACACAAATCAAATAATAAATGGCAAAACAGCATGTACTTGTTCATTCTAAACTTTATCTTTTTTTACTTTAACCATAACAATCTTTGCTTTTATCCCATAGAGATGGGGCCGGCCACATGAATTCTCTTTTTCCATTCCTTCCTATCATACACCATGTCCTTTCTTAAATTTAGGTTTTTCAAGTTGTTTTTAATTACTACATCCCATGTGAGTTTTGGTCGGCCTCTTTATTGCTTACCTTCCACACAAACAACTCTTCCTCTTTTATAGGTGCGTCATCGGGCCTACGTTTGATATGACTATACCACCTAAGTCTACTTTCCTTGAGATCATTTATAGGCGTTGTACCTAGTGTTTTCCTCACACGATCGTTATTTTTCTTATCTCTTTTAGTGATTCCTATCATCCAATGTAGCAACCCCATTTTCTCTACATGAATGCATTGTATTTGTGTCTTTCTCAATACCCAACACTCCGCTCCATTCAACATTGCTGGCCTAATAACCATTCTATAGAATTTTCCTTTTAGTTTATTTGGTATTCGCTTGTCACAAAGGATACAACTAGGTTGCCTCCATTTTACCCACCTGGCTCCAATCTGACCTGCTATATCACCATCTATCTCCCCATCTTTTTGTAGTAATAAACCTAGGTAACGAAAATAGTTCTTTTAAGTAATTATTTGATCTTGAAGTATGATATTTATATTGTCATTGTTTTCTACTTTATCAAATTTACATGTCCTATATTCCATTTTAGTTTGAGTAATTTTTAGGCCCCTTGACTCTAATGCTTCTCTCCATTTTTCTAATTTTTTTGCTAAGACTTCCTCAGATGTATTTATTAGGACTATGTCATCTGCAGATAACATACACGATGGGATGTTTTCTTGATTTTATTTTTTTATTTTTTTATTTTTCTAATATTATCACAAATGGGTATGGACTCAACACTGATTCTTGGTGCAGTCCCACCTTTATAGGGAAATCACTAGTTTCTCCGCATGTAATGTCAACTCTAGTCAAGGTCTCACTGTACATGTCTTGAATAAGATTTATAAGTTTTATAGGTTCTTGTTTTCTTTGTAGATCCCACCAAATTATGTCCCTTGACCCTCTATCATATAAATATGATAGTTATCTCTCATAAAAGCTTTCAGGCCAAATTTGGGGTGGGCCATATATGTCTGATCTGGCCTAACCCCAACTTCAGGCTTAAATATGGCCCGGGCTTGGTCCAAGATGCAGAACCATGTGTATCGACCAAAATTTCGGGTTGGGGGTCTGAGTTCTAGCTAGCCTGGCCTGACATGAAACCTTAAATAACATAATTTTATTTTCGAAGGACTTCCAAACAAGTACTTTTAAGGTTCTTGTCAGATTTGATACGATAGGGAAACAAACTATATTCTCCATTTTGAAGGAGGGAAGAGTGTGAGAGGACTGTGAAAATGGGGAAAATAAAAGAGAGGGAGAGTTTTTCATCCAACCCACCATTTACTTAATCCCTAAAAGTGGGTGGGAATGTGAGAGATAGAGGAACCTTTTTTTAAAAAAAAAAAAAAAATTCTTTAAACAATATTTGTGTTAACAAGTACGGGTACCTGCTTTTTTCCTCTCCTTCCTGCTCTCTACCACTCTAGCAAAATCAATTTCCTTTCTCTAGGTTAATCTTTTCCATCTCTCCTACTTTCACTTTGTTTGAATTATCCATACCTTCTACCAGTGAACCATTGATATAAATTTTCATTTCTTCCAAATTTTAAATTATAAAAAAAAAAAAAAAAAAAAAGGGAGAAAAAGGAAAAAGAGGAGCATTATTCTGGACTGCATGTGGTCCTCCTCAATCAGTGCTGGAGTACTTGGATGATGGATCATATTGGGCAGTTCTGAATGGACTTCACATTTTACCATATGAGTCATGTGTAGCCTTGAACTGTTGTTTTTTAGGTTGTTTTTTGTGCATAATCTATTTAATGCACAATGGACTTTACAAAAGTCCTGTTGAACTTTAGGTATTGAACTTGAATCGTTTCTACAATTACAGGCTGACTCTTCAAAAGATTTTCTGTTCAGGAATGTGGAGAGATGTCAATGTGCACTGAATTGCTGTGTTGTATGTAACTATGTATGGCTTGTCATTCAGTTGCTTTAGAACTCCCAATAATTCGAACTGGCTTCTTTATTGCAGTAAAGTTGAATGCAAACAGGATGGTTGTTGGGACCCTTCGCGGGTTTGATCAGTTTATGAATTTGGTGATCGACAACACTGTAGAAGTTAATGGCAATGAGAGGAATGATATCGGCATGGTGGTGAGTCACTGCTCCTTGCCCTTAATTTTGTGTTTGAATTTTGACTTTTTGGGTTTACATCTTCTATAGGATAAACTTCTCTGATTTGTTCAGCTATCATCTTGTCCCTTTCACATGGGTGAAACAATCATTTCATTGGGAAAAATGAAAAGTAATTACAACTGCAGTTTTTTTTTTTTTTTTTTTTCCCCTTGTAAAATACTCAAACATCTACAAATGTCCACCATGGGGCTCGAACCCCTCACCTCCCCTTTTTTGAGGGAGGAGAGGTTATTCCAATAGGGCTAATGACCCAGTGGTACAATTGCAACGTTTTTCCAATTTTCTTTTCGGTGAAATAATGGAATCAACTCTCGTTTTTTCCTAGCAGCTTCATTTGGTAACTGAATGAATTAGAGGTTTATACAAGAGTGACCGATCATTCTATTTTTATTCAAATTGTTCCATCTTTTTGACTGATTAATGTGTTAATTCAGGTTATCCGAGGGAATAGTGTGGTCACAGTTGAAGCTCTCGAGCCCGTTCCCAGAAATCAGTAGCTTCAGTTTGATGATGATTTTGCGCATGTTCTACAACATGGCTGCTTGTATGGATATTATCTGACATGTCAATCCCCTTGTATGGGTGGCAATTATAGGCCTGCTCTAGTTAAAACTTAAAACTGAGTTATATGTGTTGTTTCTTAACTTTCCTGGTACAGTGACTTGTCTGTTTCTTAAAGTCTTTGATTAGATACCAATTGGTTCACAATATTGGGAATTGGTCTATGAAATTGTTTGTACAAGGTATAATTCTGCAGTATGACTCTTGAATTCTCTTGGTAGCCTTGTTTTAAACTATATCCTTTTATATTTCTCACCAGTGTTGTCAAAGGCAAGGCTCGAGACTTGCGCCTGTTGTGTGCCCGGGCTAGCCTTTGACCACATTTACCCATTTAATATGGAACATGAATGATTTAATAGTAATTTGCCTTGCGGATAGGTTCTAGAGGACTTCTAGTGCTTATGCACCTTGGACCTTTGATAACACTAATCATTGCAGGCTTGAGACTTGTGCATGTTGTGTGCCTGGGCTCACCTTTGACAACATTTGCGCCTTTAATATGTGCACCTCACTTGACCTTGGCACGTTTTGCCTTGGCTCTAGGTTGTAGAGGACCTCTAGTGTCTATGTGCTTTGGACCTTTAATAACACTGATCATTGCAGCCTCTTTCATGACTATATTTACAATGCCTCCATGCATCTATTCCTATGATGCAAGAGTCTTCATACGTGCGTTCGAGCCAAGATTTCATCCATTTCAACCCATGTGCTCGGAATTTAGAATTCTGATTATTTTTATGCAAGTTATGGTTCATGGTGATATTTTTACATTGGGTATTGAGCATTGCAAATATGTCACATCTCGTAATCTTTTTGGTAGTCTGGCCATGCCCTCACGCATATATATGTGTGTGTGTGTGGATGTATATTCAGCATTTTTCCTTGACTGCAATGATTAAATTTTGTAAGGTTAATAAAAATAAAGAGCTGCTGATGAAGGGGCTCTCTTGAGAGATGAGATAGTCTCCTGACAGAGTAATGGTACAAAAAATGATTTATTTTTATTTTTTTGTTTTGGGGCTGTAGGCATAGTTAGGGGTGTGGCAAAATAGGTTATGACCCATCAACCCGTTCATATTCGTTCGTTTTAAAATGGATATGGGTGAATCGTTTTAAAATATAAGTAAAAATGGGTGACCCATTTTTAATCCATTATTATAGAGGGTTAAATGAGTTGAATATGAGTCAACCATTTTGATCCATATTTCACCTATTATATAAGAGACTCAGTTTCACAACTTCTATTTGACTCAAATTCACCTCTTTTTTATTAAAATTCTCTCGCATGATTTCAAATTCTTTTTCTTCCACTATCTCTCTACATCATGGACTACTCGTGTATGTAATACTGCGGTTCGAAAGAAACCTATGTTTACATCTCAAAGGAGGACGACCTGATTTATTCATATAATTATTTATTCTATAAAAAGCTTAACAAATGATTTCATATTTTATATATATATATATAATATCTTACATGTCTAGTCACAAAATAAATGAGTGGATTTACAATTATTCATACATATTTTTACAAACTTTTATCCATCTAAAATAAAAAACTATAATAATTGTTATATTTATATATATATATGGTGTGAGGTCCACTATTTATGAAAATTTGGAAGAAATGAATGAAATTAGTAGTGTGGCCCACCACTGAGAGAATTTAGACGCTGGCTTGAATTATGTGTATAGGTTTATTGTATATATAATGTTGTAGGTGTGAACACATTAAATATATATAAGCAAGTTGTTTCCTTAGCTTGCTTTGTAAGCTTGGCTAAGTTTGTATAGAAAAAACATTGAAGAAAAAGTAGGGTAATAAGAAGAAAAAGTAAAGGAAATAATTAGAATTAATTTTAGAAAAACACATTTTGGGGGGGGGGGGGGGGTACAAATTATAAACATTTATTACTATATATATATATACATATATATTTTAATGAACAAGCATGTGCCTGGGGCAGCTCCCCTAGGCACAAACTGGCTCTGCCCTTGATCGTGAAGGTAATTTCATCAAATAATTCATAAAAATTTGAAAACAAAATAATAATAAATAAAAAATAATTTACTAATTGATATTGAAGAATACTAGTTTGGTCAATTTGTTAAACTGAAACCGTGAAACCATTGAAGACTTGAAGTGAAATTCCGTTTTAAGCCTTACTTTCAGACATCAATAACCTTAATTGTTTTACTTTAATAAATAGACCTTGCTAATAGGTCTTAACAATATTTCCTTGAATATTTATCATGTCAACTTTAACAATATTCGAGTAATGTTAATACATTCCTTCGACCCACTTGTATGATCTCATTCTAGATGCTAAAATCAAATTTTCATCCTTCGTGTGCATCTATGTTTCTCTTATTGAGATTTCTTAATGTTCCCAACATCATCAAACTCCATGATACAAAATCATACAATTCCTACTTGTATTCACGCTCCAAATTCTTGTCGCGCAACGGGACATTATCAACCCAATTGGGTTAATATTTTTCCTTTTATGGAGAGAATAACAGTCTTTTAATATATGCTAAAAAAGCCATTATGAATAAATGTTCAACCCAAAAAAATAAAATAATAATGTCTATCATCTGGTTAAAATTCAACTAATTGAACAGATTTGGGTGCAATTGTCCCAGCAAATCTATTTACAAAGCTTCGAAAAGTTTCATATTTTTCGGACATATTCGGATCTTCTGCTAATACTGCACCCGGACACGGTTCGAACTGCTCACAACATTTCTGCAAAGAATCCGGACTCTTCTCACAAACTGCAACAAATAATTCATAGAAATGCAATTATACTCTTTAACCAAATACAGAAAACATCATAGTTGGCAATAATTCAATAAACAATAATATATAGAAGTGCAATTATGACCATTTAGCTTATTGATTAAACTCCCTTGTCAACATATCATCCAATTCAAATATATTCCCGTAAAAGATAGCTACTAAAATTAATGTGAGATAATTATTTTATACATATAATATATAAAAAAAGTGTGATATAGTTGTTATATAATATACATAATATTATATATATATATATACACACACACACACACACAGATACATAGATATGATTATATAAGTGAGATATAGTGGTTTTGATTACTAATGTAGCAGTCTAAGTAAGCTTTTAGTGTGAGCCGCAGTAATAAGGCCAAAATGCATGCTAGTTTTCCATCTTCTTAGCTGTATGATTCTCCAAAGACTTGAATTAACCAATCTCTCTCTGTCTCTCTCTCCCCGTATATATACACACCGCATAGCCCGTAACATCACACTCATTCGCCATCTTTCCTCTTGTAGATCCTTGTTATATCTTGAGAATGGCAACTTAAACTCTCTCTCTCTCTCCTAGTACTCTGTCTACATTCATTCACCATCTGTTCTCTGTGGTCCTTGTTATACTACTTGAGAACCAAATAACTATGGAACCTTACAGATTCTCTAGCCTTGACGAAATTTTGAAGCACCAATCATCTCAAAAACCAAAGTTCACGGGGTTGCCATTCCAACGGACAAAGTCTGAATCCGGAATACCCTATGAGGGCAATCGTGTTTCTGAGATGTTTGGGGAGCCTTACTGCAAGGGGAGTCCATCATCCCCTCATTCACTTTCCCCTCCATACCTGCCATTGTCATCATCATCCTCTATGCCAGATCCTCATACTCTCCGAACAATGATCGAAAACCTCAAGGATGACGCTGACCGTGAGAAGGAGAAGAGCATGGATAAGCATTCGGTAGCAGCAAACAAGTGTGTGTACAACAAGGGACCATCGACAAGCGAAGAAAAGCTGTATCCTCCACCGATTTCTTACTTGAAATTATCTAATACTGGTAAGCCTTTTGTTTACCATAAATTGGATGAGAATTCTGACAAGTTTGTTCGCACGGAGATAAGGATTCCTCCTCATGGTGTTCTGGCTGCTTCAAGGGAAAATGGACACTTGAAGTTGAACTTTGCCGATGAAGAAGAGGAGGAGGAGGAGGAGGGGGAGGGGGAGGGGGAGGAGGCATAAGAGGGAACAAGAAACTAGCAAGTCAGGAGGAGGAGGCATAAGAGGAACAAGACTAGCTAATCATGAGAGAAAAATTCAAGTTCTAGGGTAATAATGTGTTTGTGCGTTTGATAATTGTTTTCCATCAATGTTAATTAGACAATGAGTTCTTAAATATTCCATGCAATAACAGGTGTGTTTATGTGCTAAGGGAAGCACGGAATGGATTTGTTATCAAGTTTGGTGTTTTTAGAGTTTGCTTCTTGTTTTATATTTGGCAATGTTTTGTTTTATTATATAAATTCAGAACTTATATTTTGATCTACAAGTAGATAAATTTAGAATAATCCAATCTAGGGTTCAACATTGTTGAGAATGTTCTTAAAGAAATGCTATAGTTATGGAAGAACGTGAATTGATGTGAATGATTATTGTCTCCTATCAAAGAAGTGAAAGGAAGAAAGAAAAGAACAATGGTATTAGTTATTGACGGTTGAGGGAAGGTATCGTTGAGGGAAAATAAAGTTGCGAATTAGTTATTTGTCGTTAAGAAAATTTAACGTTATTAATTGGTTATTCGCTACTTTTTGTCGTGCATGAATTAAACCATTTCCAAATTCAGCAACATCTGATCCTACTCAAATAGTTGCTTTTGAATTAATCAGTTTAGTAATCACCATGGGCAATAGGCAAATCCTCTGTCATTTTGTTTCGTAGATAAATTTGTCGTCTTCTGAAATTAACCCGTTATATTTTTCAAATGACCACTGTCAAAATTTTATAGGATTTTTTTTTAAACAAACAATTATTTTTAAAGAACTGCCTAATTGCACCTACAAGAACTTGAATTCTTACTTCAGGGAAAAAAAAAAAAAGGGGATAATGGCCCTTTGCTTAAAAAGCTAAATGAATACTATTTATTTAAGTAGAACCTAAAGGAACCAAAGCTATTTTCTTCATCAATATGATGTAATCTTATCAGCTAGGGATATAAACACATAAATGTTTCGAGACACAGTAAAAGAGGCCTCTTTTAAGTGCATTTCAAATGTTAGTGATAAATTGATAAACCTATTCTTTCAGACATAACTAATCATAACCTTTGATAAAATCTATGGACGATAGATATATCTATAATTAACTGAACGAGTCAATGAAACATTATACTGTTTTTCACATGAAAATCTGCACAAATGAGTTGATAGATCTTCTTGGTGGAAACCCCTAGATGGTAAATAAGTAAGAGGCATGACCACTCATACCAACATCAACCCATCTTTCTCCTTTCTATCTTTACTAATAAGGAACAAATAAGAAAGATGAAAGACAACACTTACAGTAACATCAATCCATCTTTAATTCACGAAACACCATATTAGAAAATCTGTTTAATTTGGAAACAAGATCTAATGGAACCAATGCATCGTCAATCATGAGCCTACTTAATTAGAACAAAAGCACATGGGAACTCGGAAATCTTATATAGCGAAAATATGTTTCGGCGTATTAGTTAAGACTACTGCAATTGCTTTATTTGTCTCCATGCCTTCCCAAAAAAACAAGTGCTAAGAAGCCTATATCCAATAATGGCCTTAGTTTTTTCAGTCTTGGGGTCAGGACAATGTGGCACTACAAATTTCATCCCAATATTGATTAGCATTTAGGAAGGAAGGAGTGATATTAAAAATACATCTACTACATATTATGTGCCGATATTTATGACAAAAAAGAGTAAGCACGCAGTCAAGGGCTAAGACCTTTATGGCATGCATTTGAAATGAAAAGTGTTGTAGAGAATGAAATCATAGGCTCACTGAATTCTCCAAAATTGAACTGGTTGGTTAAGTGAAGTTACAAATGAGGACCAGTAGAAATATAAAATGCATAAGAATTTTCTTTAAATAATCATGATATTTAGGCGAAGATACAAAACGAGAACTGCAGCCGGAGGGTTTTGCAACCCTTGGATGCATTGGGTGGGAGCCATGCTGGGTCCCACCCAATTCATCCAAGGGTTGTAGAAACCTTCAGCTGCAGTTTCTATTCGTTTCGTGCTCTGAAGCCTCCTGAGTCTCTACGTGCTAAGTTCATACACTTGAGTTCAACCACAACCCGGAAGTCACTTCCGTGTCAATCAATTAAGTTTTTGAAATTGAGACAGCCTATTAAACTAAGTCCAAGGCAGCTAAGCATCATTGGCTTGGTCTATGGAGGAAGGTTATTTGCCGCAAGTTTTGTAGTTGAAAAGGTGAAGTAGTAGACTTGTCAAACTGACTTGGCTTTCTCATCGGGACAAAGCATTTATTGAAGTCAATCTCTTGGTGCTTGAGGTTCAGGTACCGGCGGAGAGAGAGACGCGGGGGGTGGGGGGGGGGGGGGGGGTGGGGGTTGGGGGGAGAGGGGAGTGAGAGGAGAATTAGTAAACCTGCCATACTCAATTCATATCATTTGAATTGGTCTCTAGGTTTACAACAATAGAACCGATTTACAAATTGTGCTAAGATAGACAAAATACCAACCCACCTACAAGCCCAATGCTGATTTCCAAAATGTCCTTGATTTATATGAAGCTGGAGTGACCAGAGAATGCGGTTTCGGAGGCTTTCAAAGTCTCCTTTCAAAGCTCAAGCAGCTACTCAGTGTAACCTTGCTGTGCTGTGCATTGACTCCATCCACTGTATGCTCTCCTGCTCCCAAATTCTAGGTGTTTACCCTTCGTTTACCTCACCCATGGCACAGAGTGCTCGCTTGTGCTCCACAGCACAGGAAGGAGTCAGCTTGCTGAAGCAATAGTTCAATCTCCAACGTCAATTTTTTTTAGTCACACAAGTACGTTCACCTCTGCGGAGGGCCATTTGCCACCGGGTTCTTATGGAGGATAAATCAAATCACTCTATCACCATGTTCTTCTTCTTCTTCATCTGTCTCTTCAGTTTGAATACGATAATTCTTCTTTTAATTACTTGCTTAACTCGACTCCATCAAAGTAATTCCTAATTTTCATGTGGAAAAGAGCCTCATGCACCTCTCTCATTCGCTTAATTTGAACTTATGAAGAAGCTGATAACATAGTTTCTCAACCCCTTAAAAAGCTTTGGCAAATGCTTCAATTTTCTGGCTCTAGGAAGAGAGAGAAACAAACAAACAAACAAAAACACACACACACACTTAAGCACCACATCCACTTGATCTATCTATTTAAATTCTCTCATCAATTTTCATGAGTTATTCATTCTTTATTCTTAAAAGTTAAAACATCTCAAAAATCCTCCAAAGGTTATTCTCAAAACCCTAGCTTCATCATCATCATCATCCTCCTTGCCTTTATCCCATATGGATATATAGGGTCGGCTACATTAATTATTTTTCCCCATTCTTTCCTATTGTATACCATGTCTTCTCTTAGATTTAATTTTTTAAAATTGTTTTTAATTACTTCCTCCCATGTAAATTTTGGTCTGCCTCTTTGTCGCTTACCTTCTAGGAATACAACTCTTCTTCTTCTAACCGGTGCATAATCGGATATACCATTAATATGACCATACCACCTACTTTCTCTAGTTTTATCATATATAGGCACTACACCAATTGTTCCCCTGGCACGTTCATTATTAATCTTTATTTCTTTTAGTTATTTGTATTATCCAACGTAGCATCCTTATTTCCGCATCATGGATGAGCTGTTCTTGTGTCTTTTTCAAGACCCTGGGGCTTATAGATTCAAAAAACATCTAAATAGACAGATGATAACAACCTACACGAAACATCAAGAACCTAGAGCAGCCAGCAATATAGCAAAGTAGATAATAACCAATCAACACACGGACAAAACCCTAGATCAACATAAAATCACAGCTTTGCAATTCTCATCATGTGTGTGTGTGTATATATATATATATATATATATAGATAAATTCTAAAAAGAACAATAGCAGTAGGCCAAAATTGGTATGTAGTAGCAGATTGAAGACACCAAAGAATACGAAGAATCAAAGTAGAACATTACCTGAGCATTCAGTTTCCAAAAGCACCATCGTCTTCCTCCGAATCGTTGTCACCATTCAGGCCATGCTCTCTGTGACTGTGTCACTGTTTGCAACACTCAAAGACAGCATCTGTTACAATGGGATCACGTGGTGTCACTTAACGTGTGTAAAATTGAAAGTTGAGGATGGGAATTTTTACTAGTTAAGTTTGATTTAAACCAATTTAAAGTGTTAAATGTAAAAAAAAATTTAAAAAAAAATGTTTTTTTGGGCTTATTTGAATTTATAGTGTTCAATATTTGGTGACAAGTAAAGTCTCTTTCACTTGATTTTTTAAAAATTCTATGGGAAATTAGTCCTGTTTAAGTAATATTTAAATTATGATAATTATTTAATTTATTTAAATTTATGTAAGAAATTGATTTATCAAACAGAAATTGAAGATGTATTCAAACTTATTTGAAGGCTTGAGAATTCAGACTCGATCATGTGATATATAACAAACATGCCTTATCGGCTAAATTAACTGATAGAATCTTTACTGCTTAATATTCGATATTTCTGATCAAAAATTAAATTAAAATTTTCAAATATTTATGCTCATAAAATTACTTATTTGATTGTTTAAGAAAAGCAAATAACTACTTCTGCAATTGCAATCAAAAGAGACTTTAATAACTTCTTGTGACAAAATAAATTTAGAATGCCAAATAAAGTCCAAGATGGGAAAAGTTTCACATTTTTTTTTTTTGGCGAAAACTTTCATATTTTTCGCAAGTATCCGGATCCTTTGGTCTGCTATTACAGATGTTATCCACTGCAGAGACTCTTCTTGTATAGGAGTGCTACAAATAATCAGGATTACCTAAGTGGGTCCCACTACACATGTTCAAAGCATTGTTACCTAAGTGGAACAATGATACACTTGCAACGCCTGACTCTGTGAAATTGTTTGAAGAATGATTTTTTTTACCTAAGTAGCCTCCACCACAGCAGGTGGGACCTACAACTACCAACAGTCAATGTCGCAAAGTTTTGAATTTTCATTCTCATTGTGTGAAATGTATTATTTTCCCTTATGTTTCAGGGTCACAAACTCTGTGAAATTGTTTGAAGTATGATTCTTTTTCCCCTCCTTGACTAGATAAAAAATAAAAATAATTCCATAGAGCTGTTAAGATAATTATTATCTAAAAAGGTTGCTATGATTATGAATAAATGTTTTGAGAAATAAAAATAAAAACTGGTTAAAATACATTTATTTCAGCCAATTTTTGTGCAATTATCCCAACTCCATTTATTAGGAAGTTCTTAAAAAAATGTTTCATATTTTTCGTGGTCTGTTTTGTACATAAAAAGTACTATAAAATTACATAAAAGAGGATTGGACAAGTATGATCTTTTCCGTTCCTTTCCTCACTCTTCTTTCTCTATTATGTCAACTTTGGCACTAAAATTTATAAATCTCATAAACTCTGCGTCAAAAAAAAAAAAAAAAGAAAAGAAAAATGCCTAGGGTCAAGTTCCACCAATGTACCTAGAAATATTTTTAAGTATCATAAACTCTACCTAAAAGTGAAAAAATAAATTTAAAAAAAAAGCCCACCATATGTATGTGGCATTTGTACTTTGCCTAGGGTCAAGTTCCTAAATCCTCTTTCGCCAAATACAGAAAACATCATCAATGCCAGGCTGGAAATATTTCAATAAACAATAATATGTATAAGTGAAATTATGACCATTTAGCTTATTGATTAAACTCCCTTGTCAACAATCATCCAATCCAAATATATTTCAGTAAAAGGTATCTACTAAAATTAATGCGAGATAATTATTTTAAACATATAATATATAAAAGAAAAGTGTGATATATTTGTTATATAATAAACATAATAATATTATATATAACTATACATAAATACATACATATATAATTATATAAGTGAGATATAGTGGTTTTGATAACTAATGTAGCAGTCTCTGAAAGCTTTTAATGTGAGACGCAGTTATAAGGCCAAAATGCATGCTAGATGTCCATCTTCTTAGCTTTATGATTCTCCAAGGACTTGAACTAACCAGCCATCTCTCTCTCTCTGTCTCTCTCTCCTGATAGATAAATACACAACATGGCCCCTGTAACACCACACTCATTCACCATCTTTCCTCTTGTAGATCCTTGTTATATCTTGAGAATGGCAGCTTAAACTCCCTCTCAATACTTGTATGCAAATCTCCTAGTATTTTAACTACAATTCATTCACCGTCTTTCTCTCTCTCTCTCTACACATCTCCTAGTACTCTGTCGACAGTCACCATTGTTCTCTTTGTGGTCCTTGTTATACTACTTGAGAACCAAATAGTTATGGAACCTTACAGTTACTCTAGCCTTGAGGAAATCTTGAAGCACCAATCATCTCAAAAACCAAAGTTCACGGGGTTGCCATTCCAACGGATAAAGTCTGAATCCGGAATACCTTATGAGGGCAATCGTGTTTCTGAGATGTTTGGGGAGCCTTACTGCAAGGGGAGTCCTTCATCCCCTCATTCACTTTCCCCTCCATACCTGCCATTGTCATCATCATCTTCTATGCCAGATCCTCATACTTTTCAAACAATGATCGAAAAACACAAGGATGAGGGTGACAATGAGAAGGAGAAGAGCATGGAGAAGCATTCTGCAGCAGCAGACAAGTGTATTTACTACAAAGGATCGTGGACAAGCGAAGAAAATCTGTTTCCTCCACCGATTTCTTACTTAGAATTATCTCAAACTGGTAAACCTTTTGTTTACCATAAATTGGATGAGACTTCTGACAGGCTTGTTCGCAAGGAGATAAGGATTCCTCCTCATTGTGTCCTGGCTGCTTCGAGGGAAAATGGACACTTGAAGTTGAACCTTGCTCGTGAAGAAGAAGAAGAAGAAGAAGAAGAGGAGGAGGAGGAGGAGGCATAAGAGGGAACAAGAAACTAGCTAGTAAGGAGGAGGAGGCATAAGAGGAACAAGAAACTAGCTAGCCATGAGAGATAAATTCAAGTTCTAGGATAATGTGTTTGTTTGTTCAATAATTTTTTCCATCAATGTTAATTAGGCAATTAGGTCTCAAAGAACCCATGCAATCACAGGTGTGTTTATGAGTTATGGGAAGCCTGGAATGGATTTTTGAGCAAGTTTGGTGTTTTGAGAGTTTGCTTCTTGTTTTATATTTGGTAACATTATGTTTTCTTATATAAATTCAGACTTAAAATTTGATTTACTAGTAGATAAATTTGAAATAATCTAATTTAGGGTTCAACATTGTTAGGATTGTTTTTAAAGAAATGCTATAGTTATGGTAGAACATGAATTGATGTGAATGATTATTGCTTCCCATCAAAGAAGTGAAAGGAAGAAAGAAAAGAACAATGATGTTCGTTACTGACGGTTGAGGGAAGGTGATGTCGTTAATAACGACAATATTAGTTATTAATTGTTGAGGGAAAATAAAGTTGTGTATTAGTTATTTGTCGTTAAGAAAATTTAACGTCATTAATTGGTTACTCGTTACTTTTTGTCGTGCATGAATTTAAATCATTTCCGAATTCAGCAACATCTGATCCCATTCAAATAGTCGCATTTGAATTAATCAATTTAGTAATCACTACGGGCAAAAGGCAAATCCTCTGTCATTTTGTTTAATAGATAAAGGTGCATCTTCTGAAATTAATCCATTATATTTTTCACATGAATAGTGTCAAAATTTTATAGATTACTTTTTAAACAATTATTTAAAAAGAATTGCTTAATTGAACCTACAAGAATCACTTGATTTCTCATTTTAGAGAAAAAAGGGATAATGGCCTTTAGATTAAAAGGCTAAATGAATAATATTGTTTAAGTAGAACCCAAAGAAACCAAATCTATTTTCTTCATGATGTTATCTTATCAGCAAAGGCAAATAAATAATAAATGTTTCTAGACACAGTTAAAGAAACCACTTTTAAGTGCATTTCAAATGTTAGTGATAAATCGATAAAGATGTTCTTTCAGACATGACTAATCAGAAGCTTTGGCAACTGAATCAGAGAATGAAACATTATATTGTTTTTCACATGAAAATCTGTACAAATGAGTCAATAGGAGATCTTTTGGGTGGAAACCCCTAGATGGTAAATTACGTAAGAGGCAAGACAACTCATAACAAAATCAAACCATCTTTCTTCTTTTTCTCTTCACTAGTAAGGAACAAACAAGAAAGATGAAAGACAGCTCATAATAACATCAACCCATCTTTAATTCATGAAACCCGTGCACATTAAGCATTAGAAAATCCGTTCAACTTGGTAACAAAGATCTAATGGAACCAATGCATAGTCCATCATGAGCTTACCTAATTAGAACAAAAGCACTTGGGAACTCCCGTTGCCACCCCAGCCTTCCAAGAAAACAAAGTGCTAAGAAGCCTAATCCAATAATGGTCTTAGTTTTTTCGATCTAGGGGTCAGGCCAATGTGGCATCACAAATTTGATACCGATATCAATTAGCATTTAGTAAGGAATGTGTTATATAACACAATGTATTTACTACGCATTATGTGCTGATATTTATGATAAAAAAAGAGTAAGCATACAGTCAAGGCCCAAGACCTTTATAGCATGCATTTGAAATGAAATGTGTTGTAGAGAACGAAATCACAGGCTCACTGAAGTCTCCAAGCTTTAACTGGTTGGTTAAGTGAAGTTACAAATGAGGTCCAGTGGACATAAAAAACGTGTAAGAATTATCTTTAAATTACTCAATCAAACTAATTAGTAATTTTCATTAGGAAAAGAGACTCATGCACCTCTTGACTCCTTACTTTGAACTTCTCAATTTCTCAACCCCTTCAAAAAAAAAAATTGGCAATGCTTTGCTTTAGAAAACACACGCACACACACAAGCACGCTTTTTTTGGCAACACACACACTTAAGCACCACATCCACTTGACCAGTTAAATTCTCTCATCAATTATCATGAGTTCTTTTGTTTTTTTTTTTTTTCTTTACGATAACCAGGGTGTCCAAGGCTTTGCACTAACTAATCCACGGGACCCATGCAAGGCGTCCCGGGGGTCCCCCCACCCCTCCCACGGATCAGGTAAAGATCGGACTATGTCCGTAGGCGTGGCCCTTTAAGGAACTGTTTGCACCGAGGAGGAATCAATACTAAGACCCGGTGCCTCATGAGGCACCAAGACACAAGTCTTTTCTCACTAGACCAACCCCTTGGGGTTAGTTATCATGAGTTCTTCTTCATTGCTGATTCTTAAAACATCTAAACTCCTCCCAAGTTCACTCTCAAAACCCTAGCTTATAACATTCAAACAACCTCTAAACATAAGCCAGCAATATTTAGCAAAGTATACAAAATCCATAATAACCAATCAACGCACGGAGAAAACCCTAGATCAACATACAATCACAGCTTTGCAATTCTCCTCATATTTATATATAGAAAAATTCAAAAAACAAAAAACAAAACCAATAAGCCAAAATTGGTATGTAGTAGCAGATTTAAGACACCAGAATACGAAGAATCAAAGTTGAACATTACCTGAACATTCTTCCTAAAGCACCATCGCCTTCCTCAGAGTCGTCGTCACCATTCAGGCCATACTCTCTGTGTTACACTTGAAACTTGGAAGAAATGACCTGTTACAGTGGGTCACGTGCTGTCACGTGGTTTTTGATTAAAATTGAAAGTTGAGGATGAAAATTTTTACGAGTTAACTGAATTTTAAATTTTTTTTTTTTTTTTCATGCTTATTTGAATTTGTTGTGTTCAATATTTGGTGCTCAACGTTTAAAAACCCTTACATTTTTTAAATATTTAAAATGTTCTTAAAACAAATAAAAAATAAAGGATTTTTTTTTATAAAAAAACTCAGCCCAAAAGTTATTTATTTAATATTTATTGTTTATTTATTATATTTATTTATTATGTATTATTTATTTTTATTTAAAAATACCCAAAATTCCCTTGAGGGTATTTTGGGATTTTTATTTTAAAAAAATTGGTCAAAATTAATAATTAGGAGATAATTTGTTACAAATTTTTAAAATATAATAATTTATATGCACTTAATAAAATGCATTGTTTTTTGAACATTTTTATATGGTAGATTCTTTTTTGACACTTTATCCAAAATTTAAATACAATTGATTTATCAAAGAAGAATTGGAGATGATATTCAAAGATCATACTTATTAGAAGTCTAGACTTATTAATAATGTGATTTGTTACAATAACTTAATACATCACCAACTCGACAACATGAGACCCACCACAATATGTGAGCTTTCGGTTGTTAGGTATTTGCTTTCGGTTGATAGGTGTTTTATGTTTTCGAGCTATCGTATTTTCACTAATATTCTGTATTTCTACCAACACAATTCATCAACTAGGTAGGAATAAATTAAATTTAAATTTTCAAATTTTATGCTCACGTGACTACGTGAGATCCACCACAACTTTCAAGCTGTCCGTTGTTTGGTATTTTAGAGTTTTTCTTATTACAAAAGTGTCTATGTCAGCTAAATTAAATAATTAACTAATATTCAATATTTCTGACCGACACAATTCATCGACTAGATAAGAATAAAATAAATTTCAAATTTCAAATTTAATGTTTCAGAAAAAGCAAATAACTACTTCTGCAATTGCAATCAATTAATCAATGAGACTTAATAACTTCTTGTGACCAAATAAATTTAGAATGCCAAGTAAATGAAACTGATAAAAGGAGTACTTTTCTTTTCAAAAATATGACCTCAGCCTCTCTATTAATTCCTACTAAATGTTACAACGGCTTACATAGGGTGTTATTATAATTTTGTTTAAGTGTTCATTAAAATAAATAAAAAATGCTTTTAGTAAGAAATTACATTATAAGATTCATCTATGTTCCGAGTATTGAAATTACATTATAAGAGTTCTTAATTTCATCTATATTTTTTTACGAAAATTTAAGCAATATCTATGTTCCAAGTATTGATTTCACAGTTATTATGGTGTTGTATCCCAACTTAAAACCATGTCATCAATAAAATCGTAAAATCAGTGCTAATATCATTTGTTTTCTACTAATATGTTTTGACATATCAAAGACGAAAACCTAAATTTTTTTAATTTACTTTTACATGCCAAGATGGTGGGCCGTGATAAAGGCTTATATACTCCTGGATGTGCACTCTTGTTGAACATAAACCCAAGACAAGAACAAATAATATAATTAGAATTGAGCACATTGTCAAGTAACAGAGATAACATCGGAGAAAAAAATTGAGAAAATTATTTAAGAACTGCACCAAAAAAAAAAAAAAAAAAAAAAATCGGTAATGTTATTATATGAAAAAAGATAAAATTAATATAATATAATTTTAGAAAATGATTAAAATTCATGTAGCAATGTAAAATAAATGACCCTTCAGGGCTGAACTTGGCGTGACACCTGGTCAAGAAATGAGTCTGATTCTAGTACCAACTGTAATGGGTGATCCGACCCACAAGCTTAAACCATTAGGTGGAACCAACATTCAATCTATATATGCCCATTCACTTCTCCATTCGGATCTAACGTGGGACAAGTCCCACTTGTAACAATAAATATAGATCAAAATATTCAAAGCCAGAAATTTGTCCACAGCAAAAAAGCAAAATTACAACATCAATCTAAGCTGGAAAGGTCTGTAATAATGTCAAACTATTACTTTAGAGCTAAGTGTATGAACCTATACCAGAAGCTAAAATATTTCAAAAAGACTTCCAAACTATACAATGGCACACCACGTAATCAAACGTTGGTAAATATTTAGGATGTCTTTAACAATCTACCAGAAAAGAATAAGGTCGTCATTTTACATAAGATTGAGGTACTATCAAACAACAGAGAGTCGACCAGTAGTGGGATATATTCATATAGTCTGGTTATTAGCTACAAACATAACAATCTTCATATACAGGATTATAACTTTTTTGTACAAAGGAAGAAGAAAACAACCAACTTCTACTAAATAATAATAAATACTAAATCTAGTTTGTCCCATCAGCATTTGAAACCTCGACAAACAATAAGCCACAGTATGACGATTACGATAAGGATGCCTCCTCCCACCATTATCTTCATTTGGAGGTTCTGCAGCCACATCTTACGACGAAGTTGTCTACCCTGCCTCTGGAAGCTGTCAGCCTGATGACAAACACATACCCATATATGTATTAATATGAACTCCCCAAGATCCATTTCAGACTCAGACTACAACGAGATATTGTGCATACCTGGAACTGAAGGTTTTCTGTTTTATCCACCAGTAGTTCAATCTTCTCCCCACGGTCCAAAACCTGAGATCAGGGGGAAAAAAAAGGGCAAGGTTATTTATCAGATTAATCTCCATGCCAACCAGACAATAGGGAAACAGTTTAGGAATAACTTTAATCCCGAGTTAAACACAAAGCAAAACTGATTTCTGAGAGCTGCAAGAATATACCTTCAAAAACATATCAGTATAACTTACTGTAAAATGTTGGAGGAAGAACATAAGCCATTAGAAGCAAAAGGAATATGTCACACAAACTCAGATTTCTTTGTAAGAATAGTGATATGCATCCTCCACTTATTTCAAACCATTTTGTTAGGCAAAATGGATCTTATTCAACCATTTAGCTGGATCAAAAGGTAAGCACAAAATTTTTGTCAATCAGTTTCTTGTTTACATATGCTGATAGAAAGGTGATCAAAATCAGAACTTTCAGACATTCAACTCAATTAAAACTAATGGAATGAAATAACAATCTTGTCATGGCACTTCGGTGCTTCAACGAGTGTCAATAAAGGGCAATGTGATGTGACAATTATTGCGGTCCAATTTTTGGGATAAACAAGGTTAAGTTTAACTCAAGCTAATCAACATCAAGATGAAGCTCAGAAAGATGGGCCGTTTTTACTCATATTACCTTTTACAGGCTTGCAAAAGACAGGGAAAAATAGCCTTTTACAGCGCAAATTCGATATTCAACTTCATCTTATAAAAATAGAAATAGAAAAGGAATTATAATTTCCAAAAGTTTATTGGAGGTTCGAAGCAATGTTAGAAAACAAGGTGTATGATTACAAGACTCAAAATCTTTGAACTTCTATCCAACAAGTTTTAATTATAGGAGTTGACAAAGCATTGAAACACCACACGTAATCTTGTTTTTTACTCAGAAGTCCCACACTATCGCTTTACATCTATCAACTCCTTATACCATTGCTGGGTGGGCAATCAGTTCAAATTTTAACTACTACACAAATTGTTCGGTACCCCGAAGTCAAAATTCGTGGGTCCACCCCTGCCTCCTCCACACCTCCTCAAAGCTTCATCTTATGAACAAAAGACATATCTAAGCCAGTCTACAGAAAATAGTTTAGCTTCCAGCAAACTTTACCTCATTTAGAAAAACTTGGGAGCATATTCTTGCCAGCATTGCCACCACAATGAAGCAATATTAAGTTATAACATAATGGCAAACATAAAGCACCAATACCGCACAACAGGTTTGCGCACACCAACTAATCCACACAACTCATTAAACAGTCCAGAAAATTTAGACTGCAAGTCCTTTTTCATTAAGACAAATACTTGGATCCTGACTGGGGCTTAAAGATGGACCTCCACTTTTGGGATGAATGCGATGCAACTCAAGTAAAGGTAAAGAGCTAGTTGTAGAGTGGAAGTACTTAATCATCATAACTGTGATGTGTTATAGGGTTCCACCCCCAGTCACCTAAGCACTGAAAAGTAAAGGCGTGACTTGGACACTGCTTCGTAATCCTCACCGACAACAATGATAAGAAGCTAGGACATTATAAAATATAGCAGAAACTAGAGCAGAGAGTTGGTTTGAACCTTTGGCTTCACCAGTGCTATATTTTTCCTATTCATATATTTTTTTTTTTTTCTCAACTTCACTGGTAAGGAACAATACTTTGTAACATAAACGTCACAACATATGGGAAAAGAAGAAGATGAAAGAGCTGCTTAAAAAGCTAGAAAAGAAATTCAGTCACTTCCATTATAATGACTTCAAAAAAAAAAAAAAAAAAAAAAACGGGGGAGGGAATCAAATTCAAGGTGGATTCGGTCGCAGAAACACTTCAATGTAATTAATTTTTCACAGGGAATTGAATAGTTACAGGTAAACTATTCACATGTGATAAGGTAATCATTAAATTTGACCAATCTATCTTGGAGCTCGTATTATTTCATCATCATCATCCTTGTCTTTATCCCATATGAACGGGGTTGGCTACATTAATTCTCTTTTCCATTCTTTCCTATTATACATTATGTACCCTCTTGTATTTAATATTTAGAAGTTGTTTTAATTACTTCATCCCATGTAAGTTTTGGTTCGACCTCTTTGTCACTTACCTTCTAGGCAAGCAGCTCTTCCTCTTCTAACCGGTGCATCTTTGATTCTACATTGACCATAATTCATGGACCCGGTTACCATAATAAACATAACATGAATATCTATAAAAAAGATTATACTTGTTTCTTTCTCTTGTTTGAGTCAGGTAGTGAATATCATAATCCTTTAAAGTAACATAAATTGGGAAAAAATTTGTTCATAATAGATTACCAAGAGAAATAGGTAAAAGAAATTCTCATGTAAGATTTAATAGTTAGGCCATTCTCTGCCTCAGTAAAAAGTCCATCTTGTTGCGACAGAAATGACAAGAACAAATAATTATTAGCTAATGCCAGATGATAGGAGGGGTGGTTCGGGTACAAAAGTAACCACTAGCATTATTGGCACACAAGTGATTGCCCCAAGCTTAACTCGCATTCTGACCTTTGGCAGCCTGAGCTTCTCAAAATGCCCCGAGCAATTTCCCCCTTTTTTATATTAAAAAAAGAAAAAAAGAAGTACAGCATACTTTCAAAAACATGATATCTACTTTTAAAGACAACAAATGTCTCGATATCTAAATCTTTAATCCAACAGCCACGCTTGGACACCACAAACAGGAATTTCCCACTTTAACCCACGAGACCATAATTTAAGCTCCTGGGTAAGCGAACCAACCATCAATGCAAAGGCTTTAACATTTTCCCCCCTTTGTCGGCCCTTATCGCCTTCCTTATAATTCGCCACAGTAGACTGAGCCAGACGTCTAACGCTAGCTCCACACAATGAAACTTGCTAATCTCCCAGGATTCTAAAAATGAGCCCTTTTAATCACTCTCCCATCTCCATCATTATCAAAAAATGAACCGCATGCCTTTTCATTTGAGCAAAACTGATGCCTAAATTCGCTAATAACAAAATAGACCATTATAACATTTCACATCATATAAATTAAATAACCATTGGGCCATTAGTCGAGCTACTATAACCTCTCCTCCCTCAAAGGGGAGGTGAAGGGTTCAGTGGGCAATTTTTTTTTTTTTTTTTTTTGGGTTGGGGGGTTGAGTATTTACCTAACCAATATATATATATATATATATATATATATATATATGGATTAAATAAATAAAGCAATCAACAACATTGATCTGAAGACATTTTGTGACAAAAAAAGTGGCGGAAAAGATGTGACATATGCCCAAAAAATAAAAATAAAAACATGAATAGAAACAAGCTATCCCTTGTTAAAGTAACCAAAATCGTCTTCTGCCTGCTTTGACATCCATAGCTAATAGGTCAATGCCATAAAAGGGGGTGGCAACCATTGTAAAACAGGCTTTAATAAAAACTTATAGCAAGGGCAAAGGCTTTAAAATATAAGATATAAGTACAAAATTATAATGTAAACATTGTACATAACAAATGAGAACTACACATGGCAAGAAAATCTAAAATCACCACAAATAACTGCCTACATGTTCCTTTTGTAGTGATTGTGGACCATGATATGAGTTCTTATAATTGTCAATTATTTTATCTATTTAACATTTATAACTCACTATAAAACAATTTTTACCTTCTCAATGTTGTCCATCATGATCCCTTTGACCTCTGTTATTTGAGTCTTCAGTTTGGACAGCTTACTAATTTCTTCTGGATGGTCCATACAATATTGCATGTGCTCTTTAAGCTTTGGCCTAGTAAACAAGACACAACATTAAGGACCAACATGACATTCGGACAGTAGACACCACAATTCAAATATCATAATGCTTACTTCCAAAGAAAGTGGTATATACATACCCAAATTCTCTGTCAAGATTGTATGCAATGCTAAACCGGTCTTCAATTAACAGATCATCTTCATCATCATCTGCAAGTGGGTGTTGGCTGTCGCTCCCGATACTCGCACCATACCGTTGTTTAAAATCATCCTTCACTCTATCAAGAAACACAAAAGGAACGCCCCTTCCTAGTGATTCATCTGCGACAACAAGAAAAACTGCATGGCCCAAAAAAGTCATCAATCAAAAATTGTGGCTAAGCTGAGTTTGAAACAATAGACAAAAAGTAGATATCAACTCGAATGAAGAATCACTACCAAATCCATTGTCTAACAGGAAGTTGAAGGTGTGGCCATCACACGAGTATGTATACTTGCTGCTGTTAGAAGGCAGCTTCTGTAAGCATTGTACAGCAATGGTACTGAAGTTCCCAGAATATGGTGTGTGTTCTGCTAGAACAATCGTCCCTTTTGCAACAAAACTGTAAATTAACCCTTTCTGACTCATCTCCCAACTATAGGTTTAAATTCGTCAAAACCTGCCAAAGATTTTCCAGACCCTTAATGCAACAGTAACCACCAAAATATGATTTTAACAACTTTCTATACATTACTATGTTATAAACTTAACAAATTTCAATTCAATTAAACAACAATAATAAAAAAATCAAAAAAAAAAAAAAAAAAAAAAAATCAAACCCAGTAATCATTGCAGATTCTCTAAACAGATTATCATCTAATTCATGCATCAATATATATATATATATATATATTGAAGAGCATAGACAATTCATGAATACATATACATGTACACACATATAAAAATGTGTGTATTCGACTTTCATCATTGAATATTGAATACACTGACATTAAGCAAATATTATGAATCATACCAAAGAACGAAACCCTAAAATGCGTATTTTTTTCCAATCGGAATTGCAAATAATATTTAAAACACGCGCACACAACTAAAACATAGACAGTCCTAAAATTACACAAAGTAATTTCACAGTTAATTCGAAATTCAATATCATGATATGTTAACAATTAAATTCGAATCAAATCGCTGACCTAATTTAAAAAAATTCCCAACAAAAACGAATATAAGAAGGAATCAATTACTTGAACAATCCAAAGTGAGCTACCACCATCAATCTGAACAGAGCAATAAAAGTTACGATTAATTATATATACATATGTGCCTGCGTTTATAGAGAGAACCTGAGATGATAACGTATTGTTTGCTTCGTGTGCACGACTGACTGCGTGGGAGACTCAGAATTGGTGGACGAATTTCATGAGATGGCGACTGAGTCGAGACTTGTAGAGCGTGGAATTCAAATTTGTGTTAAATTTTGTTTAATCTTTGCTCTGCGTTCGGGACACTATTTAGATGAGTTAAACGATGTCGTTCAGAGAAAGGAAAGGAACGACGGAATGGAAAGGAAATAGATAATGCTTGTGTGCTTGGTTTGTTATACGAAAAAATAATTCTTAATAATTTAGAAGACATAAAATTATTTTTAGAGAATTATAAAAGGCATTCTTAAAATATGCTTTTTTAAAAATTAAATTTTAATAAACTGTCAACTTATCAGATTTTTATAAATTTTTAAATTTTAAGTTTTCAAAAAATTAAAAATTATTTGTAAATAACTGAAATAAAGTAAGCCCTTTTAATGTGTGACGTCTAGTCAAGAAAACTGAAATTGTTCGTATCTCTCACCTCTAATATGCTGTCTACTATCCCTTAAACTTTTGAATCCAATTTTAATACCCAAATATTTATTTTTTATTTTTTATTTAAGCTCAGATCATTTCATTTCAAATTCATTCATTTACTGAAATAAAATTCTTTTGTTTCCGTTCCCCAACTCAATGAAACAACATGGAATTGGCCAACTGGAAAACGTGTATGGCATGTGTGGTGTTTAAACAAAGAATCAACATGGAAGTACATTTGAAAATTGAAATGTAGAACCAATATATGTATATATATGTTAGGGTTTTGGATGAGTTGGGGTAGAATCTCTTGTGGTGGTGATGTCAAGTGAGTGGGTGCTAGGTGGTGTGTGATAAAGGAGGAGTTAGAGGGTCTCAGAGAAAGGTGTTAAGAAAAAGAGAGAAGGCGTTTTATCTAAATCGCATGTAAAAATCTATAATAAGGGATTAGCCAGTGTACGAGACTCTTGTCATTGCAAGATTTGAGGAGGATCAAATATACGCAGTCTTACCTCTAAAAAGTTATAATAAAGGGCTAATCCAGTGTACGAGATTCCTGTCATTGCAAGATTTGAGAAGGATCAAATGTACGCAACTCTACCTCTACATGGTGTGTGGACCTTGATGCAACAATAAAGTTGCTCCATTGTGACTTGGAAGTCACATATTCGAAACCGGAAACATAAAACTGCACCACAAAATTGATGAAAACAAACAGGCCATAAAAAATTGTATGAAAAGCCATGAAAACAGCCAAAATGTCCTTAAATGTGCCCAAAAACCCAGATGCTGAATCAAGAGTAAGATACAGTTCAAGAACCCAGGAATACCCTTTGATCTCTAGTAACACTCTCTGGTGTGTGTGATTTCACACACAAAACTTCATGCCTCTATGAAGAAAATATATAGTCACAACTTCAACAAAATAACTGCACTTTCATCCTTTCTCAACACTGCTATACACAGCCACATGTAACTCAAATCACACGAACCCATCAAAGCCTTTTATGCCATTCACAAATATTTCTTGAGCAAAGAAGCGTACCTCTGATTTGGTTTAAACAAGGTGTGAAACAAAAATAAGCCTTGGAGAGAGAGAGAAGAGAAATAAATAAACTCTATTGGCTGATATAATATTACAAACAATGAAGTTTTACATTATTCCAGTTTCCAAAAATAAGCTGGCATTGGCGAACTCTGTGCCAAGAGTGTTTTCTAGTGTTCTATCCAAAATAAAATGAATTTGAAGAATAATTTAGAAATAGGTGACAACAAATTGGGTTCGAAAACTGAGAAAGCAATTCGAGAACACTGATTTTCTTAAACGGTCTTGCTTGAAAACCAAACTAGTTTATGGTTTAAGTGAACGCTGTTCGAAACAACTAATGGTTGCCGGGCTTTGCCCCACCAACAAAGGGAGCAGCACCTCCGGTTGTCTTGACAAAGGAGATATAGTCGCTGTAGTGCATACTAAATAATGTACTCTGGTAACGGGTCAGTCGGATGCACTTCCGGAGTGATTCCATGATAGTGCCATTGTAACCAGCTTTCCGCATTAGGGAGTCGATTGTTTCTGTCTTCGTCCAACCTTGAAACAAAAATGTAACATTTAAAGACTTGGTTTTACCAATCAAATCATAAAAAGAGCAATTTAGAATCGTGGTTTACCTATACAAAACAAATATGCAGCCAAATATAACATATCTAATTTTCCCGGGGAAAAAGCGTGAGCATAAAGAATTTGTAGTGAAAATGAATTAATACAAAAAAGATGTCTCGAATTATTTTAAGAAGCCTATAATCGTTGTTAGTATTAATCCAATCCATCCAAAAAAGTTTGTGTAAGAAGGCTAACAAAGGAATCGTCACCTTCACGAGAAGCCACCTCGATCAGGTATGTGGCACTTCGCCTCGTATTAGAGTCAGGATCAGTGAACTCAATAATTATACCATGCTTTCCAACCTGCAAGGAAGCACTAAATTCTTGAGGAAGAAATATCAAGCCATAGAAATACTAAAGTTGAGTTTTATTCAATAAAACTAGCATTTCAGCAGTAAAATCAAGATCATCTCACCTATGCATGATTATATTCAATAGTCAACAATCAAATTACACAACATAAGAGGATTAGGAAGTTAGCAAATCTATTACATTATCCATCGGAGAATTTAAAACCACACCCATCTCCGGGTAAAAAATATAATATCCAGATCCACTACATAATTAGAGGAAGAAAAGTTATATAACCGACATTGGAAATCCTATATTGCAGCATGCGGAAGAGAGGTTTATTTGATTCCCACCATAACTTAATGCAGCAATTCAATTTGGAACCTTACAAATTTCAACATTTTTTGGGGAAAGAACATTGAAAAATTCTTGGTGCATCTAAAAGTAACTAATGGCCATCATGTTACATATTTAATGATTTCAAGAAGATTACAATTCAATCCAGCCCTACCATGGCAGCATATTAGGTCAACGCATCGCATTGTGCAGGTCAACTTGTTGGGCATTTTGGCCCTCGGATTGTGGCTGATTCAATGGAGCGACATAAAAGTTCAGGACATGTATAGAGCCTCATTCATAATCAAAAATTTAAAACCAGGTTAGAGAGCACAAACCTCCCAATCGAGGCAGTGGAGAGCAGTTTCATAATCAGTCAGAATAGACACTGTACATTTCAAATAAGGCAACTCCTTAGCCTGTATGGGAGGGAAACGGCGGTCCCTCAGAGCACTGCAAATATTCCAGATATAGAAACATATGAGCTGACGCTTTGCAGAAATGCCAATATGGGGTACCTACGGAGAAAAAGGAAATGCCAATACGGGGTGAAGATTTAAACAAGAGAAACAAGATTTTTAATCAAATGAAATTCTTGAAGTTGCAGATAAAGCAATAATAGCCAATGAAAAATAGCTACTTATAATGCATTAAATAATTTAAAAGTATATACAAGCTGGGTCTACCATTGATTTAAGCATCATAGTTACTAGCAAACTTTAGAAGTTTGACATCTTATGGTGGAGCTTTCCTGAGTCAGTGCTGCATTTCTGGCCTAAAAGCAGGTACCGAACTGCATTTCTGGTCTAAAAGCTTTTTTCTTATGTAGATCGACAGCGTGAACAATTTGGCCGGATGATACAACCAAACATCCAAGAAAATCACATCAATAAGGGAAGAAAAACCCTTTTCGGAACCCCAAAGCTACGGCACTTGGCCCCATACCAATAAAGAAATCATCTTGGTCCTAAAAATAAAAAATTAGTGATAGTGTCAGGTTCTTCAAGTATTATAAATTTGAGTAATAATTCTAACTTTACCCATTCATAACTTTTTAAATCAGCCAAGCTCCCATAGCAGCGAACCAGTTAGTCATTTAGATCCTTTATAGGTTTCTTTTGCTTAGTTTGGCTAGTGGTTGTGATTCCTTTGATTTTTTTACCATTATACGTCTTGATGTTGAATTTAGGTTTTTAAAAGGGATGTTATCGTCTCTTTTGGTGCCAGTGAAATTCAATTGAGAAGGTGCAGCTTTAAAGCTTTGTCTGAGAGATTAGACTGCCTTGTTTCTTTCTTTTTCCGCCTCTATATCTTCTATTCTACTTAATATTCTTAATTTCATCCTACTTTGTCTTTGTTTTCTACTGATTCTTGTTAATTTTATTGCAGTAATTATTGCTTCCTATTTTTTGACTAATAATACTAGAATCAAACCATTGAAACAGCTTATACTAGAATCAAACTAATAATACTGATTCTCCTCCCCGGTCTCTCTTCTGCCACCATGTCCCACAAAACACAATTCCCTTCTCAAAACCCTTCTACCAGCTCTGAACATTCTAACTATTACATAGCAAAACCATATCCTAATTTCTACTATAGTATTAGAATTTTTAAACGTTCTGCATTAGTTAAACATTGGCAAAGAGAGAGGCGTGTCGCATTTTTTTATAAGATTATGCATTGTGCTTGCAACCCTTCAGGGCTTGGTCCTTGCTTTGCTCTTCTTATATTTGTAGCATTCTTCACAGTTGAAAATTTGAGATGAAAGATGGGACACGGGAATTCAAGAAACTAGGAATAATTTCATCTCTTCATTCTGTCAGACACGTCTTTTCATTACAAAATCAACAAAATCCATTCATATCTGACGCAGAACATCACGTACTGAAGTATCTAAATTCATATTCCGCACAAAAGATTGGAAACTGTATAGCAGGACTTAATTCTGGCTGATAGAAAGCTGAATTCTACGAGATATCCAATCGTACAATCTCAGAAAACGTGTTTCTATGTTTGATCATAAAAATATCACTTGTACCAAATGGCATTAGTCCAATACAACATTGTTTTACTAAATACAATATTTAAGCAGGAATCTAATAAGGTGAAATGTGGTTCCTTTCAAGTTAGGACAGCATTCTCAAAAAGGTCTATAAGTCAAAATATCAATTCGACCATTATGTAGCTCAAGCTTTTATCAAAGATATATGGGCAACGAAATATTTTGATATTATGGGATGGCAAGTAAGATAAGAATGAAATTTCGATAAAAAGGCAATAAACCTTCTAGAAATGTTGACTGAACTCCCTAATGTTACTCAAAGGAACAATGTTATCTTCGATGTGAACATCAACAAGAAAAGAGAAGAGAAAAACACATATGTGGCATTTGTTATTATTGGGGAGTATGGGGTTCCTGAGATTATGCATTGGCAAAAATACCTTGTTAGCGCATAGTCCTTGAAACCATCAATTAAGTAGCGAGCTTCCAGAGTTCCAATACATCCACGTAGTCGACGCTCCCCACCATTAACCACTTTCTTCCGAGTAACAAACAACGGACTGAAACCAAACATAATTCATAACAGATAAGGACATTTAATATGTCATGAAACCAAATTCATGGGATGAGGATATGCTGCTACCTAAGAAAAAACAAAAAGGCAAAAAAAAAAACAAAAACACATTTAAAAGAATGATTTCAACAGGTCCAGAACTGCTTTGGAGGAAGCCATACCTCCTTAATGGGAGGGGGACAACAACACAGAGCAAGAGCAATGGTCATGTGTCATGAAGTGTCTATGTGAAACATTCCGGCACTCCCCAAATCATTCTTTTAGGGGGAGAGAGACGTCAAAATTTGTGAGCAATATCAGAATCCAACCACACCGTGATGGATTTTACGAAGCCCTTCAGCTTTTCAGAATTTTGGACCTTATTCAGCAGAGGATTGAAGAACAAGAACAGAAATAAGAAATGAAAGGTAAAACAAATGAAAATGAATATAAAACTCACCGACCAATGAAGTAGCTATTGTCAATGGTAAAAAAAAATTGATGTCCAGGCACGTAAATTGCCTGATCTCCTCCAAAAACAGAGAAGGTACCTACTTATAAATCATTTGAATTCCAAATCCATTTAGAACCCCATAAAAAAAAAAAAAAAAAAAAAAAAAAAAGGAGAGAATTCAAAGATCCCAGATTCATGCCACCAAAGCAAAGAAAAAAAGGAATTTTTCCTAGAACTGCACCCGATGCGAACATTGCTTTGCAGCTTCAAATATTTATCATACAAAAGTTAAAATTGTTATATTTCTCATTCAAAACTAAACCATATGACCAAATCATACAGGGTATGCATTGCATTGGTACTTCCTGCTTCCTCTATTGGCTTTCTCAGGGGATGGGTAAAATGTGCTTGCTTTCCAAGCTACGCCATGAAATCCAAATCAATACATCCTTCTAAACAAATTTAATTTTTGTTCACGGTAAACTATTCTTCAAAACAAAATTTTGTTGCCTGGTTTTCTGTTTGTTTTTTAAAATTATTAATAGAAACACAGAAACAAGAGCATAAAAAAACACTAATGCACTACTAGTAAAGCTCAAAAGGCACTAAATGCAATAACTTAACAAAACACTCAAAATTCTTTCTAAGAAATGCAAATAAAAAGAATATAAACATATTCATAATATAACAACTCTCACCCAAAATAATAAATTAACTTATGAGTAATAGATAACAGATAAAGAGAGAGAACAACTGCAGCTTGAAAATACGACGTCACAACAGCATAGCATCCAAATCAGCAAACAGAAAGAGAACATTGAAAAATGACTCATTGGTTATATATGTGTGTGTACGTATGTGTGTGTGTGTATATATATATAGAGAGAGAGAGAGTACTGTTGAGCGTCATCAAAAGCAGGAGGAGGGGCTTGAGTGGTGTTGTAGTGAGCGATGAGGGTGTCGAAACAATAAACCACCATTTCCTTATTTGCCGACACCATTTTGCCTCCTTTGATTCTCACAGTAATGGCAATGGGGGAGACTCAGATACACAGATTGATTGTGATGATGATTGATTAATCAGTAGATAAATAGATTAGGTTTTACCCAAATTCATAGGATCGTTTTGGAATTGAATAATCTGAAAAAAGGCAATTTAGAAAAATTGAAGTAAAATTTTTTTCAATTTTAATTCTAATTTTAAGGTTACATAAATATAGTCACAATGTTATATGCATGTGGTTAGAATAAATTTGTAATAGGAGACACATTTATTAGTGTAGGGCTCAGCTCCAGAAATATATATTTAAATCATAAGAAAATACATTATTCATATTAACATGTTTTGATAAGATTTTTTTTTTTTTTAAAAAACCAGTTTTGATAAGATTAAGAAAAGTAGAGTTGAGTCATATTCAACCTGCACCTGTTGCATAAAATGATGTAAATAAAAATTAATTTTAATTATAGTGTGAACCGTCTATAACAGTATAACTAAAGAACATAACTCAAAAAGTTCTTAATCAAATCAAAATCTAAATATATAGATGTAAAAATATATGCTTACACTACACTACACACAGTTAAGTCATGAATTATTTTTTTTCTCTCAATGGTTGAACTACTTGCAAAAAAATTCAAATACTTTGTACTCTTGATTAAGAACAGTCCTTGAATTGCATTCAATATGATTTTCAATCGGGTTTTAAGTTCAGAGACGGAGCTAGAAATTTAGAATAGAGGGGGCAGCCTTGAACTAAAAATAAGATAAATAATTTTTACACTGGAAAAATAAATAGACTTTACCAGAAATACAGTTGGGGATTACTAAAATTTTAGGACTCTAATGCAATTCACCCCTCTGAACCCCATGTTACACAATCTCAGATGTCCCGAGTTTTTCAGTCAGAATCATGTCGTCTTCTCTCCTTGTCTTTCTTGTGTCTCCTCTTGTCATCTGAATCCCGAGAATGCCGCTTCTTCTCTCGCTTTTCATGCTTATCGTGTTTCTCCTCCACTCTGTGCTTCCTTTTCTTCCGGTTACTTTCATCCTCTGGCCCTTCTTCCTTGTGCTTCCTTTCGGATGGAGCAGGCATAGGCGTGTTCACCTTCTCAAGTGACTCTGCCTTTAGGCTGGGTTGAAAAGAACTTGATTCTTCCCCAAGGCGGGGTGCTCTGCAATGATAAGTTCTTCAAATTATATATATAGTGTTCAAAAATATAAATAAATAAAAGAGAATTTTATATATTATATTTTTCCTTAATATACGCAAAAGCACAATAGTTGAGTCCCAAACTCTGCAACACCTCCAGAAACACTCAAATGAACTGAACTAAGCTCATTGATGGTTTAATGAGAATGATACTACAAGTGATACCGTGAGAAAGCAGACATGCTTTTAAGGAAAACTGTAGGCCTAATCATCAACACTTAACATGAATAAACAGTTAACGGTAACGGTATTATGTTGACTGTGGCAGAATCAAGGAGAGCAACTCAAACAATGAAGGAACGCTCAGTTTTGTTCCTTTCTAGTCATACCTAGAAAAACCAAGGCCTTGAACTTTAGCTGCTTCAGCGTGCCCTGCTCCTACATCTTCTGCAGTAGAGCCTCGTTTCACAAGTTCTGAAAACTCATGCTTATCCAATCGATTACCTTGAGGGCGGCTAGCACTCTTGGGAGCTAAGCCAAGAGCCTCCCTCATTGCCTGCTCCTCCTCTTCTTTGATCTTCCGTATCTCTTCTTTTGCAGCCTCCGCATCTGAGAGCATAGATTTTTTATCTCTGGCATACCAGTGTAGATCTTTCCCTGTCGGGTTTTATAAAAGGAACAAATAAGACATTCTATTTCAGAAAAGCATCTCAAATAAGCCAAGTAGTGAGTGAACCAAAAAAAAAAAAAAAACCATTTCCCTAGAATGAGGACCGAGAAACTTGTATAATTAGGTGATGCAACCTTGCTAGTACCAGTCCAACCAGAAAGACACTTCAACTTCAGGCCATGCAAAATTAGACATGACAAAGCCATAATTAAATCATTTGTACTACTGGAAATTGTTGGTGGGTGGGGTTGGGGGTTGAAAGTCTTCTGACTTATATTAACCATTTCTTTATTTCCAATCGCTTGCGAGGGACAGAGAAAGATCTTTTTCCTCAACAATTTTTATTTATTTATATATATTTAGAGAACCTCTCATAATGATAATACAAAGATGAAGTTCTAACCTTCTACCCCCCACCCCACCACCCCAAAGCCTCATCATATCTCTGCCTCTGTGTGTGTGTGTGTGTGTGTGTGTGAGAGAGAGAGAGAGAGAGAGAAAGAGAGAGGGAATCCTCATTTTTAATCTTTCTATGCCCTACATATTCAAAATTAAATTCTCAAAGAATAGTTTATTTAATGATTAAATATTAATAGAAACTTTTTTTGAAAAGTATTAAACATTTAATAGAACTAAAGGAGAAAATGGAACTTTCAGCAAGGAAAAAACAAAAAAATAGGAGGTGTCCTCATGATAACCTCATCCTTCTACAAACTTAAATAGTTGACTGTAATTGAAACCAAAATGAGGACCCAAAGCAACGTGGGAAAAACAATAAATGACAATAAACTAGAGTATAGAGATCATAACAAAAGCTTTCAAGCTATAGCACACGCTTGTAGAATGTACTGTTCATATCAACCTAGTAAGTTACATTTCAAGCTATTATTGTACATGGAGCTTGTCGATTATTTAGATCCTTTAAGGCTTCTTTGACTAAGTTTTGACTAAGAGAAGAGATGAGTTTGATTAAGGGCTGAGATATTCTTTTTAAATTTTTTGATGAATATTCCACTGAGAAGTTGCAAGTTCAAATCTTGGTTCAAGACTTGTTTCTACAATCATGATTGTCTTGTTTCTTTCCTTTTACTTTTCTCTTCCATTTACTTCTACACTCTTGCTTTGCAATTAATGCTATTTTTTATTTAAAAGACTTCAATACATCAAAGAAGCCAAATAATCTCTAATTAACTTCCAAAACCCTCTTCCACCAATTACAAGCCAACCTTTTTTTCAAAAACCAGGGTGTCCGGGGCTTTGCCCCGACTAATCCACGGGACCCGTGCAAAGCTAAAACTCGGACTATGTCCGCAGTCGTGGCCCCAAGAAATTGCTCGCACCTAAGGAGAATCGAGTTTTACAAGCCAACCTTTAGGGAAGGCAATAGGGAGGTTTGGCGCGGAATGCCCTATACTGTATCCTATTCTGTTTATTAATATGCCATCCCATTCCAGTCCCGAACCCGGAACGGGTTTGAACACCAAATCTCATCCCCATTTAGAATCCACATATTAAAGCCCATTTCTAGCATTCCTGGTCCATTCAACCTAAGATGATATACAGACAATAATGAAAAATAAACCATTCAGAGAGGCAAAGATGCAGAGACAGTTGAGAGGTCGAGAAATGCTTGGCTGCAAAGGCGTAAAATTGTGAGAGGCAAACTGGTGTAAGGCAATTAAAAGGCCCCTAGGTTAAGACATATATCATATATGTTACCCTGACTTGGGTACGAGTGTTGGACATGGGTGTGTGTCTAGGGGTCGGATTCATCTATCAATCAAATTATAGGACAGGGGGGCATAAATTAAAAGTGTCAAAAAATCAGACATGGTTACTTGGACACAATATACAAAATATACTTATATAATATTTATAGAAAAATGTAAGTAAAATTATGAAGCAATTCAGATCAATCCTCAATATAAATACAATATACCGTAGTAGCAGATATATTTATTTTTATTGAAAAATTCATGCCTCAAAACATATAAAAGCTTACAATTTTTATTTTTCTATTTTTTGGTTCTTCAAAGTGTCCAATTACCCGTGTCTAAATATTGGACACTTCTTAGCCGAGTCTTCGTATTCAATAAATTGATACATTGATGAATCCAACCTCTCTAGACACGCTCACGTACCCAAGTCCAGGCAACACAGGTTGGACTCAGGTTGAAGTGTCAAGCGACCTGAGCTTGACCCAACTTTATATACATTTATAATTGTGGTAAACATTTTCCCCCATTTGTTTCGCTTCGAATCTTGATTTCTTGTATATTAATCTTTTGAAAGATTGGTCTCTTGAGAGTTCGGCCATTGCTTTTTATGTATTTATATTCAATTCTAAGAATTTTTAGACATAGGAGTAATCCAACCCAAGCTTAACATGAGACCCACCTGAAGTTCAGCTTGATTACCAACTTGAACCCAAATTTTGAGGATGGCTTGGGCTCAGTTGGAGGGCTCGGATTGAAGGTCGGTTTGGCTAGGGCTTAGGTTGAAGATTTTATATCTTGAGTGAAGGCCGACTGATCCTTCAAACCACAAGAGTTGCAGTCCTACCTTCCTTATCTATTTTCTTAATACAATGCAAGCTTGATTCTTTGTTGCAATGATGAAATCTCAAAATATCCAGAAATTTCTACTTTAGATAAGCTTGAATGAAATAGACAGAAATCCAATATTAATTCACGTCTGGCACAAAGGCAAATTTACATAAGTTTGTATGATATATGTTCCATTCACTACATTCACAAATAAAAGTGTTTACTGCCTAGCAACCCTCTCCAAATACTAAGAAGAAGAAAAGTCGAACATCACATGCAGACTATGCAGTGCTATCAAAACAAACCAGCTGGCCAGTTCAACCAATTGAACAGGAAACCAGATCCAGACCAATACAGTTATATTATTATACAGCTTAAGACAAAGGGGGAAAGGGTAAAAAAAAAAAAGTCGACCTGGCTAATTAGATTATAAACGGCTTGAACCAAATGATGTAATAAGAACTGGACGGGTTTTAGCGATATTGTTGGGGGAAAAATATCAACCATTTTCTATTTAGTAATAAAAGAGCTCTAAAAAATAAAGATAACGTCGTGGAGGAGTTCTAATAATCAAGCAGATCCCTAAAAATGTCTCACTCTACTCTCATCGTGTACACATGTTTTATACTTCTTCTTTTTTTCCTAATTGGGGACACACACACACTGCATCCACTAAGGTTCGAACCCCTAACCTCCCTTTGGGAAGTAGAAGCCTTGTACCGCTAGGCGACAGGCCTGTTGGTTACACATGTTTTATACTCCAGGTATATGAATAGCATTTGACATGAATACAAAGTATGGGGAGAGATGGTTATAGAAATTATAGTAAAACTTGAAATATTTAATTTTTTTTCTACTTGAGGTATATGAATACATCTTATAACTAATACTTGAAATAAGATATTTTATAGGAATTATAGTTACAGTTGTTTTTATTGTACCTACACACAAACACATGCACCAGTTTCCTAATATGTCATATTTTTCTATTTTTATATAAATATTTTTATTTTTGATTTATTAATTATATAAGTGGTTGAACAGATAGACCAGTGGTTGAACCAGTGAACCGATTCCATGACCTGTTCAATGTGCGGTTTAGTTCTGATAAATATGATTTCCATGTCTATGTCAAGGCACGGCACCTAAGCTGTCCAAATGATAAGTTTTCACCCATAATAAATTCCACATCTACACCAGAGATTTGTATATTACATAACATAAAAGGATTTGTTTTCTCTATAACATACAACATAAAACTTAAGAAAGGGAAAACAAATTTATAAGTTTATCTTATCATCAACTCTAGAAGAAAAGTAAAAGAAATAATTGGTTATAACTGTCAATCTTAGGAAAAATGCTGTTAGGTTGGCAAATTCTGTAACAATGAGTATATAATCAAGAACAAAATGTTATTAAAAGTCAAAAGAATGCTACAAAGTTCAGAGCATAGTCAACCAAAGTGTGTAAGGAGCTTCATGGTGATCGTATTTAAGTGACTCAACAATCATGTAAAACACCATAAAATAAAATTTAAATTTTGATGTTTTTAGTTCTGGTCACTAGTCACTTCTAAATGCTAAATGGAAATTCCAGTAAATGTTGAAGATAACATCCAATCTTGTGCCATATAATAACAATCTTGTGCTATATAATTATTGGTATTAAAGTAACCAAGAGAGGAGCTTGTAGTGATGTATGCAAAGCACCAGGTCGTCATTGAACAAAAAAAGTCGCATATGCAGGAAAGGGGAGAAAAATAGTTAAACATCAATTAAATTGTTCAGACAACTATTATTTAGAAAAATAAAAAATAAGACCTGCTCAGGCTTAAGAATTAGTCTTTTACAATACATGCTTATAATATATATATATATATATATAATACTTGGGAGTTAGGACACATGCTATTAATCAAGTCCAACCATGCTTCAATTGAAAAGGCTTGGTTGGTAAAATCGAACTATAAGCATCATATACAAAAACTAATTTGTGAAAATAGGCAAGTAGAGATTAATCATGAACTCATGGTTGCAAAAATTAAGACATAACCAAATAATCCAAAAGCACAACATATGATATAAGTTACTCTTTTAAAAGAACCGTCTCTCTTCATACTACATGCGAGAATATCAATTGACATTTCAGATGAGAAGGTTAAACATAGAGGAATCACAAGATGATACCTTTTTGCCATCTTCCAACAGGAGCCTTGAGACTGTGACCTAGATAGTTTTCTCGATGTTTATCAACCTTCACATCCTCCCAGCTAAATTCTGCACATCAACAGCAGATAATATGTCAACGAGCGATCGGGATAGTTTAGCAGGGTCAGCAAATCCTCTACAATCTTCAAGACATGATGTGTCCTCAAGTGGCATAAGCCATAAGGAACATATAACAACGGGGATGTCAAGGTTTGAATAAAGTTTCAAATGCAAATGGAAGAGGATGCCACAGCACCATGTTCAACAATTGTGCAAAAGATTACAAACATATTTCAGTCCACAACCTCAGGCAACTTTCAGGGCAAGAATTAAATACTGCTATAGCATTCATTTGAAAACAGTGTTTCATACATTAGGAAGTATATTTTATACTTCAAATAAGTATAATGCAGAAGAGGAATCAGTTCCTTGACCAAGTTACAGAGACTAAAGAAACACAACAATGAAATAACATATATCTCTGCAAGAATCAACCAAAATAACAAGATATCTCCAGGCATGGAATCATATATCTCTACTTTTTTGTCTTTCAACTGTGCAACATAAAGCTGGCTTGGAACATAGACAGCTGTTCATATACTTGCTTATAATACACCAAACATGAACCTTAATTTAGTAGGAACTGCCTGCATTTGGTATTAAAATTGAATTTAGTGAACTTTTAAATATTCCCAATGTTCTAAAATTGTTTTTAGTTACTTCTGTATTTGGTGTATGGCATCCATCCTATGCTCAATAAACAAAATTTCAATGTCTAAGGCAGAGTTTTCTTCTTCCCTAAGAACTGAATGGATCAGAAAACATAAAAAGGTGAGCATAATGTACTCAGGAATCACTATCATCATCATTATTATATATCACAGAAGTCAACTCTCGATAATCATCCCAAATGATACGGTTCATCTATAAAAATTTATCTTTTTTATTTTATTTTTTATTTTATAGATATAAAAAAAAAAAAAAATCGTATTTAAGAACCTAAACAGTTCTTTTGATGTATTTATTATCTGACTAACCCCCATGGGTTAGGCTGTTGGCATAGAGCCTGTGGGTATATCCTGGAGATCTCTGGTTTGACTCCTAGAGGCTTTAAAACTGTCGTGGGCTTATCCGATAACTCCGGTTTGGGGATGATTGTGGGTATCCAAGGGATTTCTCCCACTCCTGAAGGGGATTGGAGAATCCTCCATCAAGCAAATAAAAAAGTATTCACAATTCGACTCGATTGATCAAAGAAGGAACCTCATAAAATAGCATTTAGAGCAAGTATGGCAGTGCTTTTCTCATTAGCAGGAGTGTAAAGAGCCCTTTAATAATTAGCATCATTATGTCAAAGACAGACGTTATAGGAGACACCTACACCACCAAACTATTCAAATTTTCTATATACAACAACTGATTGTTAGAATTAAAAAGAAACCACACACAAGAGATAAAGTGATTGCATACAACATAGCAAACCATATTCTTAGAATTAGAAAGAAACCGCACACAAGAGATAACGCAAATGCACACAACAAAGGAAATCAAAACAGCAACTCTTCTTCCTCATACACATTTCAAAACAGTCCCTGAGACAAGCTAATTTTTCTAATTAATATATACATGAATATTTACTTGCTATCTAGGACTCAAAAACCATTTATCCTGTAGACACAATTGGAAATTTGGAACCAAGCCCAGAAGCATGTCCCTAAAACAGAAAACATTGCAAAACTCAGTCTTGAATCTGACAAACAATATACAAATTTTATCTTACTAATAGTTGCATATTTGGATCATTAGATTCACTTCCTATGATGACTCTGAACAAGTACGCTCTTGTCCCCAAAATCTACACTAATTATAATAGATACATGGACATGTAATGAAACAATTGCACCCATATAAAAATATATAAAAATAAAATAAAAACCCATGGTAACAAATTGTCAATTAACAATAACAACAAAAAATAGCAACAAATACCAATATATATATATTCTTGCTCTTGATGTGTTTTAAAGACTCGCTATGCCTTTCACAAGGTGTAATTCAAAATCGTCGAAACAGAGATATATGAAAATAATACATGGTTGTTTAAGCATCTATCTATATGCATACATATACAAATACATATATACCAGAAACCCTAGAAAACGAGAGAGAGGGCTTACGATCTCGACCACCGCGAACACCACCTCTGGTGGGATGATACATGTTTTCTCTGTATGGGTTTTTAAGTTTCGATCTGCTGCTTCAGAAGATCGAAAAAGAAGTTCACCACTTTACCTTGTCTGGTTATCGTTCTCTTGGTATTTTTGTCCCTTTACTAGTCAACATCTAAGGATACATAAAACAATAAATTTAAGAATAATTTTTTCTTTTTCTTTCTTTTTTTTTTTCTTTTAAAAAAGAAAAAACTTAATTTGGTTTAATTTGGTGTGATTGCAAATAAACATGAGGTTTTTTGCCTGTGTCAGATTTTACGGTGAATTGACCCCCTTTTTTTTTTTCCTTTTTTTTTTTTCTCAAAAATTGACTTATTTACCCGCATTATTTTACCGTTAAAAATGTTTAAAATATATGGACATGTTAAATGACTCTTTTGCCCAATAAAATATTCATTTTTTGTTTGTTTTATTATTAATTTTTTTTTTTTTTTTGTCTCTTTTTACCATATTCCCCTCTTCTTATCTCTCCCTTCTTTCGACCCGGTTAGCTATCCGGACCCCAGATTTGGGTCATTACACAACTGAATTTACCAGGTCTTTGTTTTTCTCTATATCGGTATCGCCCCACACACACACACATACATATATATATATATATATATATATATATATAAATAAAAGTGTATTCAATTTTGATTTTTTATATACATTTTAAAATAATTTCTTTAATTTACAAAAACGACCACGACGAGTTCGGCTTACCAACGGCGGCTTAGAGGGGTCTGAACGGCGGGCATGGTGGTGATGGATCGGCGAGTAAGGAGAAGCTCGCACAAAATTGATGGCGGTTCACGAGGGCAGTGAGCTTGGAACAACAGCCGGCGAGTAAACGGGAATCTCGGCGGGTGGTGGCGATGGCATCGAACAGCGATTCCGGCGATGGGCTGTGGAGAGGACTGGTTCGGCCGTGAGCTTGTGACGCCTCCGTCTTTATCGCCCTCCCCAGCGACGCCTCCGTCTTTATCTCCTCGACTCTCGGCGACGCTGACGTCAACCTCTCACTCCCTTCCCGAAAATGGGGGTGACTTCATCTGGCTAACACCTTTGAAAGGCCCTTGCGGCCTCTGGTGCTGCAGTTCCTGCTATTAATGCCGCTTTAATAGTATATAAGGACACAGTGAAATCCATAGATCACGATACAATAGGCAAGCAGAGGCACGTTTCGCGAACACATTTTCAATTTGATTTTCTTAGTAAAGAAAACAGACCTTAGTAAGACCAGTGCCTTTAGATAAGTTAATCTTCAGTACTTCTGTAGTCCAAGCTGAAGACATGTATATATATGTGTGTGTGTGTGTGGAGATGTGTATATATATGTATCTGTATATATATAATTTGTAAATTTACAATAAATTGAGGGATATTTTATTCATTTCACAAAATATTATATTTATATATATATATATATATATATATATATATATATATATATATATATTATAAAATGTGTTGCTAATAGCATTTTAGTCCAATTTTTATAAATAGGACATATTTGCACAAATGTCATAGTATATGGGTGTTTTTTGCACGGGAGGAATACAATATGCACTATAAACATACTATAAGGGTGTTTTTTACACTTGACCCTTAAAATTTTGCTTCGGTATTTAATTGCGATTGACCGGTCCATGCAGTCCAGAAAATATTATTTTTTCCCACGTGTAATACTTTCTTAATTAATACTGAAAAATAAAATAATTAATAATAATAAAATAAATATTACCTACACATGCAAAAGGTGCCAAGGGGCTCAAATTTTCTATTTGTACCTTTTTGCATAGCTTAAACCCTCTAACCTTTTATGTGACAGCTAAGAGAATGTCTTCATGATTCGTCCTTAAATAAGTATTCATATTTTTTATTTTTATCCGTTTCAAAATAAAGCCTTTTTTTTTTAATTTATAAAATTGAAGATTAAGGCCCCGTTTAAAATAATTTTTTTGTAAAATGTTTTCAATGTAACACTTTTTAGGCTCCGTTTATTTCGATGTAAAATATTTTCCTTCGAAAAAAAAAAAAAAAAAAGACAATGTGCACATAACACCACTATTCTATGATATTAATAACATATACACCCCCTTGAACATTTTCAGAAGAGTCAAATGGCAAAACGGTATTACAACATTAATTTATATCGGATGGGGTATTTTTCCACAATGTGAAAAGTTTAGGGGTGTTTTTTGTATGCTTTTTCAATTAGGGGTAAAAGTGCTACGTGAAATATACTTTAGGAATATTTTCTGCACTTGTCCCTTGCTATAATGGGGAGGATTCAAACAATTATCTTTTTCTGATATGTGTTCTTGGGAGGATTTGCTAGAGCTTCAATCTTTAGAGGCAACCACAACTTGGTTCCGATCCAGGACTAGGGCTGCAACTCGAGCGGGTTGGGCGGGTTTGAAGTATAACTTGAGCCCAACCCACCATATGAAATGCTAAATGTAAGCATAACCCTAACCCTATCATCAACATTAACTACTCAACTTAAGCCCAACTCATCCTTCTACTTTTAAATTCAAGCTTGCAACTCAGGCTTAGATTCCAGGTAAAAATTTCGGGTTACTCATATTGCTAATCCTTACACCGAAAATTTAATATGGTCTTGAATTAGTTTTAGATTAAATCACTCCTAAACAAGAAAAGATTTAAAAGACTTTTTGTAGATTTTTAATAAATTGCAAACAAATTTTTAGAAAATTAATTCTTATAAATGTTAACATATAATAAGTTAAGATTTAATATAATAAGTTGAAAAGAAAAAAACTAATCATAGTTTAAATATTATATATAATGTATTTAAAAGTAAAAATATATATGAAAATAATATTAAAATTCGGGTTTGGGTTGGCTCGGGTTGCTACCACTTCAACCCAAGCCCAATTCTAATTAAATTCGGGTTGAGATTTTTCAACTCAAGCCTAACCCTAATTATAAAAATAATTGTACAAGCTCGCGAAAAATTGGGATGGACTCGAGTTAGGTTCTAGTTACCTAACCCAAGATGCACCCCTATCCAGGACGGACGCGAATCTGCTCCAGTGCACCTCTCACTGGAGCAGATCCAGTATGGATCTAATGGCTGTGATGGTGCCACCTATGCATGTTTTGCCACATCATGATTTAGTCATTGCCTAGTCAGCCAAAGGGTTAAAAAAATTACTGAGTTACATTCATTTTTACTATACACACAAATACCATATATAAATACACTTGTACAATACAATTTCCTCTCTTTCCTATTTATCTTCCTCTGTTTTCTCTTTCTCAAACTTATCTTTTCAAAATCAAACATCAAAACCTCCCCTCATGCACACTGGTCCATCCATGGCGGTCACACCTTATATATATATATACAAAAATATATTATATATATACAAAAATATATATACAAATCTTATATATAAAAATATATTATATACAAAAATATTTTATTCCATTCATTTTCATTAAAATGACAAATCTCAATACAACATATACTTATACATTATATATATACAAAAATATATATACAAATCTTAAGTATAAAAATATATCGGTACAGCTTACTATCCAAATATAAATATAACAATATATTATATACAAAAATATTTTATTTCATTCCTTTTCAATAAAATTACAAATCTCCATACAACATACAATTATACATTATATATATACAAATTATAGTTCACTATCCAAATATATGTATAACAATATATTATACACAACAATATTTTATTCCATTCCTTTTAAGTAAAATGACAAATATTAGACATTAATTATATATCGGTACAGTTCAGTATCTAAATATAAATTTATTTGAGATTTTAGGATTTTAAAATAATCGACTAATTATATAGATTTTAGAGTTGTGGAAACTAATTTTTTTAACGTGTTAGGAAAATATGTTGATGGGGTGATAAATGTTTTAAAAAGTTGTGATGATAATAATTTGAACTCTCCAACTTTTGTATGGTATGTTGTTACAAAAAGTAGGTGATGGAATATGCAAATCTCCTACATATATGTTGAAAATATTTGTGATTCTTATTATTAATTTAGGAATTGTGAAATTGAGTTGTGGAAGTTAATTTTTTTAACATGTTAGGAAAATATGTTGATGCTATATGCAATTCATACATGATACATGTTTAAAAAAGTTGTGATAACAATAATTTGATCTCTCCAATTTTTGTATTGTATGCTGTTACAAAAAGTAAATGATGGAATATGCAAATCTTCCTACATATATGCAAATCTTCTTACATATATGTTGAAAGTATTTGTGATTCTTATTATTAATTTAGGAATTGTGAAATTGAGCTGTGGAAGTTAATTTTTTTTAATGTGTTAGGAAAATATGTTGATACTATATGCAATTCATACATGATACATATTTTAAAAAGTTGTGATAATAATAATTTGATGTGAAAATTAATTTTTTTAAACGTGTTAAGAAAATATGTTGATCCTATACGCAATTCATATATGATATATGTTAAAAAAGAGTTGTGATATTTCAAAACATATTATATGTAGCAGAGTTTTAGGAAAAGTCAACTTGCCTTTTGGGGAGAAAGTGAAAATTGAAACTCAAAGGTTCACTTTCCTTTTGAAGAACAGGACTTGAACCCACCAACATTACAATCTGTTATTACAAATTTAAAAAGTCACAGATCTTGCAAAAATCAGAGACTCTGATTTTTGTGCAGAATAGGTGAGAATATCCAGATCTGTGAAGATTTACAGATTATTTTTTATCCGAACCACTTGTAATTATAGAATCTCCTCCGATTATGTGCTTAGATTGTTTTGGTGAGATTGTAGATCATAGAGATCAGAGAGAGAAATTAGCGAAAATCGAGAATAGTAAAAAAGTCGTCGAGTTTGTGATCTGGAGCTATATTGGGCGAAATATTTATAGAAACGTGTGTCATTGCCACTATTCCATAACCTCTTTGGATTTTTGTGAGTCAATTTCTTATTATTCGTATTATTACATGATTAATTTATGTTTAATTCATACAAACTTAGCTATATGTTGTATATGAGATTTATTTACATGCTAAGTTGATATCTAATGAAGAACTATGTTTAAATGATCATGTTTTCATGCCTATTGTGTTATAAGTGATGAATTTTGTGATTAGAAAGCATAAGATATATTTTTAGAATTTTTCTTTTGATGTAAAGCATGTATATTGTTGAATGTTAACTTGATGAGTATGGATTTCTCCATTTGCACGGCATTGAAATATATATGAGACATTCATGCATTGCATTGGGCAAAGAATTGGGAAAGTTGATTTGAAATAAATGAAAGAAAGGGGATTTTTAGGAAAAAGATTTGATAAAAATAGTTTTGTGAAAAACCCGGTGGCCATGGAGTTACCAAAGGGCCGTGGTGTTAATATAACCTAGAGGGAATTAGGGAAAATCACCATAACGTGGTTGAGCTATCTGGGCCCCAAATGACGCCGCGGAGGAACCAAGAGTCAAGGACAGTAGCCAATCATTCTCTCGTGTCGCTGCGGAGTCAACAAAGGACATGTTATGTTAACGATTTGAAAAGTGATAGATGGTTTTGAAATGGGAAGCAACATAGCACGGCATTGCATTTCATGGCACGACATTATTTGTTTTTAGCCGAAAATTGTATTGTATTCTTCTTCAGTGTAGCATGATCTCGCTTTTTTATTTTTTATTCATTGTGTGGATTCACGGGGCCTCAAAAGATGTGTCTTAAGTACTACCTACTGAGCAAATTTTGCTTACCCTTTATTATTAACATTTTTTAGGTCACGGGAAGAAGGTGGTGGATGACATTCCTCCACAAGCATGAGGGAGAACTTGAAGTGTGTTTTTTTTGCAACCATTTGTAGACTTAGGCCATCATTTTTGTAAAGCAACATTTTGATATATATTAAAAGTGTTTAGCATGGCCTTGTAAATTTAACTATGAGCCTTTGGCCTATTTGACGTAAATTTGGGACAAAAGTGTTAGGGCCTTGTATTAATTTTTATTTGAATGGAAAATGATGTTGAGACCTATTAAATTATTGTAGTAAGTTACTATGACATGTAGATCACTATTTTGCCTTGTGTTGGGACAGGTTTTGAACTTGGATTAAGGTCTCCAATGGACCAAAGGAGTGCCTAGGTGCACAAGTTCATGATTTTAGGCTTTCAGGGCATTTTTTTTTTAGTTTCTAGACTTGGGGAACTGGTACCACATTCGGGAACCGGTTCAAGGGGTACTTGGTTCATGTTCTGGGCTCTCTATCCATGTGGAACCGGTACCAAGATTTTGGGAACTGGTTCCAGCCCTCCAGTGGGCATTTTGCCCTTCATTTTTTCTCCAACTTTGATCACTTAACTTCAGACAGACATAACTTCTTCGTTCCAAACCCAAATAGGGTCATTCTTGAGTCCATTTTCAAGGATTTTGAGTTAGCTTTCCAATGAGACTAATCGCATCCTCAAACTCCATTCGTGTCAGGAGTTATGGTCATTTTAGTGAGATAGTGTCGGAATTTTTCATGAACCGGGTAAGGGTACTTTTGGGAAATCACATCCAATGACTGTAGAACTTCTTCAAATGTCATGTAATGATTAAGAATGATTATTTTAAACCTCATTTGATTAGTTTAAGGATAAATTACTCTCTCACAATGTAAAATGACCATTTTACCCTTAGTGTGTCCTCGGGTTTAGTTAAGGACCCGGTTAGCGATCTGGACCCCGGTTTGGGTCGTTACAAAGTTGGTATTAGAGCAATGGTTTGAAAACTATTAGGACGATGGGTAGAGGCCTACCAAGGGTTGTGTGGACGGGTTATTTGCATTGTCTATGTGTTTCTGTGTTAAAGTGCTTAGTTGCTTGAAAGCATGTTTATCTGCTTATTTGCCTACGTGACTATGTGCTTACGTGTTTACAGTTTTTAAAGATATATTTCCTTGCTATGTGTTCACATGTTTATATGTTTATATGCTAAAATTTATGCTACATGGCCATGTATGAGGAATAATTAGATGATCTAACCATGTAAATGAAATGTGAAAGTAAATGAAAGCATGTTAATTGTGATAAGATGACAAGTATAGGGAGTATGGTGATGAAAAGTGTAGGCATGGTTTATGCAAGCGTATTTGTATGGTATTGTGACGGTTATTTAAGCATGGTTTATGCAATTATTTTTCTTATGGAAGATGGGGTGTTTAAATTTTTTTTTTTAAAATGAAGCGAAACGATTGTATCTTGGTACGGGGTACGGTATTTACTTGTGTATGTGTTTATATACGTTTATACAGTTGAGTATGAGATGGTTGTTAGTACGGTAGAGCTCATCTTGTGGCATTAATAGTCGCGTGAGTTTTTACATGAGTAAACGAGGAGCTTGGTTGCTCTAGGATTTTAGGTGCCAGTTCTTATCGATGAATGGCTTGGTCTTTTAGCTCGTGGGTTAAGCTATTTGGTGTGCAATCATTTTTATTTTCTTGTTGAATTTGTGCGGTGCTTAAGGCCTGTTTGGTAGCTGTTTTCCTTTAGGTGTTTTTCTTGTAGGGCTTCATTTCAAGCCCAAAACATGTTTGGTAGCTATTGTTTTGTTTTAAACAGTACTAAAACATTGTTAAAATTTGGGCCCAAAAGTGAAACACCAAAATGGTGTTTTTTGTTGTTTCAATACTGTTAGCCCAATAAAAGCACTGTAGCGGAGGAAGTAACTTTAAAAGCCATTTGCAACATTCGGCCCTATATTTTCTCTCCTCTAAAACCCTAGGACGTTTGGTGATTTGGGAGGCGACAAAAATGAACCTCGCGATATTGACTGTAAAAGCAGAAGCTACAGCGGAAGAAGAAGTAGCAGCAGCCGCCTGTGGTACCTTTCTTAAATTATTCTCTATTTTTCACTTTCTTTCATAGCGATGTATTTTTTGTTTGATCTTTTACCTTCCTCTATTCAACCTGTGAGGCATCTGAAGGCTGTTTTGTAGGAGGTACCTTGGTAATTAGTGAACCCATCTACCAATTCCTTGTTTGCTGTTTTGATTTGAGTCTAGTTCCGCTTCTTGGTCCTTTGCAGCACTTATTATTTTTTTTCCTGAATGGGGTTTTTTTTATAAATTTTTTTCAAGATAATACAATTATATGTGTGTGTGTGTGTCTGTGTGTGTGTGTATATATTAATTTTGATCATTTCCAATAGCGCGTTTTAGGCAAATGGTATAAAGTTTTCTTCTATGATAAGGCAAGAAAGAGAGAAATTTAAGTCAAAGTAGAAACCTATCAAACCTGGTCGGCAAATCTGATATGTCAACACATAGCTCCCATACAAAACCACCCCAAAACAGTTTTGTAAATAAAACCACAAACTGCAATTCTATAAATAAAACCACAAACCCAGGATTGGTAGAGGTTGGCACGCATTTTATAAGGATAACACACTGCAAGTGGGAGATGTTTGTGTCTTTGAGCTAATTGAGGGAGATTATTTTGTGCTGAAAGTCTCTGTTTAGAGATCTATTAATTGAGTGATAGTTTGTTACTGCTTTGTTAATTTCATGAGAACACAATAATATCATCAATTGCATGATGGAGATAGCTAATTTTCAAGAGGTGGGTGAAGCTTCTCTCTATGTATATGCTTCTGTATCTGAAATTTCTTTGGTCGTTGTGATGTTTTTGATGTTCATTCATTGACAAAGGCTAAACTGTTTATTGTATAAACAAGTTGAGGCCATTGCCTCAGCTTCCCCGAACTTCCCATTTCCGAAAAGGGGGGATATGTTCTTAAAACTGTTGGTTTGTATGAGTGAGAGGACAAGGTAGACCTATATATACTATTCCATATAATGATAGGTGACATTGATATGTTTGTTTATAGATTAAACAGGCTGTATTAAGACATAAACAATGCAAGACATATCTCACATTTTTTTTTTTTGAAATATTGAAAGATGGTTTCCCACTAACATGTTAGTTTCATTTAAGGGAGGCCATGAACATGTCAAGATAAAGTAGGTAATATTTCTGTATTATCAAAATTTGATCATTTATATGTGTGTGTGTGTGTGTGTGTGTGTGTGTATATATTAATTTTGATCATTTCCAATAGCGCGTTTTAGGCAAATGGGTATGAAGTTTTCTTCTATGATGAGGCAAGAAAGAGAGAGATTTAAGTCAAAGTAGAAACATGTTCTTACACCTCACAACCACCATTTTATTTTATGATGTAAATTCTGCTGAAGATTGCTTGCATGAATCTGTTGTTTAAATCTTTGTTTTTTCACAATGACGAGACAATTGAATCTTACAGTAGTTTATTAAGATTGACTTTTCACTGGGGTGAACATAGTGGTTGCAGTTCAATCCATGTTTAATTTAGAACATTAATATTTAAGTGGGTTGTCTAAGTGAATGTTTGAGCAATAAAAGGTTAGTCTATATGTTTTAGTCAATATATATTATTTTTGTTATTATTAATTATAGTGTTGTTATTAATATGTTAGATGGATATGAATGTTGAGAATGTGGAACAATGCGGTGATTATCTCACAATTGAAGGAGAAGTGGCTGAAGTTACGAAGGATGAAAAATTGTTATGGGATGACTCACTCATTGAAAAATTCGTGAATATTATAGTGGAAGAAGTTAAAGCTGGCAATTGTAGTGGCACAACATATAATAAAAGTGGTTGGCATAATTTGGTAAAAGAAATGAAGGTTCAAACAGGGAGAAAATTTGGTTTAACCCAACTTCGGAATAAGTTTAATGCTTTGAGGAAAATTTATTTTGAGTTTAAGAAATTATTATCGGAGACGGGCATGGGATATGACCATGAGACGGACTTGGTTATAGTTGAGGAAGAGAGATGGAACATGTTGTGCAAGGTTAGTAATTTAATTATTAGTCCTAAATAAACAATAAAATCTCGTATATTATTGGTTATGAGGTTAATATTGTAACAAAATTTGTAAATTGTTACGGGTGCAAATAAGTTTCGTAGGCATGGATGTAAGCATTTTGACAAGATGTCAACTATATTTGGGGACACATATGCAATAGGGATGCATACCCACCCGTCCACTACAGCACCCCCCTCAATCATTTTGCCCACTCCCAATGATGATGATGATGATGATGACATACTGTGTTACATGCAGTATGTCAGTTAGGCACCCATATCATTGCCCCTCCTGATTTTTCTGTGATTCCGAATAAGATTAAAGGGTCTTCTAGGTTTTACCCTTACTTTAAGAATTGTGTGGGAGTTATAGATGGAACCCACATTCCTACAACTTTGCCAGTAGCTACACAACTTTCATTTTGTCGTAGAAAGGGTCATACAACACAAAATGTAATGGCCGTATGTGACTTTGACATGAGATTCACATATGTGCTAGTTGGGTGGGAAGGCTCCGCTAATGATTCAAGAATTCTAAAAGAGTGTATTGAGAATGAGGCAATGAACTTTCCAGCTCCACCACCAAGTATTATTATCTTACAAATTTACTTAATGTATGGTTAGTTTATCATAGTATATATATCTTTATGTATTCTAAACATGGCAGGTAAGTATTATTTGGTGGACTCAGGGTATGCCAATAAGCTTGGTTATTTGGCCCCATTTTGAGGTCATACTTACCACTTTCAGGAATACCATAGGAGTAGACCACCCCTTGGTCGAGAGGAAGTGTTCAATCATAAGCATTCATCTTTGAGAAATATAATTGAGCGATGCTTTGGGTTGTTGAAGATGAGATTCGCTATTTTGAAGGCAATGCCTCCTTATAAGTTTTCAACACAAGTATTGATTGTAATGGCTTGTTACACATTACACAACTTCATTAGAAATCAGTATCAACCTGATGATTTATTTGATGGTGACGATTCTCCTCAAAGTGATGGTGAAGACGATGAGATTGTTGAGCATGTGCCTCCGGCTCAGCTTCGAGAAATGGATCAGTTGCGTAATACTATTGCTGATCGAATCTGGAATTCTCTTGGGCACTTTTGATTTTCCTAAAAGTGATGGTATGTTTTTTCTTTTATATGTAATATATTTGTTGCCATTGTGGGCTTGTAATATATATATGTAATATATATCATTTTTGTTGTTACTATTTTGTTTTTACTATTACTGGTTGATATTATTGTTAACATTTTCCAACTTAAATTCTACCATTGCAGATGTGAAGTGTGTTGATACTTTCTTGAAGGTGATGTGTGCTGTTATGAAGATGATGTGTCCTACTATTGAAGTTTGTTCCATGGAAGTGAAATTTGTGTTTTTTGAAGTATGTCTCTTGTAAGATCTTCTGAGTTTTTCTGATACCTTCCTAACAGTTAAGAAAAACATAAGGAAACATCTTTTTATTTGTTAAGCATCTTTTTCTTCATTTTTGAATCATATTGTTGAAATTTGTAAACAATGAAGTGAATTGTGTTTGAACTTTGAATTATATCTCCTGTTTAACTTAATCTACTGTTTAATTTGTTCTCAATTTCTTTGTCATTTTTCCTAATACAGAAGAATGAGTATGATTTGAGAAGCTTCTTTGCAAGCTTCCATTCTAGCAGGGTGCTTTTTTTTTTTTTTTTATGTTATGACTCCTTGATAGATGTTTTGTGAAGTTTGACTCCAAATAGATGGATTATAAATGCAAAAGGTGATCTTAATATCTAGATCATAAGAATACAGTAAAAAGATGATACTCTACATGTCATCAAGACTCAAGTTGATGCCAAAACATTGGTCTCGGGATGAAAAAAAATAAGAATTTTGTAGTGCAATTAATGGGAACCAAGATTTTGCACAGATGAAGGCTTTCTATGTCTCTACCTTAATATCTAGATCATAAGAACACAGTAAAAAGATGAAACTCTACATGTCATCAAAACTCAAGCTGATGCCAAAACATTGGTCTCGGGATGAAAAAAAATAAGAATTTTGTAGCAATTAATGGGAACCAAGATTTTGCACAGATGAAGGCTTTCTATGTCTCTTCATTTTTCTTTTTTTTTTTTCTTTTTTTTTTTTGTAGCAAAAAAGATGTGTTTGTAATTTGGTCGGGGTTTACATTTCCTTACAGAAGAGAGGCTAGAGTTTATATTTTGGAGTTGAATTCCCACCAATGCAGACTTACAAGAGCCGAAAATTCTTATTAGAGCTGTGTAGTATGTTTTTTTTCTTCTTTCGCTAATGCGCAAAATGAGCAAAATGAATGAAACACAAACCTATGGATAATCATCACCAAAGGAATAAACTATACCAGGAAATTTCAAATAACTTGAAGTGTAGTTTCAGATCAAGATAATATGCAAAATGGTTGAAATTATTAGTTTAATTACTAGAACTAACATTCTACATTTTCGTTGAAGTAGTTGCTTCTGTAATTATACTTTGGTTATATATATATATATATATATATATATATATATATATGTTTGTGTTTAAATTTTAGTATATTTATTAAAAATATATAGACTATTTATATAGAAATAAAATTATAACTATAATTAAAATTTATAAAAATAAATTAAAAACAATGATAACCAAACATGTTTTTTGTTTCTGTTTTTTTTTTTTTTTTTTTAACAACAGTTGGAGTTACCAAACATGTTTTGTTTTTAAAATTCTTGAAAAACATAGCTTACCAAACATGTTTTGCATATTTCTGTTTCTGACATTTCCACAGCAAAACATCGTTCCCAAACGTGCTTCCAATTTTTGCCAAAACACTCCAATAGTAAAAGCATTGTTTATGTTTTAGCCAAAAACAAAACGCCGCGAACAAAACACATGCCAAACGGGCTTTAAACTAAATGGGATTGCGCATATGACAAGTATACACGGCACAAGTATACTAAATGAAATCTACACATGTGAAGTAAGTATACGAATTCAAGTACACTAAAAAAGATTCGAATACACAAAAAAGTACACTAGTCCAAGTATACAAAAAGGGATATAAATACATGAAGCAAGTATACGGTTCCAAGTATACTAAACAAGATCCAAATACACAAGGCAATCACCAATTCACAAACTACAAGTAATCCATGATTAACAACTTGGAATAGAATGCGAAATCAAGCCAAATAGTGAAAGGACTAGGAATACTTGGTTATTGACCAAACAAGTTGTTCTAGGCTATTACTCCCATAAGGTACTACCTAGTGCGCCATGTATAAGTGATTCTGGGCGATTACTCTCACAGGGTACTACCTAGGCGCGTTTTATATGACTAAAGAGACTCTTGTTGTCATACTAGAGCCATACTCTAGCCATCACATGTTCCTTTTCCTTACAAGCCTTCCAAAATCAAAAGTTTAAAACTTATACAAAATCAATAAGTTAGACCAAACTTATACAAATTCAAATAATGTCTAGGAATCAATTTACATGCACAAGTAAGGTTGAATCCACACAAACCATGTCCTAGAATTCAAGTCTAAATAGTATATGACATGTCATGTCCTCAATATGCAATTTATACACAAAGTAAGAATATTTTACAACAATTAAGCCACATTACCATCCTAAGCCATAAGTACTAAATAAGCTTCAATTTAGTAACTAGCTTTTAATGTAAACAATTGTAATATTTTAACAAGTTATATACCTACACAAGATATATTTAAACAAGTTATGCAAGTCATTGATATTCTATATCATGCTAAATCCAATTACCATTTTAAGAGGCCATAAGCACTAATTCTACATCTAATTAATAATATGCTCACAGGGTAATTAAACATACTAAGTTTCAAGAGGTTATCAACCTAACACGAAAAGTCTCTAGATTTCAAATCAAGTCGAATAGACTCAAAGTAATATATGTTAAAGGACATAGCACGGTCTTCACATATATTACACCCAATATTAATTTAAGTGACTACAACACTTAAAATAAAATTAATTAAGTTAATTAATTAATTTTCTCCAGATTTTTAAACAACTCCAAATGTCCTCAAATTAATATAGGTTCAAGAACTCACCAAGGTCTACTTTAATATCACATTACCAGTTGATTTTATGATTGTTTCAATTATGTGAATTAAACTTTCATAAAAGATAAATATTAAATAAAAGTTGCAATTCTTATTCAAATGCTCCCAATTTAATATATGTTGATAAACATACCAAGGCCTAATTTACTAGCATGTCACAATTTAATTCTAAGCTATACACAACCATGTGAATTAAATCTTAAACATAGAAATTAATTAAATTAATTTCTAGAACTTGAATTAAAGCATGCATAAAAGTTGTATAAGCTATCAAAACAATCAATACAACTCAAATATAAACCTATGACATCCCCTACCTCATTTTTTGATGAAATCACAAATCTCCACTGAAATGAAACAGCTCCGAATCTGACGAAACTTCGGGGTTTTGTCGGGGACAACAAGATGATCATTAAACACCAAGGAAGTCCTACCAAAATCCTAACTTGGCTTTAAACCCGAATTCAAAAAATGGCCAAAACGGGATTCCAATTGGTTGGAATCGAAGGCCTCATCAAGGCGAACAATAAACACTAAGGTATCACCACTTTTTACTAAAGGGAGGAGGTTTAATGGAGGAGAGAGGAGGTGGCAGCACTTCGCTGCCATGGAATCCGGCCAAGAGAGGGGAGAGAGAGAGAGAAATTTGATTTTCTCACTTTAGACCCTCTATTTATAGAAAAAAATCAAAAAATGCCTCAAACAGGCCCTACTAAGTCCAGAAAAGTGGAATTTGAGTAGACATGCTCAAATGGCAAAATTTCGTGAACAAAAAAGAACCATAATGAAAAAAAATGATCAACGGATGAAACGGTGTCGAGAATCGAGTCCCGAGTAGAGAGATATACCCCAAACAAGTTTGGCACTAACAAAGGCTGAAAACCCAAAAACTGTGGGGTTCGACCACAAGACAATTATAAGAGTACACGACTCAACGAAATGTGAAAATAAATCCCGTACAATGATTCAAGCCCCAAGGAGACACTTAGCAATTAGCTTTCATTAATTGCATAAAGACCCCTACACAAAAGGATAACTACGCAAGTGACCCTAAATTAAAATATCTTCCAAAAGATATTTTCTTAGAAATTCCTAAACCAAAATATCTTCAAAAAATATTTATAAAAAACACCCCAAGAAACAAAAATGTTTCTGAAGAATCTCTTCATCCACGCCCCTGCGGGAAAAAGAAACAACCAGCAAGCTTTTCTCCAAAAGTAAAGTTACGCCTTTCAAGGAAATCAACTAGAAATAAATACTAATTCTAGTATAGGTTGTGTTGCTTTTATAAAATTGGTATAACAAGCAATGATAATTGATCAGACCAACTCAAATGAATTCAAGCACAAAATAAACTAGTTCCAAATGAAGCAATAGAGGACAACTCCACTATCTAGTTCCAACTAAAAGTTAACAAGTTCTGGAAGCTAATGTCTCATATATAAGCAATTTCAGGCAAATTGCACATGATAGCAGGATTACAATTAAAACCATCGGATTTACGGGTAAGCTCTTTGGAATATCTAGATGAAAATATGGTACCAAAATCCTAGACGACGTCGCACATTTTGGAATCTGCAAGGGCAAACTCTGATCTGCATTTGGGCAACGAAAGAAAGCAACGAGCAAAAGGGAGCACCGATAAATTATCATCTCCTGTCACATTGAAGTTTACCATTTTGGTATGCTCCTCAATCCTCTGAAGCTTGTAATTGTAGCAATATACAGAGAATCGACTATTCAGCTTTCTATAACCCATAACAATAACGTTTGAATCAGGATAAAAAGCATAAATCTCAAACCACATGAATGGATTTTGCACGGTAGGCTGCAAAAAATTGTTAGTAGTTCGGACTGTAACATTGTGCTTTAGCGACCAATAGAAGTCATCTTTATTTAGAGAGCCATAGATGTTACCACTGGTGTGCTCCAGTGTAAAAATGAGCAGGTCTTTCCCATTATACAAAGCATACTGCAGGATGTGCCCATTTTGCAGCCCAATACATTCTCTTCTGAATGATCCCAAAACAAGTCGAGCCAGAGGAAGATCAATGGATTGAACCTGATCGGTTTTGCTGACCTGCCTATTTATTAAAATCCTCATAATGTGGCCTGTGAGAGACAGTTTGAACAGTGTTCCCTTTAAGTAGACAGATTGTGTCCCTGTTAGATTGAAGTTTTTTTGGAGATGAAACTTGGATTTAGTCCACTTCCCTGTCTCCCTATCTCCGAAGAAAAGATCTTCAAGTGGGCACGACAACCACGCCGTTTTGGGATGAGGACAACCTTATAGTGATGGGATTCACAAGGATTGAAAGCAAACGCACCAATTGCTTCAGGGGGATCAAAGGCATTCCCCAGAATTTCCACATACTCACTTGTGGTGGGATTGCAAACAATGTATTTGGGAGTTTTGTATAGATTGGAGTGGCGAAAGAGCAACAACCCATTGCAGCAGTCTAGCAATTCTCTGTCGTCATGAGGGCTGGACGGACTTGGTAACGAAGCAAGGAAAGATTGGGCCACGGTCTGCGATTGATCCTCGGCACCAAGAAGTTTTTGCTGAGAAGATGAGCGTCCGTGGCAGTACCAGATGCCTCGTGGGGTCGGATAGCCCAAGAACCCTCCCATGGAGAAGATGAATCCGGAGAAAGGATACCCATCCTTTGGAATCAGTTGGTGATTGCAAAGTTCAATGATCAAACGGCGCCAAGAACTCGAAACACCCTTGTATTTGATGAGAGTTTCAGGAGGAAATCTTCCAAGGATCTGCATCATAATGTCGTCGGTTAACATGTTAATATTACTGCCAACAACACCAGCACCATCATCCAAATCATCATCATCAACAACGTCATCAACGCCTTCGCTATACCCCATGTAGCCGCCATGGCTAATACAATCATTCTTGTCTTTGTTGCTAGTGTTGACACCACGGATCTTCTTACAGATATGCTCTCCCCAGAACCACAATTAAATAAACAATCTTACATTCTCCCACTTGGCACATACGATAACTTCTGTAGTGGTTAAGTAAAATAGTTATTAGTGTGCACCATAAATCAAATTAAGTTATTAAGTTGGTCATCATAAATACTATGGTAAATAAACTACCAATGTGAGTCATGGCGGTTGTGAGATACCCCTCGGATCCGAGACACGGGTTGATCAGGCCCAGGCCCAAACCCGAGGGAATATCAAATAATTAATATTTTATAATGAACACGGAATACAAAATAAATTAAGAAATGAAATTAAAGCTGGAAGGAACTAAAAATAGAATCCGCAAAATATTATAATTATTAAAATCCATCAAACCCAAACTCCAAAACTCCATCAGTTTACAACTTGAGAATCCATCTCTAGTGGACCCCTATTAAACATCCAAACGGAAGATAGAACAACTGTAATAAACGTCCAGAAATAAAACTATAGAGAGAGCCCTACATCGTCGGAAGAGTGAATAGAGACCTCTGCTCAGCACGAACACGTCTAAGCCTGGAACTGTCGTGTACCTGAAAAATAGAAGTGGGTCAGGCCCACGCGCAAAATCTATACTAGTACAATCCAAACAGAGGCCCGATACGCATGTACATCCTAAACAATTCAACAATAGCTAATAGTCCGTAAATATATATATATAGTCACACTAAAGGACTCTCACTGGACTACAGGCCGGTCTCAACCTGAATAGAGGTAACATGCTAAAACGCACACGAAGTGGGCATATGTACCTATACCTAAACAGGGTACACCTCCAACCATCGTAGCCAGCTACACATCCCGATGCATATACGCTCCCTAGCCATCGGTCCTGAGGCTCAAGCTCATACCGAGGCACCATAACAGTACATATATAAAATCCATCCAAAATCCTTGGTATTGCCGCTCAACAAGTAGTTGCCATGACAATACAAATCCACGGGACTTAACTTTTAGTTAATCCCATCCTTATTCCAAGTAGGTGGGTAATGGTATTATTTTAAAAACCAAACCCATCCTTAGTTTGCCACCGTCCCATACCGGTGCCTACTTTCCAATCCTCCAGTAGTTAATAATACCAATAAATCAAGTATATATCAACTAAATTCCAACATCCAACATTCAATGTTAGCAGTGATAAAATAAGCATTGATAAATAGGGTCACAACAACAACATATACATACCCAATTTAAGTTGTTCCCTTTGGTCTGATATAAAGACAGAATTAATTAAAACTTCCATTTAACACCTTACAAATGACATACAGATATGTAGGGTATATATCACAAAATCCTAACCTCCACAGTTGATACTAACTGTGATAATGTAAGCATCAAAACAATATTCACAGTATGTATGTAGACATGCTCAAATTATAGTGTTCCACAAAACCAATCTAGTGTTAAACTCAAATCCTCCTAGTATTTAAGTTCCAACAGTTGCTATTACAGAAGTTAAGATAGCTATCATCTAGACCCATCCTTCTAATAATTTATACTAACAGTGGTAAGGAAAAAGGTGAACCACAGAATCACAATGCATCCACAAACATGCTTAGTCTAGGTTGAACAAGCATACAACACTACTGTAACTACCAGTTTCATAGCGAAACAGATATCATTTTAGTTTGGTTTAATCTTCATTAATCCTGAAATCATTTAAGAGTGCAAAGAGTATAAAGCCTAAGGAAAAGAGTAAGGATAGAATCTTGCCTCAGAAACTTTTGTTCAAAGTTTCAATGTCGTCTTCTTAAAAAATCCTGGCGAGTTCCAAAACCCGGTTACTGTTCACGGGTACGAAACACTATTCCCGAACTCAAAATCTGATCTCCACCGTTCAGATTGTGTGACACTGAGTCATGAACCTATCTTCCAAATTTCAGCTCGATCGGACCACGGACGAAGCGGGATCGGAGCTTTGATTAAACCTTGGCAGAATGTGAAAAACTGCGTTTTTCCTTCTCCACTTCCACAAAACGTGTGCTTTGTTTAAAAAAAACCCTACACAGACGTTTACTTATAGAGTTTTCCTAAACCCTAGGTTCATTTAAGTCCAACTCACAATCCTAACCGGCCCATCCAATTAACGTAGAAACCTACGACGGCTATAATATAAAATCCTAATTTATACTGTAATTAAAACCCTAGTTAGATGTATTTACCTAATTACCCTATTCACCATTAAATACTTAACAAATAATCTAATTGAACAAAATAATAATTAGTAAACCCAATTAAACCAAATAAGATATACATAAAATAAGACACACATAGAATAATTAAACCAATTACACTTAAACCATTAATATCAATTAAATAATTAAAACACTAACAAGTAATTCCAATCAAATAACTAAACCAATTACACTTAAACCATTAATGCCACTTAAATAATTAAAACACTAACAAGTAATTCCAATCAAATAACTAAAAATAAATATCATTTAAATAAATTAAATCACCACAAAAGAAATAAATTAAATCACCACAAAAGAAAATAATTAAGCACCTAATAAAAAAATAATGACACATAATCAAATAAAATGCACTTAAATAATAAATTAAATACCATTAAATACCAGGAATATCCTTTTTAAAATTAGGGGTATTACATTCTCCCCTAACAAAAGGAATTCCGTCCTCGGAATTCACTCTTATCTTCTTCCAATATTTCAGGAAACCGTGAGCGAATGACATCCTCTCGTTCCCAAGTGGACTCAGACTCATTGTGATGACTCCACTGAACACGAACCAAAGGAATAACCTTATTACGAAGAATCTGATCTCGTCGGTCGACAATACGACACGGTGGCTCTAAATAAGTTACATCCGGCTGCAACGCAATCTCCCCAACATCGATATGCTGATACCGATCCTCATCTCGAAGAAATTTCTGCAACATGGAAACATGAAACACGTTGTGGACGCGATCCAAAGTATCCGGAAGTGCCAACCGATAAGCAACAGCTCCAATGCGATCCGTAATCATGAATGGACCAACAAATCGCGGTGACAACTTCCCTTTCTTCCCAAAGCGCATAACACCCTTCATAGGAGACACTTTGAGTAGAACCTGATCCCCAACCTGAAACTCCAAAGCCCGAGTACGACGATCAGCATAGCTCTTCTGCCTACTTTGGGCAGTACGCATGCGATCTCGAATAAGAGTAATCTTTTCAGAGGTATCCTTGATGAACTCAGGACCTAAGAATCGATTCTCTCCAACCTCCATCCAACAAACAGGTGACCGACACGGTCGACTGTACAATGCCTCAAATGGTGCCATACCAATAGTCTTCTGGAAACTATTGTTATAAGCAAACTCCACAAGTGGCAAATATTCCTCCCAGTGGCCCTTGAAATCCAGAACACACGACCGAAGCATATCTTCCATAATCTGATTCACCCTCTCAGTCTGTCCGTCAGTCTGAGGATGATAAGCAGTACTAAGGTATAACTCCGTACCTAAAGCCTGCTGAAAACTCTTCCAAAATCCAGATACAAAGCTCGAATCCCTGTCCGATATAATAGACAATGGAATGCTATGTAGCTTCACAATCTCTGAAATGTAAAGCCTCGCCAACTGCTCCGAAGTGTAGTCAGTGCAAATAGGCAAGAAATGAGATGACTTGGTCAACCTATCCACAATGACCCATATGGAATTATGCCCCTTGAAAGAATTTAGCAACCCTTCCACAAAATCCATAGATATGCTCTCCCATTTCCACTCCGAAATTGGTAGTGGCTGTAGAGCTCCTGGCGGCCTCTGATGATCAATCTTAACCATCTGACAAGTACTACATTGAGAAATAAAAAGAGCAATGTCCCTCTTCATACCTGCCCACCAAAACTGTCGCCTCATATCTTGATACATCTTATCGCCTCCTGGATGAACAGAGAACTCAGAGTGATGAGTCTCAGTCATCATATCCTTCCTCAAATTATCAGCAGAAGGTACCACTAACCGTCCCTTGTACCTTAAACTTCCATCATCCCGAACATAGTAGAATGGAACCTCTCCGGAAGCTATCTCTGCGACCTTGTCGACACACTGCTGATCGGTGAGTTGTGCTTGTAAAACCTTGCGAATGATGGAAGGTGTAACCACCATGCAAGCCATAAAAGCATCCGATAACTCATCCACACTCTTTAAAGCATTCCACTCAGTAGTGAATAGAGCAGAAAGACTACCAACAGGTCGGCGACTGAGTGCATCTGCCACTACATTCGGTTTCCCTGGATGGTACTGTATAGAAAAATGATAGTCTTTTACAAACTCCAACCACCTGCGCTGTCTCATATTTAGCTCCCGCTGAGTGAACAAGTACTGCAGACTCTTGTGATTACTGAATAATCTAAAGGACTCACCCAACAGATAATGCCTCCAAATACGCAAGGCAAAGACCACTGCTGCCAACTCCAAATCATGTGTTGGATAAGTAAGCTCATGAGGCTTAAGTTTCCGAGATCCATAAGAAATCGGTTGCTCCTCCTGCATCAATACACATCCAAGACTCTGCAACGAAGCATCCGTGTAAACAAGATACTCTATCCCGCTCTGCGGAGTAGCCAGAACCGGTGCAGAAGTCAGCCTCCTTTTCAGCTCATCAAAAGCTCACTGACAGTGTTCATCCCACACGAACTGTACACCCTTCTTGGTCAGATGAGTGAGTGGTCCTACTATCTTAGAGAACCCCTGGATGAATCTCCTGTAATATCCTGCCAGACCGAGAAAACTTCGAATCTCAGTAGGTGATGTAGGCTGTCCCCACTCAACCACCGCTGAAACCTTGGCCGGATCCACTGCTATCCCCTTTTCTGACACCACGTGACCCAGAAATTTCACCTCTCGAACTTGGCATATAACTGGTGCTCACGAAGCGTCTGCAAGATTATGCAAAGATGTCTAGCATGATCGTCCTCCGACAGAGAATAGATCAATATGTCATCAATAAAGACAATAACAAACTGATCCAAATAAGCCCGGAAGACTCTATTCATTAAGTCCATGAATACTGCAGGTGCATTAGTCACCCCAAACGGCATAACTCGAAACTCATAAGAACCATATCGTGTGAGAAATGCTGTCTTAGGAACATCCTGCTCCCTGACCCTCAGCTGATGATACCCAGAATGCAGATCAATCTTGGAGAAATATGTGGCTCCCCTTAACTGATCAAACAAGTCATCAATCCTGGGCAAAGGATACTTGTTACGAATCGTAACCTTGTTCAACTCCCTGTAATCTATACACAGACGAAGCGAACCATCCTTCTTCTTTACAAACAGAACCGGTGTCCCCAAGGTGACGTACTCCTACGAATAAAACCCCGACTGAGTAACTGCTGAATCTGATCCCTCAGCTCTCTCATCTCTACCGGTGCCATCCTATAGGGTGCCCTAGCAATAGGCGCAGTGCCTGGAGCTAAGTCTATCACAAAATCGATCTCGCGATTAGGTGGCAACCCTGGAATCTCCTGAAATACATCGGGGAAATCCTGTACAATCAGTATGTTATCCAATGACACAGTAATCCCCTCCTCATTTTTCTCCTCCACATGAAACAAATAGGTGCTACCGCCCCCTTTAGAACGTGGCGTAGCTACTACATACATATCCCGACCAGGTATGGTAAAAATAATAGATCTATCAAAACAAACAACTTGGGCATGGTAGTGAGACAACCAATCCATCCCAAGTATCACATCATAAGTGTGCATGTCCAGGACCAATAGATTGGCTAGAAATCTAAGTCTGCCAATATCTAGTGTCACAGGCCCATCACTCTCATGTATAATAGCTGTATCACCTAATGGTGTAGAAATACCCTGAGGTCTAGTGCATACCCTCGTCCTCATCCCAGACAAAGTAACAAAAGTCCTAGCTACAAATGAGTGTGTAGCACCCATATCAAATAAAACACGTCCATGCAAACCATGAATAAGAAACTTACCCTCAATAGTCTGAGGTGCCTGAACATCCTATGGCATGGGGTTATACACCCTGCCATAGTGCAACTGCTGTGGTGTCTGTCCCTGAGTCTGCAGCGGTGCCGGTAAAGCCAGATGTGTCTGTCCCTGAATCCGTGGAACCTGTGGAGCTGGTAGAGGCATTGGCGCCCTCTGTCCCTGCTGCACATACTGTCTCTGTCCCTGTCCTTGTCCTACTTTAGGACACTGCCTGGTGGTATGACCATACTCTCCACAAGTGTAACAACTACCCTGGAAAATACCAAATGGCCTCCTCTGTCGGTTAGCCTGTGGCTGACCCTGTCCTGCCTGTGGTCCCCCATTCTGTTGCCTCTGAATAGGTGCCCCATTCCGGTGAGCATCTGAACCACCTTTGTGCTTCTTCCAAGGCTGTTGTCCTTGGAACTTGCCTTTGTCATTCTGCCGGTGACCATTGCCATTCCCCTTTTCAGCTGACTGATTAGTAGAGTCTTTATCTCCCCGCTTCTCACCACGAGCCTGTCTGATGTCCACAGTCAACTGATACTGTTGTAGAGTGGCGTCTACCACCTGAGCATAGGTAGTATAGGCTGGACTACCTGTAATAGCTCTCTTGATAGACCACATCAGTCCTTTGACAAAACTGTTGCGCTTCTTCTCCTCTGTATCCACCTCCTCCGGTGCAAAGAGAGACAAGCGTGTGAGCTGTTGCTTATACTCCGCCACTGTCATGTTTCCCTGCTGCAGACTTAGAAACTCGGTCTTCATAGCTGCCCTGACTGCATAGGGAAAATATTTCTCATCAAAGCGAGCACTGAACTCATCATAAGACGATGTCATCCTCTCCTCTGAGGTGGTAACTGACTCCCACCACTGTAGTGTATCCCCAACTAGCTTGAAAGTAGCAAGCATCTGCTTCTCAATCTCCGTGCACTGAACCAAACGAAGATGACGCTCAATGTCCTGTTTCCACTGGTGAGCTGCTCTCGCATCGGTTGAGCCGAGAACACAGGTGGACTCCCCTTTGTGAAAGAGCTCCTAACCTTTCCCCAAGAATCCGTCTGAACCACTGGTGTTGGTACAGGTGCCGGCTGTACCTGAGGCTGATTCCAAAGTGCAGCTGTTACCCCAGCCTCTATAGCCCGAGCAACGAGGTCATTGAAGTGAGGAGGAATCTCTGGATCTCTGACCTGGTCCAGAGTCTATTGAACATTCTCCTGTTCCTCCTGAAACTGATCCATGTCATCTTGAAACCCAAGCCTTTGCTGTTCTTCCTCCATTTGCTGACGCCGTAGGAGATATTGTTGCCTACATGCCGTTCTCCTTTCCTACCTAGTTCCTTGCATGTTCTGTCCATTTCTAGCGTTAACCATCTGTTAACACGAAAAGACATACATCAGTACCCTTTCTATACGAACCATAAGGAATACAATGAATCCTAACTTAAGCTCTATTCAAGAGAAAACGCTACGCGGAAGACTTAATACGAAAACATCCTAGAGACACTTGAACCTGGAGTGCTCTGATACCAACTGAGATACCCCTCGGATCCGAGACACGGGTTGATCAGGCCCAGGCCCAAACCCGAGGGAATATCAAACAATTAATATTTTATAATGAACACGGAATACAAAATAAATTAAGAAATGAAATTAAAGCTGGAAGGAACTAAAAATAGAATCCGCAAAATATTATAATTATTAAAATCCATCAAACCCAAACTCCAAAACTCCATCAGTTTACAACTTGGAAATCCATCTCTAGTGGACCCCTATTAAACATCCAAACGGAAGATAGAATAACTGTAATAAATGTCCAGAAATAAAACTATAGAGAGAGCCCTCCATCGTCGGAAGAGTGAATAGAGACCTCTGTTCAGCACGAACACGTCTAAGCCTGGAACTGTCGTGTACCTGAAAAATAGAAGTGGGCCAGGCCCACGCGCAAGTTCTATACTAGTACAATCCAAACAGAGGCCCGATACACATGTACATCCTAAACAATTCAACAATAGCTAATAGTCCGTAAATATATATATATAGTCACACTAAAGGACTCTCACTGGACTACAGGCCGGTCTCAACCTGAATAGAGGTAACATGCTAAAACGCACACGAAGTGGGCATATGTACCTATACCTAAATAGGGTACACCTCCAACCATCGTAGCCAGCTACACATCCCGATGCATATACGCTCCCTAGCCATCGGTCCTGAGGTTCAAGCTCATACCGAGGCACCATAACAGCACATATATAAAATCCATCCAAAATCCCTGGTATTGCCGCTCAACAAGTAGTTGCCATGACAATACAAATCCACGGGACTTAACTTTTAGTTAATCCTATCCTTATTCCAAGTAGGTGGGTAATGGTATTGTTTTAAAAACCAAACACATCCTTAGTATGCCACCGTCCCATACCGGTGCCTACTTTCCAATCCTCCAGTAGTCAATAATACCAATAAATCAAGTATATATTAACTAAATTCCAACATCCAACATTAAATGTTAGCAGTGATAAAATAAGCATTGATAAACAGGGTCACAACAACAACATAAACATGCCCAATTTAAGTTGTTCCTTTTAGTCTGATATAAAGACAGAATTAATTAAAACTTTCATTTAACACCTTACAAATGGCATACAGATATGTAGGGTATGTATCACAAAATCCTAACCTCCACAGTTGATACTAACTGTGATAATGTAAGCATCAAAACAATATTCACAGTATGTATGTAGACATGCTCAAATTATAGTGTTCCACAAAACCGATCTAGTGTTAAACTCAAATCCTCCTAGTATTTAAGTTCCAACAGTTGCTATTACAGAAGTTAAGATAGCTATCATCTAGACCCATCCTTCCAATAATTTATACTAGCAGTGGTAAGGAAAAACGTGAACCACAGAACCACAATGCATCTACAAACATGCTCAGTCTAGGTTGAACAAGCATACAACACTACTGTAATTACCAGTTTCATAGCAAAACAAATATCATTTCAGTTTGGTTTAATCTTCATTAATTCTGAAATCATTTAAGAGTGCAAAGAGTATGAAGCCTGAGGGAAAGAGTAAGGATAGAATCTTGCCTCAGAAACTTTTGTTCAAATTTTCAACGTCGTCTTCTTAAAAAATCCCGGTGAGTTCCAAAACCCGGTTACTGTTTACGGGTACGAAACATTATTCCCGAACTCAAAATCTGATCTCCACCGTTCAGATTGTGTGACACTGAGTCATGAACCTATCATCCAAATTTTAGCTCTATCGGACCACAGACGAAGCGGGATCGGAGCTTTGATCAAACCTTTGCAGAATGTGAAATACTGCGTTTTTCCTTCTCCACTTCCACAAAACGTGTGCTTTGTTTAAAAAAAACCCTACACAGACGTCTACCTTATACTTATAGAGTTTTCCTAAACCCTAGGTTCATTTAAGTCCAACTCACAATCCTAGCCGGCCCATCCAATTAACGTAGAAATCTACGACGGCTATAATATAAAATCCTAATTTATACTGTAATTAAAACCCTAGTTAGATGTATTTACCTAATTACCCTATTCACCATTAAATACTTAACAAATAATCTAATTGAACAAAATAATAATTAGTAAACCCAATTAAACCAAATAAGACACACATAAAATAAGACACACATAGAATAATTAAACCAATTACACTTAAACCATTAATACCAATTAAATAATTAAAACACTAACAAATAATTCCAATCAAATAACTAAACCAATTACACTTAAACCATTAATGCCACTTAAATAATTAAAATACTAACAAGTAATTCCAATCAAATAACTAAAAATAAATATCATTTAAATAAATTAAATCACCACAAAAGAAATAAATTAAATCACCACAAAAGAAAACAATTAAGCACCTAATAAAAAAATAATGACACAAAATCAAATAAAATGCACTTAAATAATAAATTAAATACCATTAAATACCAGGAATATCCTTTTTTAAAATTAGGGGTATTACAAGTTGTATGTCCCTAAATGACATAGTCCCTTCCATGTACCACAACACTAGTAACCTATTCAACATAGTCTATAAATGAGAAGTATCAATAATGATCTAGAAATAATGTCTTTTTCAAGACTATTCCTATTATCACTTATTAAAGCAATACGTACATGTACATTAACTAATAGGAAATATCAGAAACATATTTAATGAGCGTAAAATGTCAAATATATATAAGCACTGTTAAACAATCCACTATTAAAAAATAATCATCATTGACTACATTGAAGACCCATTCTTTTAACATGTTACATAAATGTCTTGTGTGGTAATCTATTCGTTAATGGATTGTAATCATAAGTTGTGTGCTTATATATTCAATAGACATTCGCTATTTTTAAATATTTTCATTAATGATAAAGTATTTCAATTTTAGAATACTTATCATTTTTCATACAAGAAGATCAACAATTACAGCATAAATTTTCAGCAATCTGAAAATGGTACTCATAACTTCAAATCCTGAAATAAATTCTGCAATAATAAATTGTAGCCTCAAAGCATGCTACAAATTAAAAATTTATAATAGACAAAGTAATAAAAAATTACTTTGTACTTTTTCATAATATTGTTCTTCCAGCCAAATGAAACAAATAACCAATAAAAAAAATGTATTCCTAAGTGTGAATATATAATCTTTTATCCCATACCAACTTGTATATACATCAAACTTCACAATATATGTATAAGGAATATTTTTCGTTTCTTTACCCTCTAACTCATTCTTTGGAATTGCATTAGGCTGAATTTATCATCTTTTATGTATGGAACAATACTGGTTTAATAATGTTCCATACCAAATCTTTCTAGAACTCTTTCAATATATGTTTTCTGAGACAATCTTAAAAATTCACGCGATCTATTCCTATCACGTAAGATGCCTCATCCATATCTTTCATTTCAAAGTTCTTTGAAATAACTTTTAGTTTCATATAATGAACTAAGATCACTACTAGCTAACAAAATATCATCAATATATATAGAATTTAAACTTACTCCCACTAACCTCTGGTTTATACACCGATCAACAGTGTTTTCCTTAAAACCAAAAGAAATAATAGTATCATTTAACTTAATATACCATTGTCGGTAAGCTTGTTTAAGTCCATATATTGATATCTTAAGTTTACAGACCATGTATCATTTACTTTATAATGTGAAGCCTTTAGATTGTTCCATATAGACTTCCTCTTTCTAAACTCTCATTCAGAAAATCAATCAAAATCAAATTCTTACAGATATATCACATAATATCCGGAATAACAGATCACTTTTTTTAGATAGTCTTAATGTTATTCCATGTGATTCTTTTACAATATATTCATTGATGACAATCTCATCATGGAGTTGTTGATCATTTAATTATTCTTCGTTGTTATACAGTTCAACAACTGAAGGAACAATTATTTCTTTAGAAATTATGGGTAAAGAAATATATATCATAACTTCTTAAATGATCACATTCTTATTTTTATTACTCCCACTGACTTCACCATTCTTAACAAATCTAACATTACCGATTTCAATAATTATCATACTATGTTTAGGATAGTAAAACTTGTACCATTTAAATTACTTAACATTCACAACATTATGGGTAACAAGGAATTACTTAACACACTTCTAACCAATTCCATAAGAGTACGATTACGCCTTACAGCTACACGCTTCTACTGTGGCATGTATAGCAAAGTGTATTGAGCACAAATGCCATACATTTCAAAGAGTTTAATAACCAGTTAGAGTATTAACCCGTTTTATCATATTTTTCATAATATTTACCACCTTTATATGACCTTATGATTTTCACTTTTCCATCTATTTATTTTTCAACCTCATTTATGTATACTTCAAGAGTACCCACTTCTTGAGATTTTTCAATCAACAAATAGATATATCCATAATGTGAAAAATCAACTATAAAGGCGATAAAATATTTTTCTCCTCCAAAAGATGGAACATTAAAAGGTCTACAAATGTCTGTAAGAATAATTTCAAGAAGCTATATACTTATTGTGACTCGTTTCTTTGTGTGTTTAGTTTGTTTACCCTTAATACAATCTATACACATCAAAATTAGTAAAGTTTAGATTCAGAAGAATCACATCCTTTACTAATTTTCCTAACATTTCACTATATATTGACCTAGTCTTTTATGCCACAAGAAAGATAAATTTTCTATTAATTGGGTTACGCTTAATTCTAACATTATGATACCAGATCAAAAGGTTTTTTAATAAATAAACTATCAAATTTGAAGTTACAGAAATCATCAACAATAATACCATAACTCACAAATTAAAATTTCTTGAATAAACATCATTATCAAATTTCAATGAAAAACCATTAACATAAAGTTTTAAAATAAAATCAAATTAAGGGAAATTGAATAAACATAAAATAATTTAAATAAAATCCACTATCTAACATTAAATATAATGTCACAATGGTTTCAACAAATTTTTTTCCCAATTATCATAAATAAGAATTTCTTATTTGAATTTGTGGTTTGGGCCATAAAAAATTCTTGCATCTATTAGAAACATAAACATTAGTACTTAAGTCAACCTATCATGTATTAAAAAGAATTTCAATAAGTAATTCGAAATATACAAAAGGCAAAAGCTTACCATTCTTTTTCGAATCATTCTTTATATTTCATGTAATCTTTCTAAAAGTGTTCAATACATTAGTGACACTTTTTCATTATCACATTCCTTTCTTTTAGTAGATTAACCTAAATCTTTTAATTTTGGATGCATGCTCACTTAATGCCTTTTCAGGCTTATTCTCAAAAATTTATTTATAACTTCTTGTGTGACACCCCCACATGTTCCACGCATAAGTTGATCAGGCTTATACACGAAAAACGGGGGATATCAAAAACAATTGGCAATATACAAGCATGGAATACAAAATGATGGAAATAAAAGAATTTAGACAGGAAAGAAACATTAAATAATACAACATCCATCCATACTTTATTTAAATACCGTACTTCATTACAACTTGGAAATCCTATGTCAAGGATCCCTAAATATAACCCTGAGAGTTCAACGTCAAAAGTAAATAAAAACTGAAACTGAAGTATTACATAAAACTTCTACCCTGCACTGGATCGTAAGAGTAGATGAGTTCGGATGATGGTCCCACACTGCTAACCTCAGCCTTGAAACGGATACTGACCGTATCCTGAAATAACAACAATGGTGGGTCAACCCCACGAGCAAGTCCTCTCTACTATGACCCAGATCAGAGAATCAAATAAATTAATCATTATGAATCGGATGAGTACTATATCTGTATACATCCTACGGGAACTATCCGATGTATAACATGACCTCAACCAGAATAGACGGTGATCACTTAGACTCACACTAGGTGGTTAAGTGTCGCCTTTCCCTACCCGGGAAATCAGCTATTATACATGGTGCACGGTACTGACAACACAGACTATAACGAACTACACAGTGATAACACCTCGCAAAGTACTGATGAATATACGGAGCATATAATTTAGGCAATACATGCCAACAATATTAAGAAATATACCGAGAATGTCAATTTAGGCAACACATGCCGATAATATTAATAAATATACCGAGTATGTCAATTAGGCAACACATGCCAATAATATTAAACCACATACCCCGACAGCCACACATCTGTCTATCGCAACGAATGCATAAGGTATAAATGAGTCTAAACTTATTAGTCAGCTCACATGGTTCTATATGGCAACACATCCATATAATATAAATGCGACATAATAAACAGTCCATTTATTCCCTGAAATGCACACAGCATGATAATCATGATTTATATACGATTAACAGTATAAACATCCCATAAGATATCATGGATAATTTATCTGACTAAAACCATGGCCTTATTTAATTTAGCAGTAATGTTTGATACCATTTAATACGATAATAACACTATTTATATTTAACAATGTCGTTAAATAAACCACATTAGTATCCGTACTGAGAACGAGCCAATAAATGCTTAGAAAAGATTAATCGGCCATAAGAATAAGTAACGGGTATAAAAATAATAATTTCGTGGCCCGTTAAACCCGTAAATACCAACTCAGTACCTAAAAATCCAAGTTTAAGGTTCTGGAATTTACAAAACAGGCCCTAGGGGTATTCTGGTAATTTCCAGCAGCTGTAGGGACCCCACACGCGCCTTCACGCGCCTCCCAGAGCCTCCCCACGCGCAGCCAAGCTTTCCCACTCTCCCACGCGCCTCCACGCGCGTCTGGCATCAGGCACGCGCCCACACGGGCTCCCACGCGCGTCTGGAGAGTCCCACGCGCTGCCACGCGCGCACTAAGGGTGCCTTGCTGACGCGGCGTCCTCCGGTTGGTTGGCTGCATCAGCTTTCCTACATGCGCGCCACACCGGATCAATCCACCTGCATCTCCTCCATCCAACGTTCCCTGATCCGGGTGTACCGCGATAACATGGACCGCGGTGCACCGGATCAATCGCTGCTATTTAATGGTCCAGATGCGCGCGCATACCCTCCTATGGTGCGCCGCATCACACCGGATCACTCCGGTCGTCTCCCCCATTGCCGGCGACCGGAAAACTCGCCGGAAGGTCGCCGGAAATTGCAGAAAATGCCCGGAAAAATCTAGAAAATTCTAGAAAAATCCCTAAAGTCCTATTTAATTATTTTTAGCCATTTTTAATTTCATAGGACATTAAATAAATATATACCATCCTATATAATTAAAATTCCATTAATTTAATAAAATAAAATTAATAATTTATTAACCTCCAACCCTTGGCTCTATGCATAAAAATAAGCTAAACAATTAATTTATTAATTCAAAGGGGAAAAGTAGATAATAACTTGCCTTTTTGGATTTAAAATAAATCCGCCGGTCTGCGTGTAGTCGGGTAAAATTGCCTACACCGGTCCAAGCTTCTTTCTCTTTCTCTTTTCCTTTCACTCTTATAAAATAGCTCTCTAGAATTTATACCTTGCTTCTAACTCCCTTTATTTTCTTCTAAGGCAAGCTAGTTAATTTATATACAAAATATATAATATAAATATTACAAATATCCTATTTTTTTCATCAACTATCCATCCTCCCAACCATAAGGCTTCAATTCCACCCATAAGCATTGATGCAATCCTATCCTAATCTCTAATTTCATCATGACATTGGTTTAAATACTATTATTATTATTAGTATAACTATTATTATTATTATTACTAATATTATTATTAATAAACTTTTATTATTATTATTATTATTATATTATTATTATTATTATTAAACTAATATAATTATTATTATTGTTATTACAAAATAATATATTATATCATCATAATACTTTATAACACAAATATAATATTCTAATTAACTAATATTGCTTAATTAAACATAATCAACAAATAAAATTAATTATAATAATACATGCACAAATAAATGAATAAATTTACTATTTTAACATACACAATTAATTTACATGCACCATTAAATGAACTTAATATAACAATGAAGCATGCACAATAATAGGTACCGGAATCCACACATAATTGAATTTAAATACACTAAACTCTTTAATTAATTACGGGGTATTACATTCTCCCCCCCTAATAACGGAATTTCGTCCCCGAAATTCACTACATACCTGTATTAAAGAGCTCTGGATACTTGGCACGGATAATATCTTCCCGTTCCCAAGTAGACTCTGTAGCACTATGATGATTCCACTGTACACGTACTAATGGAATAGTCTTTGTGCGCAGTATCTGATTCCTACGATCGAGAATACAGTAAGGTTGTTCCAAATAAGTTGCATCAGGTTGCAACTCAATCTCACCCACATCAATGTGTTGATATCGATCTTCGTCCCGTAGAAATTTTCGCAGCATAGATACATGAAAAACATTATATACCCTATGAAGATTATCTGGTAGAGCCAGACGATAAGCTACTGCCCCAATCCGATCTGTAATCATAAAAGGACCCACAAAACGAGGCGATAACTTACCCTTTGACCCAAACCGCATTACTCCCTTCATAGGAGAAACCTTAAGCAAAACCTGATCACCAACCTTAAACTCCAAAGCACGAGTTCGACGATCAGCATAACTTTTCTGTCTGCTTTGAGCTGTACGCATCCGATCCCTAATGATAGCGATCTTTTCTGACGTGTCCTTAATAAATTCAGGACCCAAAAAGCTGTTCTCACCAACTCCAAGCCAACAGACAGGAGACCTACACGGTCTACCGTACAAAGCCTCAAATGGTGCCATACCAATAGTTTTCTGATAACTATTGTTATACGCAAACTCTGAAAGCGGCAAATATTCCTCCCAATTGCCCTTAAAATCAAGGACACATGCCCGCAACATGTCTTCTAAAATCTGATTAACTCGTTCAGTCTGTCCATCTGTTTGAGGATGATAAGCAGTGCTAAGATATAGTTCTGTACCCAAAGCCTGCTGAAAGCTCCTTCAAAATCCTGATACAAACTTCGGATCTCTATCTGATACGATGGACAATGGTACACCATGAAGTTTCACCATTTCTGCAATATACAGCTTAGCATACTGTTCTGACGTAAAGTTTGACCGAACAGGCAGAAAGTGAGCGGACTTGGTCAATCTATCAACAATGACCCAAATAGAGTTGTGATTATGCTGTGAAGTAGGTAATCCCTCTATAAAGTCCATGGAAATACTTTCCCATTTCCATTCTGGTATGGGAAGTGGCTGTAACGATCCTGGCGGTCTCTGATGATCAATCTTAATCATCTGACAGGTACTACATTTAGAGACAAAGATAGCTATATCTCTTTTCATGCCGGCCCACCAAAACTGGCGTTTCATGTCCTGATACATCTTGTCTCCCCCTGGATGTACAGAGAACTGAGAAGTGTGTGTCTCTCTCATCACAACATTTCTCAAATTATCAGCTGAAGGCACAATTAAACGTCCCTTGTACCTCAATCCTCCATCAGTCCCTATAGAATAAAAAGGAACATCTCCGGAGGCTAACTCCGAAACCCGATCAATACACTGTTGATCTGAGAGTTGCGCTTGAATGACCTGATGAATGATAGAAGGAGTTACTACCGCACATGCCATAAAAGCGTCTGCTAACTCATCAACCGTCTTCAAAGCATCCCACTCTGTTGTAAACAAAGCTGAAAGGCTGACATAGGGTCGGCGACTGAGTGCGTCTGCTACAACATTCGCTTTCCCTGGATGATACTGAATAGAGAAGTGATAGTCTTTCACGAATTCCAACCATCTGCGCTGTCTCATATTCAGTTCCCTCTGTGTGAACAAATACTGTAGACTCTTATGATCGCTAAACAATCGAAAAGTCTCCCCCAAAAGATAATGTCTCCAAATACGCAAGGCAAAAACCACTGCGGCGAGCTCTAGGTCGTGAGTCGGGTAATTAAGCTCATGAGGCTTAAGCTTCCTAGACCCATAAGAAACTGGTCGCTCGTCTTGCATCAACACACAACCCAAACCCTTCAGAGAAGCGTCGGTAAATACTAAATACTCGATTCCACTCTGAGGTGTGGCTAAGACAGGTGCAGAAGTTAACTTACTCTTCAATTCAGCAAAAGCAGCCTGACAAGAATCATCCCATACAAATGGTACATTCTTCTTAGTCAGATGAGTAAGTGGACCCGCAATTTTGGAAAATCCCTGGATGAACCGGTGTGATACCCCTCGGATCCGAGACACGGGTTGATCAGGCCCAGGCCCAAACCCGAGGGAGTATCAAACAATTAATATTTTATAGCGACCACAGAATACAAAATGAATTAAGAAATGAAAGTTTAAAGCTGAAAAGAAACTAAAAGATAATCCTTAAATAATTAAATACTTAAATTTGATAAACCAAATATCCATAATTTGAACAACTCGGGAATCCATCTCTAGTGGACCCCTAATAAAAGTCTCACACTAAATGAAAGTAAAATAAAAGATAAAACCCAAATCCAAGATCTGGAAAGAAACCCTACATCTTCGGTAGAATGGAAGATCGTCTCTGCTCTGCACGAACAAGCTCAAGCCTGGAACTGACGTACACCTGAAAAATAGGAGTGGGTCAGGCCCACGAACAAGTTCTAACCTACTACAATCCAAGCAGAGACTCGATACGCATGTACATACTAAATAGTTCAACAATAACTAATAATCCGTACATAAATATATCCACACTACTGGACTCTCGCTAGGCCATGAAGGGGGTCTCAACCTGGATAGAAGGCATCACACAATACGCACCTGAGTGGGTATGAGTACCTAAACCTAAACAGGGTATACCTCAACCTTCACAGTCAGCTACACATCCAACTGCATATACGCACCCTAACCGTCGACCCTGAGACTCAAGCTCATGACACGGTAACATAAAAATATATCTAAACTCCGTTTCTATCCATCCACCAGAAATCCAGTAAGTCACTCGGCGTAGTCAACCGTACCGACTTATATATATAAGGAGGATTGTAGTTTATAACCCGTGCCCTTACTCCAAAATAGGTAGGACTTAGCAATTTGAGCTAATCCAACCCAGTATGTCACCGTCCCATACCGGTACATACAATCCCATCCGTCCAATAGTTGATAAAGCATCGATAATTATAACAACAATACCAACAATTCCATACTAAACATAATAGAATGCATTAGCAACCATTCTTAAAAATACCAATAATTGATTCACATTGAAAATATAAATATCAATGTCAACTACTCCTTACTATGCATATTGAAATAGATAATCAACATGCTTATTTACATGCACAGTTGACAAAATAATGACCATATAAATGTCAATACCAACAGTCCAAACTAAACATGTTAGAACAGATTAACAAACATGCTTAAGTAAGCCAATTCAGAATCCATAATTTGATCATACAGGGCTTTCTTTACCTATTCCCAGTTTCCATAGAATTAACAGAGCCTAAATAGATATTTTCCCACTCACATCCATAGCATGCAGAATAAATATAAGTAATCTATTATACTTATAGTTTCCTGTCCAACAACTTTCCGCACCAACCGTTAAATTTAATCATCAACTAATTTTCAGTGAAATATAAATTTTTAGCATAGTTTCTATTGTCATGAACATATAATTCGAGTGGACAAGCTCTCACAGAAAATTTCTAATATAATTAAGAAATTAGAAACTCCAAATCTACACAGTCTACAAGACCTTCGTAATTAACTCCATGTAATCCTAATGGTTAACGCTTTGTGTCCAATTTTATATAATCTGGTCTTTGCATATTTATGTTTACCCTAGACCACTCCTAAATCACCCATTACAGTATTCAGTCACCAATAAACACATTAAAACAATCACTAGGAAGCTTAATCACTGGAAAAAATTTGGAAAAACAACCCACAGAATCAAAACTCACGCATAAACAACCGGGAGCCGGCTCCAGAATATTGGAGCCGCCTCCAATGGCCCTGGAGCCGGCTCCTAGACCATTGGAGCCGCCTCCAGTCCAAGGGGAGCCGGCTCCAATCCAATAGGAGCCGGCTCTCCCCCTCCTCTTCTTCGTGTTCTCCTCTCCGGTCGCCGTTTACGCCTCCGACAATTCACAGTAGAGGTTTACAGAGAGGTTCACTTAATCCTAGAAGATTCCAGTCCTTAACTCAGTCCTTATTATGCTACTAATATGGATTAAACCATGAATTACATAAGACAGTTCAAAGTTAAACAGTTTACAAGTTTTAAACCAAATTCAGTTTCAGTTACACTCCAAGCATGAAACAGATAACGTTTGTTTTATTTTTAAACATGTAATTCATCCTGGAACCATTGAGTATGCAAAGAACACGAGTATAAGGGAGAGAGTAAGGTTAGAACTTGCCTTGTGAGATTTTTGTTAAAATCTCTACGTTGTCGTCTACACTCGCCGGCGACTCCTACTGCAACTTCCTCTGTTCCTCGTTTCTAATTCCACAGACGTGTTTTGGTTGTATTATTTTATTCCCTAAGCAGACTTATCTTATATATTTATAGGCAACCAAAACCCTAAGTCCAATTATACCTACAGTCTGAAACGAGGCCCATAAACTCAACCTAGGTTATAAACCTTGTCGGCTCCTTAACCTAAACAGAACTAAAACCCTAACCACACTTTTTTTTACCTAGTCACAAATTAAAACATGTAATTACTAATTTAACAATAAAAATTCCAAGTTAACTACTAATTCAATTAAAGAAACAAATAAAAATTCCAATTAATGTAAAGAATGCAAATAATTAATTAACCCAAAGAAAACAAATAAACTAACTAATTAATTCAAATAACACTGAACAGAAAACAATTAAACAAATTAATGAACCAAAAATAATTAATAAACAGAAAACAATTAAACAAATTACCGAGACTATCCTTTCAAAAATTAGGGGTATTACAACCGGCGATAATACCCCGCCAATCCCAGAAAACTGCGAATGTCTGTCGGTGAGGTAGGCTGTCCCCACTCCATAACGGCCGCAACCTTGGCTGGATCTACTGCTAACCCTTCTTCTGACACTACATGTCCCAGAAATTTGACCTCTTTCTGCCAAAATTCACACTTCTCGAACTTCGCAAACAACTGATGTTCTCGAAGTGTCTGCAATACTGTGCGTAAATGTCTGGCATGGTCCTTCTCCGACTTAGAGTAAACCAGAATATCATCAATGAAAACAATGACAAACTGATCTAAGTATTCTCTGAATACTCTATTCATCAAGTCCATAAAGACAGCTGGAGCGTTCGTCAAACCGAAAGGCATAACACGAAACTCATAAGATCCGTACCTTGTGAGAAATGCTGTCTTTGGAACATCTTGTTCTCTGACTCGTAGCTGATGATAACCAGACCTCAAATCGATCTTTGAGAAGTAAGTAGCTCCCTTCAACTGATCAAACAGGTCATCAATTCTGGGCAACGGGTACTTGTTGCGAATAGTAACCTTGTTTAGTTCTCTGTAATCAATACAAAGACGAAGAGATCCATCCTTCTTCTTTACAAACAGTACTGGTGCTCCCCATGGTGAAGTACTCCTACGAATAAATCCCTGGCTGAGCAGCTGCTGAATTTGATCCTTCAACTCTCGCATCTCTACTGGTGCCATTCTATACGGTGCCTTAGCAATAGGCGTAGTGCCTGGAGCTAAATCAATAACGAAATCTATCTCTCGACTCGGTGGCAAGCCTGGAATTTCCTGAAATACATCCTGGAATTCCTGTACTACCGGGATGCTGTCAAGAGATACCGCAGTCGCTTCCTGTGAGTCCTCCTCAAGAACGAATAAATAAATGCTAGGCCCTCTATCAGGTTGTGGTACAACAAGAAGATACATCTCCTGTCCTGGTATAGAAAATACAATAGACTTTTCGTAACAGTTAACCTGAGCATGGTACTGAGATAACCAGTCCATCCCAAGTATAACATCATACGAATGCATATCTAATACTATCAAATTTGCAAGAAATCGAAGCCGGCCCATATCTATAAGGATATCACCGCTATGCTCTCGTAAAATTGCGCCAACTCCCAATGGTGTATAAATATTAAGAGGTTGGTCACATAACTGAGTCGTCATACCAGATAAGATAACAAAAGATCTAGACACAAAAGAATGTGATGCACCAGTATCAAACAGTATACGAGCAGTTCTACCATGTATAGAAAACATACCCTCAATAGCCTGAGGAGCCTGCGCATTATATGGCATGAAGTTATAAACTCTGCCATGATGCAACTGCTGTGGAGGTTGTCCCGGAGGAAATGGTGGTGCTGGAAGTGCCGAAAAATTCTGAACTTGCCCACGTGGCATCGGTGGGGCCGGTAGAGGTAACGGCTGATTAGGTCTCGGCTGCCCATACTGTCCCTGCTTAGCTTTGGGACACATCTTGGCCGGATGCCCAATCTCTCTACAGTGATAACAACGTCCCATAAAAGGACCTGCCTGCCTCCTCTGTTGACTTCCCGACCACTGTTCCTGTCCGGTCTGAGGTATCCCACCTTGTCTACCCTGATTTGGGACTCCATCCCTCTGCACATCTGGGTTTCCTTTGTTTTTCTTCCAAGGTTGATGTCCTTGAAATCTGCCCCGATCATTGGACTTGGCACCACTGCTGCTTCCTTTCTCCACTGTCTGGTAGTCTCGGTTAGTCCGCTTATCTCCCTTGGACTTCCGGTAATCACTCCTCATCTGGCAGTGCTGTAAGGCGGCATTAACCACCTGGATATAAGTAGTATATGCCGGACTACCTAAGATCACCACTTTAATCGGCCATATCAACCCCTTCACAAAGCGGTCTCGCTTCTTTTCTTCCGTATTGACCTCCTCTGGTGCAAATAATGACAAATTAATGAACTTCTGTTCATACTCAGCCACCGTCATATCTTCCTGTTGCAGATCCAGAAATTCAGTCTTCATCGCTGATCTTACTGACATAGGAAAATACTTGTCGTCAAAGCGAGTCTGAAATTCAGCATACGTCAATCTGGTCCTCTCATCGACAGTAGTAATAGACTCCCACCACTGCAATGCATTGTCTATCAGCATAAACGTAGCCAGCATCTATTTCTGCACTTCGGTACAGATTACCATCCGAAGATGACGCTCGCTCTCCTGTTTCCACTGATATGCTAACAGGACATCTGTGGACCCTGCAAATGTCGGTGGATTTCCCCGGATGAACGAGTGACGAACTTTGTCCCATGACATTGGCTGTGCCACTGGTTCAGGAACAGGTACTATCGGAGGAGGTTGCTGGTTTCGTAGAGCAGATGCAACTCCTGCTGCCACAGCTCGTGCAATGATATCAGCAACTTGAGGAGAAAATTCCTGATTCTCATTTTGAGTTGGGGAAATACTGCGATGACGGTTCGCATTCCTTGTCCCACGCCGAGACATCCTTCTTTTAAATTCAGAAAAATCTAACGTCAGTACATTATAATGGACCGACTAAAAGAATACAAAGAACCCTAATACTTAGGCTCTAATTATCAGAATACACAACGCGGAAGTATAGTAATCACAGATCCCTAAGACACTCGAACCTGGAATGCTCTGATACCAACTGTGACACCCCCACATGTTCCACGCATAAGTTGATCAGGCTTATACACGAAAAACGGGGGATATCAAAAACAATTGGCAATATACAAGCATGGAATACAAAATGATGGAAATAAAAGAATTTAGACAGGAAAGAAACATTAAATAATACAACATCCATCCATACTTTATTTAAATACCGTACTTCATTACAACTTGGAAATCCTATGTCAAGGATCCCTAAATATAACCCTGAGAGTTCAACGTCAAAAGTAAATAAAAACTGAAACTGAAGTATTACATAAAACTTCTACCCTGCACTGGATCGTAAGAGTAGATGAGTTCGGATGATGGTCCCACACTGCTAACCTCAGCCTTGAAACGGATACTGACCGTATCCTGAAATAACAACAATGGTGGGTCAACCCCACGAGCAAGTCCTCTCTACTATGACCCAAATCAGAGAATCAAATAAATTAATCATTATGAATCGGATGAGTACTATATCTGTATACATCCTACGGGAACTATCCGATGTATAACATGACCTCAACCAGAATAGACGGTGATCACTTAGACTCACACTAGGTGGTTAAGTGTCGCCTTTCCCTACCCGGGAAATCAGCTATTATACATGGTGCACGGTACTGACAACACAGACTATAACGAACTACACAGTGATAACACCTCGCAAAGTACTGATGAATATACGGAGCATATAATTTAGGCAACACATGCCAACAATATTAAGAAATATACCGAGAATGTCAATTTAGGCAACACATGCCGATAATATTAATAAATATACCGAGTATGTCAATTAGGCAACACATGCCAATAATATTAAACCACATACCCCGACAGCCACACATCTGTCTATCGCAACGAATGCATAAGGTATAAATGAGTCTAAACTTATTAGTCAGCTCACATGGTTCTATATGGCAACACATCCATATAATATAAATGCGACATAATAAACAGTCCATTTATTCCCTGAAATGCACACAGCATGATAATCATGATTTATATACGATTAACAGTATAAACATCCCATAAGATATCATGGATAATTTATCTGACTAAAACCATGGCCTTATTTAATTTAGCAGTAATGTTTGATACCATTTAATACGATAATAACACTATTTATATTTACCAATGTCGTTAAATAAACCACATTAGTATCCGTACTGAGAACGAGCCAATAAATGCTTAGAAAAGATTAATCGGCCATAAGAATAAGTAACGGGTATAAAAATAATAATTTCGTGGCCCGTTAAACCCGTAAATACCAACTCAGTACCTAAAAATCCAAGTTTAAGGTTCTGGAATTTACAAAACAGGCCCTAGGGGTATTCTGGTAATTTCCAGCAGCTGTAGGGACCCCACACGCGCCTTCACGCGCCTCCCAGAGCCTCCCCACGCGCAGCCAAGCTTTCCCACTCTCCCACGCGCCTCCACGCGAGTCTGGCATCAGGCACGCGCCCGCACGCGCTCCCACGCGCGTCTGGAGAGTCCCACGCGCTGCCACGCGCGCACTAAGGGTGCCTTGCTGACGCGGCGTCCTCCGGTTGGTTGGCTGCATCAGCTTTCCTACATGCGCGCCACACCGGATCAATCCACCTGCATCTCCTCCATCCAACGTTCCCTGATCCGGGTGTACCGCGATAACATGGACCGCGGTGCACCGGATCAATCGCTGCTATTTAATGGTCCAGATGCGCGCGCATACCCTCCTATGGTGCGCCGCATCACACCGGATCACTCCGGTCGTCTCCCCCATTGCCGGCGACCGGAAAACTCGCCGGAAGGTCGCCGGAAATTGCAGAAAATGCCCGGAAAAATCTAGAAAATTTTAGAAAAATCCCTAAAGTCCTATTTAATTATTTTTAGCCATTTTTAATTTCATAGGACATTAAATAAATATATACCATCCTATATAATTAAAATTCCATTAATTTAATAAAATAAAATTAATAATTTATTAACCTCCAACCCTTGGCTCTATGCATAAAAATAAGCTAAACAATTAATTTATTAATTCAAAGGGGAAAAGTAGATAATAACTTGCCTTTTTGGATTTAAAATAAATCCGCCGGTCTGCGCGTAGTCGGGTAAAATTACCTACACCGGTCCAAGCTTCTTTCTCTTTCTCTTTTCCTTTCACTCTTATAAAATAGCTCTCTAGAATTTATACCTTGCTTCTAACTCCCTTTATTTTCTTCTAAGGCAAGCTAGTTAATTTATATACAAAATATATAATATAAATATTACAAATATCCTATTTTTTTCATCAACTATCCATCCTCCCAACCATAAGGCTTCAATTCCACCCATAAGCATTGATGCAATCCTATCCTAATCTCTAATTTCATCATGACATTGGTTTAAATACTATTATTATTATTAGTATAACTATTATTATTATTATTACTAATATTATTATTAATAAACTTTTATTATTATTATTATTATATTATTATTATTATTATTATTAAACTAATATAATTATTATTATTGTTATTACAAAATAATATATTATATCATCATAATACTTTATAACACAAATATAATATTCTAATTAACTAATATTGCTTAATTAAACATAATCAACAAATAAAATTAATTATAATAATACATGCACAAATAAATGAATAAATTTACTATTTTAACATACACAATTAATTTACATGCACCATTAAATGAACTTAATATAACAATGAAGCATGCACAATAATAGGTACCGGAATCCACACATAATTGAATTTAAATACACTAAACTCTTTAATTAATTACGGGGTATTACATCTTGAGTCATCAGATAAACATAATGATTACCTTGCTACTTAAGTCTTGTATACTCCTAAATTAACATAATGGTCAATTAAATCACTTTTCACTTGTCTTAATAGTGTTAATTCTCTAAATGACCCATACTGAATAGACAAAAAATTGAGAATAAATTGAATAAAAAAATTCCCATTCACAATCATACATAAGGTTCTCAATTTTGCAGCAACATTAGTCATCTAAAAATAAATAAAATAGTAAAAAAAAAACATACCCATACACGGTAAGAGTACCAACAAAATTGCATAGTAGTGATATAAATTAATAATTTTCGTTTTAGATATTTATCTATAATACGAAAATAGTCTTCTAGTCAAAATATTCCTTAGCACTATCACTATGGGAAAAAATTATTCACATAACTATAATACTTAATCTGTTCGATCTCTCCCAAACTTTATAGAGAATCTTTTCTCCCTCACTGTCTTTATCAGTAATAACAGTAAGTTTCTCAATTTAAAATGCTAAATCAAGATTTAACACATCTAAATTTTGAACTTAACTTACACATTCCATTATAAGAAGTTAGTCCTATTGAGAATCAAAATAGATGTAGTATGCACATTAAGAGATATAATAAAACAAACATAATAAGATAAAATGCTCACAATAATAATGCTTTGAGTTAACAACACGTATATATAACTTTAAAATATAAATACAATGTATAACTATAGTACCCCTTTGGGTGGCAATTATAAAATACTAATAATGATACTTATTTGTATTTATATGTATACCTGCATTGGTGATGTATTATTTAATTAAACAGATATGTTACCTTTGGATATCCTATATCTACCTAATTAAAAAATACATGCAATCTCTTGACTTTCATTTAATTACTTGAAAATCAATTCCCTTTGGAGAATTATTTCTCATAATTAAATAAACTCAATATTCATAAATATCACAAAAAATAATAAGCATCATAATTCATGAAATATTGCAATTATGTTTACTACAAAAATTAATATTCATCAACCATTATGGTTAGACCACTTTGGTAGCTACTAACCTTTACATAATATGAATATTAAACTTGATAGTAACTAATTTATGATTAATTATGTCTAGTACAAAAATTAATATTCATCAATCATTATGATTAGGCCACTTTGATAACTAACAATCTTCACATAATATGAATATTAAATTAGACAAAAATTAATTCATCATTAAGTTATATTTACTACTAAAATTAATATTCATCGACCATTATGATTAGGTCACTTTGGTAACTACTAACCCTCACATAATATGAATATTAAATTAGCTACTAACTAATTAAATATTAATTTACCCATTAAACATTATACACATATACTCATAAATGTCGATTGAGGTTTAAGCAACTTCGATCTCAAAAACTTAATAGTCCGAAATTTCATAGAAAATATATTTTTATTTTATATACAAAATAAAACATATTATTTTATTTTTCGGACTTAAAGATCATAATTGAATTAATCTAAAATCGACTATCCATCATGTATATATGTTTGGGTATAAAACAACAAGTTATTTGCATGTCTAATAATATTAGATTAAATTTCTAAACTCACAAATTATTCTAGAAATTCAAATTCCTAAAATAAATAAATCACATACCTCATGATTTTCACATATTTATAATGCATAAATAAATGGTTAGATATAAATACCTCGATTCATGATATCAAACCTTGTTGAGATTAAATCCAACGTCTAGATCCTTTAACCACGAACGAATCTGCAACTCTGATCAACAGGCAAAGGTGGAAACTGGTTTTTCTCTCTTGGCCTTTTACACACATAAAACTTTTACGTGTTGTATCATTTATTGTACATAATTGATAGAGTATATGCACTTTTATAAAGGAAGAGAAATGACCAGTTTTCCTATTAGTAACATAATTCTACTTTCCATCAAAGTAAGAAATAAGAAAGGAAAACACTTCTCCAATAAGTAATTACCAAAAAGGTAATTATAAGTTGAACATAAATAAATAATATTAATTGATATCTATTTACTTAACCACCAAGTAATATGTCACATGTCCAAATCATGTGGGCTACAATTAAATAAATAATCTTACACTTGTACCTTTGTCGAATTGTTCAAATTAACACCGGAATGAGAAAACCCTCCACTCGATTAAGAGGTTTATAAAAAAAAAACACCCCCTCACATTGTTCTTTATGTTGATAGATTGGACATGCCAATTAAGAATGACGATTATGGGGACATACCACTGTTGCGTACAATCACTAGAATATTGGGATCGCAGCTATGGTACAAGACCACTGTGGTTCTGACCCCATGCCATGGAATTGGCTCCACCTGATCATCACCATCTCCATCTCGGGGGTGCTAGTAGTAGTTATGATATGTTTGTCACTCAAAAGTCTTATGTTGTACAGAAAAAAATTGCCAGGCAGTGGGGATGATGCAGATCATGAATTCGATTATTTTAGCACCGATTCCTTTGAATTTCCTTTTTTCCTCCCTTTTCCAATCAATCCCCTAGTTGTGTCCCCAACTCCATCATTTTCTTAATTTTCCCGCAGCAGATGATTACTTATCATCAGATTCGGATGGTGAATCAGATAACTACGATGATTTGCCACCAATTAAGGTTCTAACAAAGGCCCAGGTAGCAAATCTCACAACAGGCCTGAAGGCGGCTTATTTTGATGAACTGAAATACCGAGAAAAACTATTCCTGAAGAAGCAGTTCTACTTGAAAGGAAAAAAATGTGTTACTCCTTGCCATATGAGAAGGAGGATGAATTTCCTATTACTTTCGATTCTCAGCATCCAACTTACCCGAATCGTTTTCCTTCTAATACCTTCAGCTATTGGTTTATGAGGCCAGCTGAAAGTATTGTATTACCCAAGGATCATGAGTTTGGTTACAACTCGTTTTTCATAGGTAAATTCTGTGAAGTTAAAAACAGTATACCTATAAGTTTTTTGGGCATATTTTTGAAGGAGAAGAACAGATTCGGAGGCTGCGGAGGCTGCGTGGAAATAGCTAGTAAAGCAAAGCATGTGGAAGGGAAAGAAACTTCTTTACATTTTAAAACAGGGACTTTTAATAGGACAGTAAGCTCTTTTTATGCTACTCTCATTAGTAACACGAGACTTATTAATCACAGAAAAAACAAAACAAGTTTTGGTACTTCAGTTACTTTGCTTGGTGATGGCATAACAACTGGAATGAAAGTTGAGGACAAATTGCTTGTTAAGAAACAACTCCAATTGGTGTTGTGTGGGGTTGTAGTAGCTGGTAAAGGTGGTGTTACTTATGGTAGCAGTTTTGAGGCCACCTTGAGGGATGAATATCATCCAGTACGTTGCTCACTGGTAACTCTGAGGGATGAATATCACCCAGTAGGTTGCTCACGGGCAATTTTGGGGCTCTCTCTCGTGGACAATCATGGAAGTCTTACCGTTGAATCTCATTTTAAGTCCGTGATCCCTATTGGATGGTTTTCAAAGTTGACTACCCTTTTCAAGTTAAATAACAAGGGTACTGGAACATTCTCTGTAGGCTTTAGCAGCTCAGAACTTCTTCAAATAGCCATCATTGGCCTTATGATACCTCTGCTGAGGAAGTTACTACTTGGTTGTCCTCAAAAGTTGCATTTCAGATAAAGATGATGAAAATTAATCATAAAATATAATTTGTATGTTTAGGATAATTTCTATTTTTTATTCTACTACTAATTATTTCTAGGTTTATACATTAATTCTTTCTTTATGTGGATGTTAAAGGGTCTTATAGATTTGTATACCATGCCAAGTACATGAGATGCTTCATGGTAATGCCAGGAAAATTTATGTTAAAGGGTCTTATAGATTTATATTTGTATACTCGATTAAGAGTTTTTAGTTTTCAGCTTTCAAAAACAGTTTTCAGAGAATTACAACATAAAACTGTTTTCAGTTTTTGTAGTTTAAAAATCAGTTTGGTTGAAAATAGTTTTTTTGAACTAAGAAAAAATAAAGGAAAGTGCACATCACTCTTTTATTTATTTAATTTTTGAGATATTAACAAACAACTAAATACGAGTTGGAGGTGAATTACTCTTCAAGTACTCTTAATAAAATTGCACAAATACCACATCACAGGTTTAAATAGAACAGTAGAGGTGCTTGACTAGGTTAAATTAAAATAGAGAGAATGATGTATATGAGATGTGTGTCATGTACAATCATTAAGTTCAATTTTACATTACCAACACAAAACACTGGTACGAGAGAAATGACTTCATCTAGCATTGGCTACATACGACGCCACATTGATCCCGCAATTTGGTTTTTGGTTTCTAAAAGCCGCCATTTCTATAGTACAATCAGCAAATAAGTGCTACCATTCTCCTCTACCAACAAGATCAACATCTATTGTTGTTCAATCTGAATTAGTTATTCACGAGCAAATGGAAAGGAAGGTCATGATCACTGCAACTAGTAAAAAAATACATCAAAGTCAAGTCTAAAAGTAGAATCAATTGAGCACAAATGAGAAGCTGGACTCTATCAGGACTTTATTAGGACTACCAAAAAATATATATAATTTATATTATATATTATATGGGTTGATTGTAAAATATAATGATATATATATATATATATATATATATATATATATATATAAATGTAATACCCCTAATTTTAAAAGGATAGTCTCGGTATTTATTTATTTGTTTTAATTATATTTTTAATTATTTAATTGATTATTTAACTAATTGCTTATGTGTTTAATTGAATTAGGTATTACTTGATTATTTGATTATGTGTCTATGTATTATTTGTATTTGTCTATGTGTTAATTGTTTAATTAGATTATGTGTTTAAATGGTGTTTTGATTAATTGTAAATTAAATGTTTCCCTTTTTTTATTATTTTAATTTATTTTTCTTTTATGGTTATGGTTAGTAGTAATGGGCAACCAATTGGGTCTCATGGATTACTTGGATAGTAGATTGGATGTGTATGGATTATTACCCATGAATAGTTGTGTATGTATATATATAGATATATATTATATACATATATAAAAAGGAAAGTAATTTATTAATTACTTTTATAGTAACTTAAGTAGTAATATTTAATCTGATGTATATGTTTTATATTTAAATAATAAAAATATACATAGATTTGATACGTGTTATATTTTAAGTTGCTTTATAATATTATGGTAATTAAGTAATATTGGATAATCCATTAATAAATAATGGAATGTGTATAATTTATTTATTTAATAAACATATACATAAATTATATACGTAACATATTTTATTTACCTTTTTAATATATATAAAAGGAAAAGTAATTTATTAATTAATTTTATGGTAACTTGGGTAGTAATATTTAATCTGATGTATATGTTTTATATTTAAATAATAAAAATATACATAGATTTGATACGTTTTATATTTTAAGTTACTTTACAATATTATGATAACTTAAGTATTATTGGATAATCAATTAATAAATAATGGGATGTGTATAATTTATTTATTTAATAAAGATATACATAAATTATATACGTAACACATTTTACTTAACTTTTTAATATTTTAATATTTATTTTTTTTAAGTTGACTTGGATTGGGAAAATGATTAGGGTTATTTTATTTAGCCTATAAATATATAGCTATAGGTTGTAAAAGGGGGTTAGAAATATTCACATGATATATTCTAGAGAGAGAGTTAGAGAGGGAAGGAAGAAAATGAAGGAAGGAGGAAAAAAAATCCTGTAGAGAGAAGATCGAGGAAGAAGAAGTTTAGCTTTCGATCTGAAAGTTTAAGGCCTTTGATTTGTGTTTCTGTGTATGCCTAGGAAATTCCAGGATTTATTAAATACATAAAATTAAATAATTATGCATATTTAATTGGATTAGAACATAAGTTTTATGAAACTGGTTCATATCTGTTCTTGTGTTATGAATTGATAAATGCATGATTTTGATTTGATTTCCGGTGTAAATTTTTATATGTTTACATTATGTATTTTTCATATATGTAGAATGATAGAACGTAGAAACATGTCTAGGATTCCTGAACATTAAATAGAAACTAGGTTTGGGTTTAAATAAATTTAAATAGACTCAATCATAATGATGCTTTCTATTTGAATGTTTTAAACAAACGAATGGATTTAATCTTTTAAAATGTTTTAGCAATTAAGATTAAATGTGTAGGATGAATTGGATATGGAAAATACTTATTTGACGGTATAATAAAATATTATCATGTATAAGATTCAGTTTGTGTAGGACATATAATATAGAAAACTTAAATAAATAATAAGTCATTCATATTTTGTGATAACTTGATATCATATTATCATAGTTATTTCTGGATTGTTTGATGTATTTTCTTAATCGTTATATCAATTGTTGGATTGTGTGGTTTAATGCACCGATATGGGACGGTAGCATTCTAGGGACGAATTAACTTATCAGTTAAGTCCTACCTATTTTATATAAGGGAATGAATTAACTAAAATGTTAAGTCCTACTTATATTCAAGTCAGGTCAGCTGAACAAGTTGAATAACTTATGGAGGATTAATTTATTATATAAGGGAATTGATTAACTAAAATGTTAAGTCCTACTTATATTCAAGTCAGGTTAGCTGAACAAGTTAAATGACTTATGGAGGATTAATTTATACTGAATAGGATAGTTACTAGATTATATATATATAAGTATGGTGCCATGATATGAGTATGAGTCTCAGGATCAGTGGTTAGGGTGCGTATATCGCCAAGGATGTGTAGCTAGATATAGTGTAGTTGTGTACCCTGGTAGGTCTAGGTACTCATGCCCATTATATGTGCGTTTTACATGTTGCCTACTATTCAGGTTGAGACAACCCTATAGTTTAGTGAGGTTCCTTTCGTGTGTGTATGTATATATATACGGACTACTAGTTATTGTTGGATTGACTAGGATGTATGCGTGTATCAGATTTTTGCTTGGACTGTAATAGAGTAGAACTTGTTTGTGGGCCTGACCCACTATTATTTTTTAGGTGTTCGTCAGGAGTAGAGATTGTTCATGCTGAGCGGGGATTAGTCTACTTCATTCTTCCGATACTACATAGGAGTTCCTTTATGATCTAGTTTCCTGATTTAAACAGTTATTGCTGTCATTTGTTTAGTTTAGATTTTCTAGGGGTCCACACAGTATGGATTCCCGAGTTGTATTTTGGAGGATCAGTTGTATCAGAAGAGTTTATTAATTAATGAAAATATATTTTGAGGTTTATTATTAGATTATCATTTTAGTTTCTTGTCAGCATTTTATTTATTCTTCTTTATTCTTTTGTACTCTATGTTCGTTTATTATCAATTTGTTTTGATATCCTCGAGTATTCGGGCGTGGGCCTGGCCAACCCGCATTCAAAAATTCGGGGGTATCACAGTTGGTATCAGAGCACTCCAGGTTCAAGTGTCCTTATGAGTGTCTTTCGTTATGTGACTTCCGCGTTGCGTCTCTTAAAACTTAGAGCCCATATTAGGATTCGTTGTACTCTATTTACAGTTTGTTAGGCGGAGCTGATGACAATTATATTATATAGTCATTGAATGGTTGGCACTAGGAAAATGATGGGTTCAAGGCGAAAGCAATAAAGACCCAAAGGAGTAAATGAGTACGTTATCGATTTCGTTGCTAGAAGGCAGAGTTAAGGATCGATGGTTTAGGTTCGTTTGGCGTTACTTTAAAAGTATAAGTCAAGGAAGGATTTAGGTGTGCGTGATAGGTCACCACATATCGGGGCCAACACGACTTCAGTTGATCTCAAAAAGGAGACAAGTGAGGAGTAGGAGCCGAAGAGGATCCTAATGGAGGAGATTTATGTGTATCCAATACAGAGGGTACTAAATCTTGAAGATGATTGATCGCGCGAGGTGATCCGAATTGATAATAGTATAACGAATGTTATTAGTAGAATTAGGGTTGATTAATCTACAAATAATTAAGCTTTCTTATCATCTCTAAAAGAGGTATATAAGAAGTATTGTTCAGGAGTTTGGGGATCGGATGTGTTCTTATCAGAATGAAATACATAATTTTTAAATCACATACAAGAGGGCATTGGTATTATGTTGTGATGTTCTAATTCGCTTTAAAAGCCAAGTTAGATAGTTTACATTCAACATATAAGAAGGATGAGGGTTAAGCTCTTGGTATTTGCTTAGGCAAACATTTGTGTTTTTAAGCGATATTTTAAAGGATATGTTTCGAAATTGGATGATTATTTACGAAACTATAAAAGGAAATTTTGAAACAATCTAGTAAGGTTGATTTCAAATGAGACTTTCTTTAATAAAAAGAACGATGTCCTAAGTAAGAGTATATTTTGTTTTATTGTGTTTATCATATGTGTTTTATTTTTATTTTTGTTAATTACTCGGGATTTGGTATGTGGTTTAGTTGGGGACATAAGTGTGTGATCAACCAATTATTGTTTTAATAATATGGAGTAATAGCGCTATTTACACTAGATTTGTGAGCGTACAGTCGTAAGATTTGGTAAATACACATAAATCTAGTCAATATATTGGACCTGAATATGTGTCATTATGGTGTGTTTTGGGATGAGATTAAATCATCACTACGAGTCAAACAATCTAGAACGATTAGTTTAATATACTCACTACAACAGTTTCAGCTTTTACCAGCGCTCAAAAACGCTGGTAAAAGCCTTAAAAAATGCTGGTAATTCAATTACCAGTGCTTCTGAAAAAGCACTGGTAAATCCAGTGTCGGTAGGGCTTTACGAGCGCTTTTAGAAAAGTGCTAGTAAAGACCCTTTACCAACGCTTCTAGAAAAGCGCTGGCATAAGGTATTTACCAGCGCTTTTTGAAAAAGCACTGGTAAAGGGTCACAATTTTTTTTTTTTTTTTTTTTTTTTTTAAAAAAAACCCACCAGCGTTCCTTAAAGAGCGCTGGTGATTACCATTTATTTATTTGGTGGTGGTTTTGGTTTGTTTTTTTTCTTTTCCTAAAGAAACCCATTTATAATACATGTTTATATATATAAACAATTATCATCCAAATGTCTACCAATTAACCTGTCAAATATGAAAATAACATCCAAATTGCATGTCTACTAATAGATAATGTTGTACTGAACACCAAGTTTTTACAAAAGAACTATACACAAAATGAAAAGAATTTTTCACAAAAATAGTAAACTCAACCACGACCCCATCTTCAAACTTTCTTTGTTCTAGCGTCAACTTTATCTTCAAACTTCTCCAAAAACACTTCTTTTTCAGAACTGTTCGCCCTTACAATGTACACCTGGATAAAGAAATTGAATTAATATGACATGTTTTTGCCAAACCATCTGATAGCTTCATTCAAAGATTGGTAAAACAAATATACATGAGGGACATTATTAGAAAAATTACCTCTAATCAACGGGCAGAAGTACAATCTCAATTTCTAGAGTGATTTTTCTTTCGTTTCCATTACATTCCTCTACACAAAAACCACAGCTATCAAGCAAAAAGTAGCGAAGATTGTGTAGAGAACTTGTGCCCCAAGTTGCTCCAGCAGGCGCAGAAACAACAAACCGACAAAAAAATTTATTAACTGTTGAAGATGCCAATTTCTATAAGCAGGGAATAATCAGAAGTTCAAGATATTGAAAAAGGCACAGAATTCATCCAAACCATATGCGTCATCAAGCTATATATAAAAAAGTAAATTAAGAACTTGCAAATTTAGCTAAATTAAGAACTTGGTTACAAGGTTATAAATTAAGAAGGTTACAAGATTATATTATTATTTTTATATAAACTATCTTTATTTTATTAATAGGATAACAAGTCTAATATTAATTTGTTTTGAATATACATATTTTTATTTTAAATAAAAGTAATATAAGAAAATAAATAAATAATCTTCTAGGACATTTAGGGAGAGATATTTACCATAAAATAATTGCAAATTTTTCACTCTAACATTGCAAACCTCATTTCTACTCTACTCTATTTTTTTTCATTTGGATTTGAGTTGATATCTCTTACCAGGTTATATTAGACAAACAAGGCAAGTTCTAGTGGAGAACTTGGGGTTCATCTAATTTCAACTTTGGAAATCTAACCTGGGTTTTCTAAAATGTTTTATAGATGTCAAACATGTTCCGGTAAAATGCAACACCAAAAGAAATTGAGTAATGATATAAAAACCGATTGATTTGTGTTGACATTCCTATGAAATAGAGTCCAACAAGGAACTGTTATAGTTTCTCACACAGTGGTACCTACTGGCTTGCAAGTCTTAGCCCAATGTCTAAAACCTTATCCATTCATCCCACTAAATTTCTCTCTCTCTCTCTCTCTCACACACACACACACACATACACACAGTGTTTGCAAGTAGCATGATGTTTATATACTCAAAACTCTTTCTGGCTTGGCGAGGAAAGCTATAGCATTCATTGAGGTGTTTGCTGAACAATTTGTATTAAAGAGTAAAACATGAACCTTCATCTGAAATACAATCTTTACTAAAACATGCGACACAAAAATGCATTAATAGGCTATCGTGGTTGGTTCTTTCCTGCTGCTGTGCTTTAGGTTTATTCATAAATGATGCGAAAATTCATTGAACAACAGAAAAACATATAAATAGCATAATCATAAATTGAACTGAATTGCAAAAAGAGATCAACCAAACAGTTCCTCCTTATATGTTTCTTGCCATAGTTCCTCAATCAATGCTTTTGGTGCTGCAATAGTAAAAATGAAATAATGATATATAACGAGAAAGTAAAAGAACAAAGACCTGTGAAGTACCAAAATTAAGAACTTGCAGATTAAACAGCTTGTTGGCTTCGTTTTACCGGGAAAGCCGGCCAGTGAACATTTCACAATGTAAAATTGCTTGATAAATGAACAACTTCAGCCCAATAACACACTGGCTCCTGATTCTTGTGCTTCTTGCATGAGTCTGGTCCATTTTAGTGTGTAGATGGCATCAAACACTAAGGACTAATGACTCGAAGCTTTTTGCCAAAAAAATAGTAATTATTAGTCAGTAAATTTGGTGGCCAATTTAAACACACATAACAAGCTATATATAAGAACTTGTAGATTTAGGAGTTTAGATAATAACTGCCTATCACATCAAGCTATATATAAAAGAGTTATCAAGGTTATAGCCTCCACAAAAATTTGAAACTCTAAACATAGAAATATATATCAAAACATAGAGCATGCTTCACAAAAATTATTTATGACAACACAGATAAATTTGGAACTTCAAATCTCCAAAGTTAGGGACACAACCCTTGACAAAATTTTCAGAAATAATTTTCAAACACAGCCCATCATCACTAACCATCCTCACAGAATATAAATCAAAGCATTCTTAAAATCGCAGTCCCAATGATCAAATACAGGTTCACAGTGATTTCTCAATTTTTCCACAGTCTTCATTATCACAGTTTCATGCTTCACAATATTTGTAACATGGCAAAACATATATAAAATCTCACATAACTAAAATCCCGAATTCCCATTTCAAAATAAAATTCCAAAAATCTCCAAAACAGTTTAATTAACCCTTTCTTCAGAAATTTTCAAACATGAACTCATTTATATATTTATATGAATGACAGGGGAAAGATGTTTACCCGAAAGATAGAGAGAAGAGCAAAGGAATGAAGAGAAAAATTCGAGAGAGAGACCAACTTGAGAACGATGAGATGACGGCCTGAGATTCTCCGGAGAAGATGACCGAAAATTGCAGCGGTGGATGGCGGCGAGATGAGAATGTTATCTCCTTGGCTGAGGGTCGGCCGGAGACGAAGCCGATGGAGAAGAAATGAGATCTAGAGCGAGAGGCCGAGGTTTGGCCAGAGATCTAGCCGAAAAACCCATAGCAGAGAGCTCGAACAAAGAGAGAGGGGTTGGCTTCAGTGGTGGTGTAAGGATATGGGGTGGAGTGATGGTGGTGGCTGTGGTGCAATAGGTTGAGAATGAGAATAGAGATGGAGGCGATTAGGGAGTTGCAGAGAGAAGGAGAGAGGGCATGTTCAGAGTTAAGACCGAGAATAGAGATCTGGCAAATAGGAGGCTGAAGAGAAACCTAGGGCTCGGATGAGATAAGGTTAGAAGAAATAAATGGAAAATAAAAAAAATAAAAAAAGTGAAATAATGTTAAAGCGCCAATTTTTCCCGCATTAAATTTCACACTATTAGCCCTATACCAGCGCTTCTACTAAGAGCGCTGGTGTTAGTTCACCTGTACCAGCGCTTTTTAAAAGAGCGCTGGTACGATTGCACCTATACTAGCGCTCTTTAAAAAGCGCTGCTATGATTACACCTATACTAGCGCTCTTTAAAAAAGCGCTGGTACGATTGCACCTATACCAACGCTCTTTTAAAGAGCGCTGGTAAAACCCTAATATGTTGTAGTGACTTTATGTTAGGTATGGATTCGTATCATATTACAACGTCATGATATTGGTGGTTGTTAATGTTTCAGTATGCATGAGGTAGTGGTAAATAAAGATCACTGTAACGCCATGATGATATATCAGAGGTGCTAGATTTGCTGAACATCTTCTTGAAAATTTCAGAAGTTGTTACCAAGTCGGAAGGAGGATTTAGTACTGGATTAAGTACTTATTGGAATGACACCGAGTGAGGATAGGAGACTGAATAAATATTCATCAGTAAATTCTTAATGAATAATTTATTCACAAGGGTGTGCCATTAGGAGGAATTTGCCGGTATTGCACATAGAGGAGGAAACTAAGTCTTTTCATTTCCATAAATAATATGGAATTATATTTTAGTCACAATTTGCAATAATTAGCTGTTGCTAGGAAATTGATGACTTATGTAGAGGATGGAAAGATATCATATTATTTTGAAGTTAGACAAAGAAGTTGGATTGTCATTAACTTATCTTAAAGAAACAGGGTGTGTCAAAGACAAGATGGTGAGACCAAACACTTATATAAAGATAAGGTGCATGGTATGTATGGAAATGTTGTAGTTTGTTGACTTTTGTTGAGTTAAAGTCATAGTTGACTATTGATAAATGGAATTACCGATTGACTTTCAATATCAGTAAGTTTATCACAGATCAGTGGTGGATAGATTTAGTTGTAGAATTCGCTTTTGAAAATGCTCCAATTTAAACAATGGGTACAGACGAAAGCTGATGGTACCGGATTAATGGTACTTTCTGCAGACAAATTGGATGGAGGATGCAAGGACTGAGTTTCACAACTCTTAGTTCTTTATTTATCCTAGTGGAAACATGATGCTTCACGGTATAAAATAGACGTTTGGAGGACAGGTAGGAAGGGGGACATAGTGATTTTGTCTCCCATTGTAATTTTTATTAGATAGTCGAGATGGACCATCAGAGATCACTAGATCATTTACATTTATTCCCTATATTGAAGTGGAAATGAGAGAGCATTTTCCACGGATTTAGTTGAGGGATTGCTGACTTCGTACAAGGGTGATTCTGGATGCGATATTGGTTGACTAATAAGTTAGGTCAGCTTAGTTCTTGTCTATTTCGAACTGGTAGGACTTTAGTTCATACGAATAGAATGGATTACGAGACGGTTTAGATAGATAGAAGTGGTGATTCATACTTTATATCAAGTTCCGTCTGGTGAAAACAATTATGGAAGTGGATGCTCTTAACAACCGATAAGATATAAATCTTTCAGTTTGTTGATGAGTTATCAATTGAATGTATAGTAGGTGTAATAATAACACTTGTTATTACTAAGGTAGTTCAGGAGGTCAATTTTAAATATTGGAGCTGACCCTAGAGAAGGAGTTTAAGGAACTGGAGGAGAGTTAGTAGTTTCCGTAAATAGTGATATGACGGTCGGGCGACTGAGATGAAAATTTATAATTTTTCTTGGTACACCCAAATGGTTAGAAGGTACATCACAACATTAAATGTCAGTTTTGGTGAACAGGTACGGATAGGGACGTGTATATAATTGCCCTAAGTGTAAAACCTGCTACAAAGGTGGAAAGTTGATCATCGGATATCATAGGAATCTTTAGCCACTTCCTATAACAAATATGGAAGTTGAACTAAACAGGAGTGACGGTCGGTGGGAATGATCGACATTGATTTGGAATTTCAATTTTTCATATGGAATCCGAGTGGTGGATTGAGAAAGATCGCTTGAGGACATAAATTTGAGCGATGCTTATTTTAGAACTTCATAGTAGTTCTATAGTTCAGTGATAGTAGTGTTATAGCATGTGGTTGTCCATATCAGTGGATGCAAAGTTCTATTTCGAATGAGTATTATGAAGATTTTGGAGCAGCAGCTCTATTCATATCTATAGACAGAAGAATTAATCGAGAGATTAAATTAGACCACACATGATATGTTTGAGGCGTATAACCTAGATTTTCATGGACAATTGAAAATGTTTACTTCACTTGTTGGAATTTTGTTTATGATATTGTTGGCACAAGGAGGTTAGTGTGACAACTTTGGAGGTTTTGTATCTTTCACAATGCATACCTCTCATTTGTTGGTTGGAAATGGAAGTAAGGGTTATACAATCAGACATCGACTTCGTTTAAAAATATGCCGGAAAGAGATACTTCTCTTTGTATTGAACTACGCGCGGTTGGGAGGCGACAATGGGATGTTGTAAATAGTTGAACTCGTATACTAGAGTTTTTCTATCAGGGAGTAGTTTGCTCGTTCTGTTTTCTATATAGGAAGAAAGACGATTTTTGGAGAAAGGTTAATTTTACTTATTACATTGACTTTTAGAGGATTGTGTTTCGCAATTGAGGCAGTCGCCTCTGAATTAACGTTACCAAATTATTAGTGCTGGGTGTATAGGAATTTGTGCGTATATTCTATGGCACTTGGAGGTATGTAGATCATTCCCTTGTCGACATGGGAGGATTACGTTGATATAACATACGCATCGTATGATTATTGTGTTTCTTAAAATATAAGAGTCCTGTATACCACTTGGTATATTGGAGTTAAGTGGAGCCCTTATAGTGAGGTTGCGTCTACTTGGGAATAGGAGGATGTTTTTCGTTCACAGTTTCCAAGCATAATGGAAGAAAGTAAGGGCGAATTCCGAGGACGAAATTCCTTTTATTAGGGGGGAAGAATGTAATACCCCTAATTTTAAAAGGATAGTCTCGGTATTTATTTATTTGTTTTAATTGTATTTTTAATTATTTAATTGATTATTTAACTAATTGCTTATATGTTTAATTGAATTATGTATTACTTGATTATTTGATTATGTGTCTATGTATTATTTGTATTTGTCCATGTGTTAATTATTTAATTAGATTATGTGCTTAAATGGTGTTTTGATTAATTGTAAATTAAATGTTTTCTTTTCTTTTATTTTTCTTTTATGGTTATGGTTAGTAGTAATGGGCAACCAATTAGGTCCCATAGACTACTTGGATAGGAGGTTGGATGTGTATGGATTATTACCCATGGATAGTTGTGTATGTATATATATAGATATATATTATATACATATATAAAAAGGAAAGTAATTTATTAATTACTTTTATGGTAACTTGGGTAGTAATATTTAATCTAATGTATATATTTTATATTTAAATAATAAAAATATACATAGATTTGATACGTGTTATGTTTTAAGTTGCTTTATAATATTATGATAATTTAAGTATTATTGGATAATTCATTAATAAATAATAGAATGTGTATAATTTATTTATTTAATAAACATATACATAAATTATATACGTAATATATTTTACTTACCTTTTTAATATATATAAAAGGAAAAGTAATTTATTAATTACTTTTATGGTAACTTGGATAGTAATATTTAATCTGATGTATATGTTTTATATTTAAATAATAAAAATATACATAGATTTGATACGTGTTATGTTTTAAGTTACTTTACAATATTATGGTAATTTAAGTATTATTGGATAATCCATTAATAAATAATGGGATGTGTATAATTTATTTATTTAATAAAGATATACATAAATTATATACGTAACATATTTTACTTATCTTTTTAATATATATATTTTTTAAGTTGACTTGGATTGGGAAAAGGGTTAGGGTTATTTTATTTAGCCTATAAATATATAGTTATAGGTTATTAAAGGGGGCTAGAAATATTCACATGTTATATTCTAGAGAGAGAGAGAGTTAGAGAGGGAAGGAAGAAAATGAAGGAAGGAGGAAAAAAAATTCTGTAGAGAGAAGATCAAGGAAGAAGAAGTTTAACTTTCGATCCGAAAGTTTAAAGCAAATTCTTCTTCTATCTCTTTCCCTTTGATTCATGTTTCTGTACATGCCTAGGAAATTTCAGGATTTATTAAACACATAAAATTAAATAATTATGCATGTTTAATTGGATTAGAACATAGGTTTTATGAAACTGGTTCATGTATGTTCTTGTGTTATGAATTGATAAATGTATGATTTTGATTTGATTTCCGGTGTGAATTTTTATATGTTTACATTATGTATTTTTCATATATGTGGAATAATGGAACGTAGAAACATGCCTAGGATTCCTGAACATTAAATAGGAACTAGGTTTGAGTTTAAATAAATTTAAATAGACTCAATCATAATAATGCTTTCTATTTGAATGTTTTAAACAAACGAATGGATTTAATCTTTTAAAATGTTTTAGCAATTAAGATTAAATGTGTAGGATGAATTGGATATAGAGAATGCTTATTTGACGGTATAATAAAATATCATCACGTATAAGATTCAATTTGTGTAGGACATATGATATAGGAAGCTTAAATAAATAATAAGTCATTCATATTTTGTGATAACTTGATATCATATTATCATAGTTATTTCTAGATTGTTTGATGTATTTCCTTAATCGTTACATCAATTGTTGGATTGTGTGTTTTAATGCATCGGTATGGGACGGTGGCATTATAGGGACGGATTAACTTATCAGTTAAGTCCTACCTATTTTATATGAGGGAATGGATTAACTAAAATGTTAAGTCCTACTTATATTCAAGTCAGGTTAGCTGAACAAGTTGAATAACTTATGGAGGATTAATTTATTATATAAGGGAATGGATTAACTAAAATGTTAAGTCCTACTTATATTCAAGTTAGGTTAGCTGAACAAGTTGAATGACTTATGGAGGATTAATTTATACTGAATAGGATGATTACTAGATTATATATATATAAGTATGGTGCCATGATATGAGCTTGAGTCTCCGGATCAGTGGTTAGGGTGTGTATATCGCCAGGGATGTGTAGCTAGATATAGTGTAATTGTGTACCCTGATAGGTCTAAATACTCATGCCCACTATATGTGTGTTTTGCATGTTGCCTACTATTCAGGTTGAGACAACCCTATAGTCTAGTGAGGTTCCTTTAGTGTGTATATATATATATATGGACTACTAGTTATTGTTGGATTGACTAGGATGTATACGTGTATCGGATCTCTGCTTGGACTGTAGTAGAGTAGAACTTGTTTGTGGGCCTGACCCACCATTATTTTTCAAGTATTCGTCAGGAGTAGAGGTTGTTCGTGCTGAGCGGGTATCAGTCTACTTCATTCTTCCGATGCTACATAGGAGTTCCTTTATGATCCAGTTTCTTGATTTAGACAGTTATTACTGTCATTTGTTTAGTTTGGATTTTCTAGGGGTCCACATAGTATGGATTCTCGAGTTGTATTTTGGAGGATCAGTTGTATCAGAAGAGTTTATTAATTAATGAAAATATATTCTGAGGTTTATTATTAGATTATCATTTTAGTTTCTTGTCAATATTTTATTTATTCTTCTTTATTCTTTTGTACTCTGTGTTCGTTTATTATCAATTTGTTTTGATATCCTCGGGTATTCGGGCGTGGGCCTGGCCAACTCGCATTCGGAAATTCGGGGGTATCACAGTAAATGAGCCTACTCACCTGTTTACGAGCTCACAAGTAGGGTTTAACATTGTTTAAACTCGGCTCATATACTAAACGAGCTTGAAAATTGAGTTTGAGCTCAGCTCGTTTACTAAACCAACGAACCAGTGTCGAACTTTTAACAAGCCGAGATAGAACTATTGATAAATAGCTCAGTTCATTTGCAGCACTAACTAAGAGTTGTATATTGCTTTTTCCTCAGCACAGTGCTCCAGCCAAGCATTCCATTTAGGACTACTAAACTAATCAAACATGTGGCGATAAGACATAAATTCAAAGCAAACTGTGAAAGTGACATTTTAAAACAAATTTTAAACCATTGTGTGTATGGTCAGTGCAATCATCCAACGAAGTGATAAAGAACGAAAGTGGCTCGTTTCTAAATTTTAACAGCTTTAGAGCATCTCCAATGCTAAAAGCTATTTTTAGCTACCAAATGCATATTTTGACAGGTGTTATAGTGTAAAAATACTATATTTGCTGCCAAATCTATATTTTGACAGGTGCTATAATGTAAAAATGCTACATTTGCTATTTTTAGTGCCAAATCTATGGGATGGTTTTCAATACCCTTTTCAAGTTAAATAACAAGGGTACATGAACATTTTCTGTATGCTTTAGCAGCTCAAAACATCTTCAAATAGCTATCATTGGCCTTATGATACCTCTACTAAGGAAGTTACTACTTGGTTGTCCTCAAGAGTTGCAGTTCGGACAAAGATGATGAAAATTAATCCTAAAATATAATCTGTATGTTCGGGATAATTTCTATTTTTTATTCTACTACTAATTATTTCTAGGTGTATACATTAATTATTTCTTTACGTGGATGTTAAAGGGTCTTATAGATTTGTATAGCATGCCAAATACCTGAGATGCTTCATGGTAATGCCAGGAACATCTATGTTAAAGGGTCTTATAGATTTATATTTGTATACTCGATTAAGAGGTTTTAGTTTTCAGCTTTTAAAAATAGTTTTCAGAGAATTACAACATAAAACTGTTTTCAGTTTTTGAAGTTTAAAAATCTGTTTGGTTGAAAATAGTTTTTTTGAACTAAGAAAAAAATAAAGGAAAGTGCACATCACTCTTTTATTTATTTAATTTTTGAGATATTAACAAACAACTAATGTAATTAAAAAAAAAATTCCCCAAGTCTATAAATACAATTTTTATCTATTAAATATGAGTTGGAGGTGAATTACTCCTCAAGTATTCTTAATAATATTAAATACGAGTTGGAGGTGAATTACTCCTCAAGTATCCTTCATAAAATTGCACAAATACAACATCACAAGTTTAAATACAACATCACAAGTTTACATAGAACAGTAGAGGTGCATGTCTTGGTTAAATTAAAATAGAGAAAAAGATGTATATGAGGTGTGTCATGTACAATCATGAAGTTCAATTTTACATAACCAACGCAAAACACAGGTATGAGAGAAATGACTTCATCTAGCATTGGCTGCATACGACGCCACATTGATCCCGCAATTTGGTTTTTGGTTTCTATAAGCCGCCATTTCTATAGTACAATCAGCAGATAAGTGCTACCATTCTCCTCACCAACAAGATCAACATCTATTGTTGTTCAATCTGAATTAGCTATTCAAGAGCAAATGGAAAGGAAGATCATGATCACTGCAACTAGTAAAAAAGATATATCAAAGTCAAGTCTAAAAAGTAGAATCAATTGAGCACAAAGGAGAAGGTGGACTCTATCAGGACTTTATTAGGACTACAAAAAAAAAAAAAATTATATGGGCTGATTTTAAAATATAATGATTTATGTTTTTTTATATATAATATATATATATATATAAGAGTCTGCTCACGAGCTTACAAATAAAACTTTTTATTGTTCAAGCTCGGCTCATTTACTAAACAAACTTGAAAATTGATCTTGAACTTAGCTCATTTATTAAACCAACAAATCCGAACTAAATTTTTAATAAGCCGAACTAGAATTATTCATAAACAACTCGAATCATTTGGGGCCTAACTAAGAGATGTATTTTGCTTTTTCCTCGGCGCAGTGCTCCAGCCAAGCATTCCATTTTGAACTACTAAACTAATCAAGCACGGGGACACTCAAAATTTGAAACCATCACTGTGTATGGTAGTAAGTGGAATCGTCGGATGAAGTGATAGAGAATGAAAGTGGCTCGTTCGTAAATTTTAACAGCTTTAAAGGCCTTACATAAAGATGGTGGCAACATATTCAAAGATTTAAGCCACTTGCCTATCTGCATTTTGTTCTACTATGCTTTCTTTAAGATAAATTAAAGCTCGATTTCTTTAAGATAAAAATAATAAATAATGCAGCCATGTTAAAAACTAAGTACGAAATGCCCTCTAATATCCATCCAAAGGTTTAATCTTCTATTCACAATCTTTTTCCATTATTTTTCCTACCTTTAAGAGCTTTCTACACATTTACACCATAATATTGAAAACTGAGATCATTTAGAAGAAAGTCTTTGAACTCTCAGGAATACCCATTCCAAGTATGAGCTACAGATTAAGCAATTTGAATTGTTCTGTATTCAACTACCACTATGCAAGACAAACTCAAAATCTTCAAAGTATTTAAAAACTATATAAATAATAATAATAAACTTCCCTCAACTACTACGGTGTTGCAAGAAATCCCCAAAAAAAAAAAAAAAAAAAACCTTTCAATTATGTTTTTGTTTCAACTTATCCCACCAACTCACTTTTCGGTTCCGGAAAAGTCAAAAGACCACGGTAACTTTTTTATAAAAAATACAATTTTAATTTTTTTTAAAAGGTAAGTAATGCAATTTTAATCTTGAATCAATTAGTGTAAACCATTAAGTGTCATCACGTGTCTAACACCGCTCCCTTCTCTCTAAACCTCTCCCTTATCAATCATTTAAAATAGGGTTATCATTTAATATAGGGTTATTTGATGCATTAACTTATATCTATACATATACGATGCTATATCTATATATCTCCATCACCACCTTTATTGCCGCTGTTGACCATTGCAAGTCGCAGTGGCCGCTGCCGCAGATCTACGGCAAGAAAACCCACCAGCAGCCAAATTACGTCACCACCACCGTTCCGCTCCCAATCACCAACAACAATCCTATATTCCGGCGAATTAACCACCACCACTTGTGCCGTCACCACCGCCATCCTTACCTGCAACCACTGCCTCAGACCGTCACCGCAGCAGCCGCTGCAGATCGTATAGGAGAATGACTAGCACATCTACACAACAAAACCACCACACCCAAATCGGCATTGCCAGCACATCCACACAACAAAACCAAACACAGCCAAATTGGTGTCGCCACCACATCTACACAACAAAATCCACCACAACCAAATCGGCGTCGCCACCACCATTGCTGCTCCAAAACCACCAGCAACAGCACTATATTCCGGCGAACTAACCACCGTCGCCATCCTCACCCTACAGTAGCCGCCACATTCCCATAAGCATCACCACCAAAAACTCCCCAGCAGACAGTGATTCCCCCGACGGTTATGAGAAAGAGGAAAAGTTGAGAGAGACGATCGGGACTTGAGTAGTGGGTTGACAAGTGGGAGCCGAATTATGCTTTCAGGTAGTCGATTTAGGATTGAAGGCAACTGAGGTGGTGGTGGTGGTGTTTGGGTGTGAAGGCAACTGAATTGGTGGTGTTTGGGTATGCGGGTAACAAAAAGGATATCATTGTCCTTCAATATTCAAAAGGGCACTATAGTCATATAAATGCAAGCTGCGCATCACGTGACAACACATGATTTTTTAACTGCGAAGCATTGCCGGATGGGACAATCTATCAAAAAAAAAAAAAAAACAAAAAGAAGAGTAACTTTAGGAGGTTTATTGCAATTTTTGTAATTCAAGGTGATTTATTACAATTTTTGTAATTAAAGGTGATTTATTGCAAATTGACTAATAGTTCAAGAGTATTAGTACTAATGTGGTGACTAGTGGGCTTTCATTATATAATTCAAGAATTATTACTAGTATTTTATGAGTTGCTAACTAATATCATATCTTTGATTGAAAAATTATGGTAAATGAAGTACTAACTTTGATTCTTTACAATTCTAAAGTAGAATGGCCAAGCCATATGAAATCATTTGAATTTTGTATGTTAACCCATTAATCCATAAATGAACAATTTATAGAAATTTGAATCCCTCGTTAGCATGCCAATTAGGTAATATAGATGTCTCTATCAGTTTTTTTTTTTTGGGCCAAATTTTATTAACAAAACAAAACCAACGCACAATTTTATCCATAAATGCCTCGGATTTTGCACATAATTTAGATATAGGTAAAAGGTGAAAATCAAATATATGTAGAGGCCAAGTGATTTTGGATGCTAACACAGGCTCTCCTCCCTCAATTGTGAATGTGGAAAGGGAGGGAGCATGATTATCATTATACATTTTGTAAATGCGTAGACAATGTTGCTTATCATTGCGGGATTCTTTGAAAAACGTTTCCCTCAGCACTTTCAGTTACCACCGGCATGAATAGAATGCTAAATTGTATGTGTAACTTGATGCTATTGCCAACTAATATTATTTGGTTCAACCGATCAGGTTTTGTGAGATGAGCATTCTTATGCTGGTTGATTTACTGTGTGTGTGATATTAGTGGGAGGTTCCTATTACACATCTTCGGCCAATTTTGCTACTGTTCTAAACAAAACCATCTCTATCTACAGGTGTGTCTGTGACTTCTTATTGCATTGGAGGGACAATACATTGCGCCCATTTCTCTCTCTAAAAGTACAAATTGTCCCTCTGTTTTTCTTTTACTGAAAAGTTAAAAATGCCTGCTGCGTGGCATCAGAAAATCACATGCCTCTTGACCAGTCAATTTTAAAGTTCATTGGGTGAAAAGACCCGTGTAGCCTTTCATCCTACTTTAAAATACAACCATTTCACCCCCTTCAGACTATAGATCTCTTTCATTTCCTCCATTTCTTTCACCTCTCTCCCTCTCTCTCTCTAAAACTTGGAGGCAAACCCATCAACAAAACCCTTTCTCCTATCTCTCCCCCCCTCTCTCTCTCTAAAATTGTCCCTCTTTTTTTCACCTTCTGATCAGGAGACAAAACCACCATCTTTTGCTCTCTCTCTCTCTCTCTCTCTCTCCATAATCGTGTTCAACTGGTAAGTATCTCTTCTTGGATGCCTTTAGTTCATTTTTATTTTATATGATTTTCTTGCATAATCACAACTCCATATTAGCATTTTATCTCTTCGATCTGTTTGTTACATGTGGTATGTATTACACAAAATTAATTAATTTCCTTTTTTCTTATTTTCTTGGCATATACATTTTTGTTACTAAACTTCTTCAAATCCAAGTGTTTTTGTTTCTTTGAATTAATATTCATCTTTGCAACCTATTTTGTGATTTTAACATTTCTCAACTCCAAACCTTAACTGACTGATTATTTTTTTTTTTAGCTATTTAAGTTCATATAGTTCATCTTGTCTCACAAAATTTTGATGTGGACAAAGTCTATTCGACGCTAATTCGGTTTATTTCTTATAAGAGGATAATTAATGGCGTGGGTAGTTTCGGAAAAGGCATATATATAATTTGTTTGTTAAACCTAAATGAAGGCCCAAGTCAAATAAGTCCAGGGCCGACCCTGACCAAAGGTGACAAAGGCGGTCGGCCCATGGTTGATGGGTCAACAAAAAAACAAAATATCTTTAGGGCAAATCAGTTCAGCCTCCATCTCTATTCTCGTTCTCGACTCTGAACCTGCCCTCTCTCTCTCTCTCTGCAACTGCAAACTAGAAAATCTACAAGAATCGGAAGTTCAAAAGGCCATATATTTCAGTTTATCTATCTGTCTGCAAGAATCAAAAGTTCAAAACCTATTATTACCTATATCAAAACCCATATCGGCATATCATTTCAGATTGTTCAAAAAATCAAAACCCATATCTTTCAGTTTCCATCGCCCGCTGTTCCAGTTCGGGTTCGCCGTTCGCAAGCTTCAGCCGCTGTCTCTCAACTCTCAAGCTTGCTCCCCTCTCTCTCTCTGCAACTGCGAACTTGTATGTATGGGTTTTGTTTTAATTTTTTTTTCTAAATCAACTAATCAAGGTCTGTAATTCTTGTTTTGCAAACTAAATCCTATTTAGTGAAATTTTTTATGATCTTTTTTAAATATATTTTTCATTTTTAACAAAATTTGCATTGTATTTTGAGGTAATTACCGTAATCTACCTATTATTTCAGCAAAACAATTATTTTTTTAAAAATATTTCTGTAACTTCTATTTCTGTGGTTTTTTGTTGTTGTTGTTGTTGTCAATTATGCGTACAAGAAAATTTGAATCTGGGCATGAAAAGGAAAAAAAAAAAGAATCTGAATTGGATTAGAAATCTGCAGAGATTGAATCTGAAACAATTTTTATCAACATGCCAAGCTTTTTGAAGATGGAAATCTTTTCAGAACTAAAAAAAATTCATAACAAGAACTTTGGTGATAAATTATTGTACTTTGTGAGATTGAAAACTCCAAAAACGGAATCAGATTCAAATCAGCAAAATCCTGTAATTCCAGTACCAAATCTGCTTTTTGACCGATAATTTGACCAGACCTGCTTTTTGACAGGTAAATTTGACCAAACCTGCTTTTTAAGGCAAATCATTTCAGCCTCCCCAATCGCCTCCATCTCTATTCTCGTTCTCAACTCTGAACTTCCTCTCTCTCTCTCCCTCTCTCTCCCTCTCTCTCTCTCTCTCTCTCTCTCTCTCTCTCGGCAACTGCAAACTACAAAATCTACAAGAATCAGAAGTTAAAACCCCATGTATTTCAGTTTAAGAATCAAAAGTTCAAAACCTATTACCTATATCAAAACCCATAACGGCATATCATTTCAGATTGTTCAGAAAATCAAAACCCATATCTTTCAGTTTCCATTGCCTGCTGTTCCAGTTCGGGTTCGCCGTTCGCTGTTCGCAAGCTTCAGCCGCAGTCTCTCAACTCTCAAGCTTGCCTCCCTCTCTCTCTCTCTCTCTGCAACTGCTAACTTGTATGTATGGGGTTTTGTTTTAATTTTTTTTTCTAAATCAACTAATCAAGGTCTTTAATTCTTGTTTTGCAAAATAAATCCTATTTGGTGAAATTTTTTATGATCGTTTTTAAATAATTTATATTTTTTTACAATATAAAGTAACAAATTTTGCATTGCATTTTGAGGTAATCACGTTATCTACATTTTATTTCAGCAAAACAATTTTTTTTTTTTTCTTTGGTGTCAATTATGTCTACAAGGAAATTTGAATCTGGGCATGAAAAAAGGAAAAAAAAAAAAAAAAAAAAAAAGAATCTGAATTGGATTAGAAATCTGCAGAGATTGAATCTGAAACAATTTTTATCAACATGCCAAGCTTTTTGAAGATGGAAATCTTTTCAGAACTTAAAAAAAAAAAAAATCATAAGAAGAACTTTCACAAGAAAAAGTACTTAATATAGGGTAAAACTCTAAAGTTACATCTTGAAAATTAAAGTACATACAAAAAGCATGCTTTTGAGTGAATTCCATAGTGTTATTGGAAGGGATTTGCCATGAACTACCTCACACTCTGCTTCCACTAGTAGATTCTCAAATAGGATTGGTAAATTCGTCAAAAGAAGAGATAGGGTATTGAGTGGTGAATTGTTCAGAAATAAATTGGTAATTTTTTTTATTAATTACCCAAATAGGATTTTCTATGCCTTAATCAGTTAATTGTCTAAAGAAACATTGTTAGTTAATATTTTGGTTGATATATTTTGATTTAGCTCACCCCATTGAGAAATCTTGGATGTTTTGTTTCGCATAGAAATACAATCTGTGTAATGCACCAAGGATATATTCAATCTTTCTGTCATATTTTTATTTTCAAATTTTGGTTTTTTATTTTCTTTTGCTATTAGAATGCAGAATATTAGGATATTGATTTGTTATTTGAAGATTATTCCTAAACTGATGCATTGTATTTTGTTATTGGATTAATTTAATGTAAGAACTAAGTATAATATGTGCTAATCACACCTATCCGCAATCACACCTCTTTCTACGGATAGGTGTCCAACATTTTGACTGAAAGCATAGTTGGGTTAGGTTGATATATGATACAGATAATACTTAGATGGTAGTGTTTTAAGTGTTATGAGTGAGATTGTGAAACCTCTTCCTAACAACTTGGGTGTTTTCTTATTTTTAGGGTTAGCATCGGGCTTTAACATTTAGTAAGAACAAGGTTCAAGAAACATGTCTCCTCAGTCATCAGGTAACAAACTCTTACTTTTTTTAAAATTTTAATTGGCATTTTTAGCTATTGGTTACGTTTATTTATTCATGTTTTACATACTGATTTTTTGTTTTTATTTTTGTTTCTACATACATATATATAATATCGTTATGATGTGATGCTCGAACAATTTATTAATGGGAATTAAAGACTTGGAAGTTTAATTTTTAATTTCAGAATATATGTTTTACAAGTTTAGTAACGCTTTTAAAACTTTTCCTCTTTTGTCCTGATAATATAGGTCTCTTTTATGAAAGAAGAGAGTTGATTGGGAATGGGTGGAGTTGGCAAAAAGAAGATAGGTATGTTTTTTTTTTGCGAGATGGGTATGTGCATCTATATATATGTTTATTTAAGTTTATTCTTGTAATTTTTTAACTAAAATTAGCTGATATCAGCTGCTGCCATAATGTTGAAGCTCCGACGCCTGTACCGGAAGTCGGTGAGGATAATGTTGAACCACTGATGCCTGTACTGGAAGGCAACAAGGATAATGTTGAAGCCCATTCAGGTATGTAGAATTAAGAGAGGGGTTAAAATTTATGGATTCTTTACATAAATTTTCTTTTTAATTTAGGTAGTAATGAAAGATGGACCACAAACTCTTGCGGTGGGTAAGATTTCCTTTAACATAGTCATACCAAATGGATTGCCCTTTGTCAATGAACAAATTCAGAATGTGTCTGAGCATAGATACTCTATTGAGAGTAGGAAGCTTTGGCAGCCCAACACCTCCATAATCCTTAGGTCTACATAATTCAAACCGAGCTACCTTAGCACTTGTAGCTCTAAGGTTAAACTCCAGCCCAAAGAAAACTCCTCAACATTCCATCAATCTGATTAATAACCATTTTAGTCAGTAAGAAGAAGCTGTTCCAGTATCCCACAATACTAAGTAAGATAGATTTGATGAGTTGCAGGCGCCCTGCATAAGAAAGGAATTTGGATGTCCAGCACTTAATCCTTGCTGTGATTTTCTCCACAACGGCCCCACGGTCAGTAGCCTTGAGTCTGGTAGAAATTAGAGGCAGCCCTAGTTATCTCTGATTGGGAGATCACCAATCTCAAACTCACACCCCATGGCTAAGCATGTTTGAGTTTCAATAGGAATACCAGCAGTAAGGATAAGACTTTTTGAAGGGCTAGGAGACAACCCAGAAAGAGAAGAAAATAACTAAAGAGCCTCTGTAAGAACAGCAAGGGAAGCCGCATCACCATGACAAAAAAGCACCAGCTCATCAGCAAATGAAATATGAGAAATCCTGCTTCTAGTACACTTCGAGTGAAACTCGAAATATGGACTCCTATTAACAGAGTTCTTAATGATTGTAGATAAGACGTCCATGACCAAAACAAAGAGGAAGGGAGACGTAGGATTCCCTTGTCTGAGTCCAATGGTACATTTAAAAAAAACCCACATAGTTCATTGGTGCCTTAGAATCCGATCCGAATCGGGTCGGGTATGACCCACTGACGTGATGGTTTGGGTTTGATTACCCAAACCTTTCCCCGCCTACGGTACTTTCTCCTCCAAGTCCGGTGGTCTTTCAGGTACACACATATACACACATTTACACGCACATTTACACACACATATACACGCACATAAACACGCACAATTACACACACATATACAAGCACATTTACACAAATACACCATCATTTCAGAGAAAAAGAAAAGCCAGCGAGCAAATATGATGTGATCACTTTCTCCTTACTCCGGTAGTCTTTCAGTGCACTATCCAGGTATACACACATATACACGCACATTTACACACAATTATACACACATTTACACACACATATACAAGCACATACACACATTATGTATTTATGCATTTCAATACACGCACTTGGAAATTGAAAATTAAATTTATGATATATATATATATATATATATATATATATATATATATATACTCGCACATATTACTGTGTAAATATGCATAGGTACACATCGATGTTTACACACCTCCTTTATATACACACATATTATATCTAGGTTCAATTTTTATTTGCTTGTATATATATCAGTTTTTTTTCTTATTCTATACTAGCATGAAACATTATATTTGTTTTTGAATTTTCACTTTAGGTTAATGTACTGATTTCTCCTGATTTTATTATATATATATATATATACACACACGCATATATACATTACATGTAATTTTGCATTGATTTTATGTCTTATTAGGTGTTCGTCAGGATCATCATTTTCCTTCCCCGACTTCTCTTCGTTTTGGGATGGTCTCTTTGTAATTTGCAAATAGTAATTTTATTTAGGTTTTTTTATTAAATTATTTGTTTTTCAAAATCTTAGATGCTAATCTTGCATCTGGTGCATCTCGTGTTCGTGCTATTGCTATTCGTGCTCCAATCCCATGCTTATCACACACTAATTATCTTGTTTTTATATTAGGTCGGTCATCTCGATTGATCCTGCATAGGGCAGTAGCAACGGAAATGGTGCGGCAACGGGAGATGGCCCTCCCCACGCAAAAAGGGTGGCCTTGGCAGCAGAAAATGAAATTTGAAAATTTGAAAAAAAAAATTAATATTTTTATTGCTTATCTGGTATAAACTTTATATAATTTGATTTTATTAGGCCGGTCATCTCGATTGATCTGCACAGGGGCAGTAGGAACCAAACCAAAATAGTGCAGAACGGGAGGAGACAACGGGAGGAGACGGCCCTCCCCAGGCAAAAGGGGCGGCATTGGCAGCAGAATATGAAATTTGAAAATTTGAAAAAAAAAAAATTATATTTTTATTAGTCATTAGAATATTTAACATTTTAATAATAAGAAGAATCAAAAAAATTAGTGAACTTTGCTCAGAATCATACCATGGGCCTTAGTAGATGGGCTTAGGGTTGATATTTTATTTTAAAAGACATGAGATTGTTGTACAAGTATGGATTGGTTGGATTGGTTTGGGGTGGGTTTTTAGTTATGACTGATGAAAATAAATGGCATTTGACAAATATTATTTATGGGCTTGAAATCATGTTTTATAAATTATTATAAAATTGTAGTATATACATATATATTCTCGACTCAAAACCAGCCTATAAATTCATGAATTACCGAGTAGGGGTATTCGAGATTGATTAGTTTATTAATTGAATATATAAATTTTGTTTTCCCTTCTTATATAAACAAACATGAACCAAGCCCTTAGTGAACTGAGCTTGCAATATTCATTGAAAACTTGACTAGCTTGCAGCCCTAATTCCCCTCATGTTCATTTCTTATAACTAGAGAGGGAGAAAAAAAAAAAAAAAAATGCACGTAATTAGAAATCATAATGAATAGGTAGTGGTATCTCCCTAACTCTGTATTAAGCATTACAAATACTGTAATATATTAAGACTCACAAAGCAAATTGATGGTTGTACATGCAAAAAGTTTCTGAAAATAGACAAACAGAGCCCTTGCAATGAATATCTAATTTGCAAATGATTGCTATTCTGTAAACTCAAATTCAGGAAGCTAATATTGAGTCAGTCCATAAACATATAGGCTATATAGCAACCCCTCGGGCAGTTATTTATCTTTTAAAATTTTTTATTTTCTTTTTGTTTTCAAAAATTTGTGACTTTAATGTACTGTTCATTGTTTCATTTTATTTGCTTCTTATTTTCGATTTTTTTTTTTTTTTTTTCGCAATCTTATTTTCAATTTAATTGCTATAATTCTGATTGGTCCCATGGTTGAACCGTCAACCCTTAGCCTGGGCACTTTATCTCCAGTTTGATGAATGGTTGCGTTTAAAATATTTATTTTTCTTCACTTTTATATATTATTATTATTATTATTATTATTATTATTTACTAATGACAAAACAAACACACACAACCGTCCTTTTATCCGTTCGGACTCAAACCCCTCCCTCCCTCCCTCTTTAAGAATAGAAGGGTTATACCTTCAAACCAAAGTCCCTTTAATTTTCGGTTTAAAACATTGACATACAAAGAAATTAGACTTTATAAGTACAAATCAGCCGTCATGTAAACATAAATTGCCCCCTATGAGAATAAGATTTGGTTAATTGGTTTAATTGAAAGGGTATGTTGATTTTCCAAATCACGGTTCAACGTGATAGTTCAAAAGGACATAATATAGTTGGATAGTCTTTTGTTCTATACTTGTAATGTTCTATATTTGTATTATTCAATCCAGATGTTTCATTAAGTGTTACAGATTGTTTCAAATGTATAGTGATTTTCTCTTTCGACTTGAAATATGTCATCATATTAGACCATTTGATTTAATGTACGGGCGTAATATTTTTGATTTAATGTACTAGTTTTTGAGTAATGTTATTGCGAGCCACTGTCATGCTCCGCCTATGGAGGTTACACCACGCAGACGACACGCAGGCGTTGGGTAAGACGCTGCATGGCAACTGCATGGCGAGAGGAGTTTCTAGAGTATTTCGAAATTGTTTGGAGTTGTGTGGAATATGTGTAGAATATAATAGAAGTGTGTAGAAGGTTTCAGAGTTCTCCAGAGTTGTGTGGAGTAGTATGGAGAGTTCTAGAATTTTATAGATACTTGTAGATATATACGGAAGTGTGAAGAAAATGGGAAAAGATTCTAGAGAATTGATATCCACCGTCGGTTAGAATGCATCTTAGCCATCCGTTAGGGATGGGGATGCCTATAAATAGGAATAGGACTTCATTTTGTAGCCATCAAGTCCTAAAGTGAGTTTTGAGAGCCTTTGTAGAGAGTTTGAGAGCTAGCCTTGTACAAAGCATTCTTTGTAGTATTAAAAGCGTTATTTCCTTGCCAACTTAAGTGCCTTAGTGTATGTGAAGGTGCAAGCCAAGTGAGGAGAGGGCGAGGGCCACTATAACACTAGTAAACGCACGAGGGGAGTATGTTGGCTAAGGTAGGGCATGGGAGTTAGGTTGACTAAGTACTTGTGAGAGTAGAAGCAACGTCTTGGTGTCGCACAGGAGTAGTTAGAGTGGTGCTGAAACTCTAACCCCGTGACAGTTGATATCAGAGCAGGTTCTTCAAGGGAGCTTTGTTGGAGTAACACATAGCTAGCGAAGAGACCACCATGTTTATATCATGGAACAGAGCTTGGATCGAGGAGAAGCTCGCCACACACTTGGTTTACACGGAGACCAAGTTCAACAGGCTCGAGAGAAAGATTGCGGAGCTCTACAAGTTGATCGACAGCATGGCCATCAAGGCACGAGAGAAGGAAAAGGACTTGGATGATCGAGTAGACGACTTGCGCTTGGAGATTGCCGAATGCAAGAAGGAGTTTTCCCAGGGGCGAGAGGTCGTGGTGAAGCCAAGGAAGAAGAAGGCTCTGGAGCCCAAGGAGTATGTGGGGCAAGGAATACGCGTCAAATTGATAACTTTTTCTGGCACATGGAGCGGTACTTCGAGTGCATGGACATCGAGGACGATGAGGAGAATATGCAGATAGACACTATGTACCTCACGGACACTGCTGCTCTATGGTAGAGGCAGCACTTCACAGGTAGGGGCGCAAAAATGGTTGACACATGGGAGGAGTTCAAGAGGCAATTCTACCCCGAGTGCGTTGAGGACCTCGCCATGATGAACTTAAAGCGCCTAAAGCAGAAGGGCAGCATAAGGGAGTATGTGAAGGAGTACTCCAACTTGATGCTGGAATTCCCATAGATGCCGGAGTGACAACATGTGTGCTTGTTCTTAGATGGGTTGCAGTCTTGGGTGGCCACAGAGTTTAGGAGGAGGGAGGCTAGAGACTTGGCATCCACAATGGCTATAGTGGAGCGCCTTGAAGACTTTATGCGTGATGACAAGAGGGCCACGTCTCCCAGGAGGGACCACGGCAAAGGTGGGGGAGACTGGCGCTCCAAGAAATGAGACTCGCCCAAAGCCAGTGATGTTGAGCACAATGACGAGGAGAAACGCCCACACCATGACAAGAGCAAGGACCATGGAGAGAAGTCTAAGCCTAATGGCAAAGGGGAGCGCTGCGACAAGGGCAAATGGGAGCCGAAGTGCTACTTGTGTGATGCGTCGCACATATTACGACACTGCCCCAACAAGAAGACCATGAATGCCTTTGTGAAGGATAAAGGCAAGGGCAAGATGGACGATGCGGGCAACGATGAAGACAGGTGCATGGGGGCTATGCAGATGCTGAGTAGCATGGTGTATGACACCAAGAGGAAGGGCAAGGTGAAGAAAGTAGCCGGAGTGCGCTATGTGGATGCGCATGTTAGTGGCAAAGTCGTACAAGCATTGGTAGACACGGGCGCCACACACAACTTCATTACCCCGATGGATACGCAGCGACTTAGCTTGGAGATGCGCAAGATATAGGGTTAGATTAAGACCGTTAACTCCGAGGAGGCACGCGTGAGCAGAGTATGCAAAGAGGTGGAGCTATGTATACAAGGGTGGAAGGGCAAGACCAACTTCCTGGTTGCGGAGATGGACGACCACACCATGGTGTTGGGCTGGAATTCATGGATAGGAACAATGTCGCGCCACTACCATGCCTTGGTGCGTTGATGATACTTGGAAGCGAAGAAGGCAAGGCTGCATGCATGGTGACGCTCGTGGACAGAAATGAGAGTCTATAGGTGGTAGTCAATACAATGGAGCTCGTGAGGACCTCATACCTCCCGAATGGCTCATGCACGTTTAGGCCAAGGACATATGCGCAAATGCTGATGACTTGCGAGAGGCTGGGTCAGCTGAAGAAACCATGACAAGGGCATTACGGAAATGGGTGGGGGAGAATGTTACGCCCCGCCTATAGATGTTAGGCCATGCAGCGATACGCAGGCGCTGAGTAGGACGTTGCATGGCAATTGCATAGCGAGAGGAGTTTCTGGAGTCTTCTGGAATTATTTGGAGTTTTGTTGAAGATTCTAAATATGTGTAGAATATTATAGAAGTGTGTGGAAGCTTTTAGAGTTCTCCAGTGTTGTGTAGAGTAGTATGGAGAGTTCTAGAATGTTATAGATACTTGTAAATATATATGGAAGTGTGAAGAAAATGAGAGAAGATTCTAGAGAATCGATCTCCACTGTCGGTTAGAATGCATCTTAACTGTCCATTAGGGATGGAGATGCTTATAAATAGGAGTAGGATATCATTTTGTAGCCATCAAGTCCTAAAGTGAGTATTGAGAGCTTTGTAGAGAGTTTGAGAGCTAGCCTTGTCTAAAACATTCTTTGTAGTAATAAAAGTATTTTTTCCTTGCCAACTTAAATGCCTTAGTGTATGTGAGTATGCAAGCCAAGTGAGGAGAGGGCGAGGGGCACTGCAACATTAGTAAGCGCACGAGGGGAGTGTGTTGGCTAAGGTGGGCACAGGAGTTAGGCTGACCAAGTACTTGCGAGAGTAAAAGTAACGTCTAGGTGCCCACGGGAGTTGCTAAAGTAGTGCTGAAACTCTAAGCCCATGACAGTGCGCTTACGCGCTCCCCATTTTTAGCCGCAGGATGTGGTATTTTTGAGATTAGGGAGCACTAAAGAAATAGAAAGACTTGTTTGGTTTATAATTTTGAAAACAATTCTCAATAATTCTGATAACAGAAAACAGTTTTCAGAGAATAATAAAAAACACTTATCTGAAAATAAGTTTTTTTATAACTAAATTTTAAGGCGGATATGGGACACCGGTACGACACGACATGAATACGGCAATACGACAAATTTTAAACAAATAAGACACACACACGACAATAAAATTATATATATATATATTATAATTTTTTTTTTTTTTATCTCTATTTAAATTAGGCTAATCAAATAATCTCTACTACTCTTAAAAAAAACATAAAATAAAAAACATAAAAATCATAAGTTCAAATTTTATTAAAATATAAATTTATATGGAACATTTGAATAAGTTATCTTTATAACCAAACATATAAGCTTTTTAATTTATTTGTCTTTTTAATACACTTTTTAAGATGATAAAGTAACAATCTTTTATCCCATTTCTCTCTCCAGCCGTGGTTCACTTCGCTCTCCATCATCTACTCCACCTCTCTCACTCCTTCTTTGTACTTCAGTGTGACATGTGGTGTATGTCGGACCTTCAAAAATAATAATAATAATTTGAACACGTGTTCGATACGAGTACGACACTCTTTTAGGGTATCGGTGCTTTATAGCCAGAAACTGAGCCAAAAAAAAAAAAAATTTATACAATTTTTTATTTTTAATTTTCTGAAAACAAAACACTGTTGTCAAAATTACAAACAGCTCTCTCCCTCGTAACCCTTAACCCAACTTTATCCTTCTCTTGTTTTACCCTCAACTCACTTCCTCTTTCTCTCTCTGTCTCTTCTTTGCTTAAGCACTGGGATTAAAAGCTAAAAAATTTGAGAGAATTAATTCGTTAGGCAGAAGCTGAAGGATTTGGGTCTGCATATATGGATTCTCTTCCACTGCATATATGGCTCTGACAACAATGCGTGGTGCGATTTGGATCACAGGTCACAGCATCCTCATCCCAAAGATTCGATCTTTTTCTCTCCCTCACGGGGCGGCTGAAACGTTCTTCTTCTAGGGTTAGGGTTTCTCTCTCTGTGTCTCTTCCATAAACTTATATTCGCATATCGCATCCTCGCCGTGTCTGAGGATCTGGGTTTCAATTATTTTTTCGTTTTCTGTAGATCTATTCGTAGAGCTTATGTTTACCACGTCTCTTCGTATTCTTTGTTCGCAGATCTTCTGCTCTGTGTAGAAGTAGAAGTCTCAGTGGTGTTCCCTTGTAGTGTAATATCTGTCCTCCATCCGCTTCCTCCAGAACAATATACCAAGCAACGTCTAATTAAAAAGGAGAATGAGATTCAATTCCATAAAACACAAACAGGTTCACATGGGTTACTCCCCTCTCCACCAGATACTTCATTAATTTTTGTTGTTCTCTTGCATGGTGTGTGGAAGAGTTAGAATAAATTCTCCTTTTTTAATTAGACTGGTTATTACCACTGAGACTTTTACTTCGACGGAGAGCAGGAGATTACAGGGAACCAGCATTGAGGTACCCTACAAAACCCCGGGGCACACACACTGGTAAGGTACCATCATTTTGGTTTGTTTGTTGGCTGACTTATTACATAAACTCATAAACTTGCTACTTTGATTGTTGACACTGTTGGCCACTGAGACCTTTGCAATGACTCACTCACTCCCGCGTTGCAATTATTTTTTCGTTTTCTGTAGATCTGTTCACAGATCTCTCATAATATAATCTTGGTTCGGATTCTTTTTTCGTTTTCTCCGTCTTTTACTGATCATCTTAAAATAGTTTTAGATCTAATGGAAAAACATATATTTTTTTAAGAATTACATTTTTTTTTTTTTTTTAAGTTTCAATCTGCATATTTATTTTATTATATATTTTGAGAGTTTGAATAATTGATTGTGTCGTGTTAGATCCTCTACTATTGTTTGGGATTTTTTTTTCTTCTTTGGATTATATATATTTTCATAGTTTCAAAATACTCGTGTTTGAGTTGGATCTCATTTAAGGATAAATGAGAATTACATATTGTTTTTTCCTTTAAGTTTCAATCTGCATATTTTTATTTTTTATTATTTTTTTTGTAATTTTTTTTTTTAGAATTGATTATATCAACTTATTCGATTGCGATGTTTCCTTTTTATACACTTTTTTCTTTCTTTCTTCTTTTTCCCAAAGAGTTCTTGTTTAAAAAAACTCTTTCATGTTATATTCTTTTATGCAAAAACCTTCTTTTTATTTTTAGGCCAATATCGTAAGTGCACTATACTTATTGAATATATATATTTAGGTTACAATTCTTCTCTTATCTAAAAACTTTTTATGTCTCCCTGTATTTTTTTATATTTATTTATATTTATTTCTATATCACGTTATTATTGAAATATTTTAGAGTTCTTTTTTACATATAACTTTTATTCAATATACTGTAATTATTACATGAAACAGTTTCTTTGTAAAACTATCTCTATCTTTCTATGTATATACATTTTCGTCCAAGTCATTGTTTTGTTTCTTCGCGATAAGTTGACAATACTACCAATAGTATTGTGCGGGTGTTCAATAAAGATGAAGTAGATTAAGACTTTCACGGACATGACAGAGTGATTGTTAGTTAAAGTTATTATATATAGGAGTCATTTGATTTTTTTTATTTGATTTTTGTATTATTTTCTGCGATGATATTCATATTTTAATTAATAATTAGAGTTAGAATCAAACATTAACACCTCTTTAAATTCTTGAAAAGTATTTAACTACTAACACCTTTTTGAAAAAAAAAAAAGACTCCAGACACAAGTTACTGCAATTTTTGTTAAAGACATACCACAAAATTTGTTACGTGTCTAATTATTATTGTATCTATATTCAATTTATTGTAAGAACTTTTAAAGGTCTCTCTTCACTTTTTTTTTTTTAATTAATTAATTAATTTTATTTGTTGAATCTTTTGAGACATTATTATATATTATCACTTTTCTATTCTTTTTCAAGAGTTGTGTATGAATGAAACTTTTCCTCTCTTTTTCAAGAGTTGTGCTCAAATAATACACCCATTCAATTATTATTAGTATTATTATTATTTTTATTATTAATTTTTTTTTTATTTTTTTTGGAATTTAAATAAATTTATGAAGAGTTGTGTGAGAAAGGTTTTTGCAAGTCGAAACACATATACGATTAAAATTATATGATTACACCTTATAAATTCATACATCTTTACTAAGATACATTTCCATTACATGCATCTATAAATACTGAGAGTCATTCAATGGACGTTTCTAAAACTCCTTGGTTTCAAGGTTTTTCTCTCCTTCTACTTGCTCTCCCTATCAGGAAAATATTTCAATTGCTTGGGCTTTCCACGCACTACATTGCAAAGAGCGTTTTAGACTTCTACGTTTCTTTTGCCCCTTTCCATATGTATTAAATATTTTTCTTATTTCGGTAATGAATGACCAGACAAGATGGAACATAGTTCAATATGAATAGACAGAGTAATTTATTTTTTCTTTTTTCACAGGAGTATCTAGGATGAGTCAATTTCGTCAACTGAAAAATAGAGTTTCAAATTTATTATTTATTTATTTTTAATAGTTTTTCATTTACATTGGTATTTTGCTAACTGATACATCTGGTATTTAATTTTTATACACTTTTACTAATATTTTGTTCATTATTTGCCTAAAGAATTTTATATTTTAACACATTTTTAACCTTTTACCTTTTGAAATTAGATTGAAAGTTTCTTGACATACTTGTAACAAGTTGCAAAAGTTGGGAATAATTATTTTATAATTTTAAATTTAAAAATTAATAATAATACTTGTCTCACACGACTATAATAATTAACAAGTGAAAGATTTAACCATGCCAAAAATAGTGGGAGTGAATCATCTCATGCAATCAAGGGCGGATGTAGGGGTGGATTTGAGCCCCACCTAAAAAAAGTATATATTTTACTATACTAATTTTACCTAGCGAAAAAAAAAAAAAAAATAGCCCACCCCAAAATTAATCCACCGCTAAATTAACTCACCCAATCAAACCCAAATCAACTCAGTCACCGACCCAAGCCAAATAAGCCCAAGGACGCCACCACCCAAGCCGACAAAGGCAGTAGCCTAGGGCCTCAAAATTTATGGGGCCATGGATGATGGGTCACCAAAAAACAAAATACGGAGGGCTCGTTTACTAACGATTTTACTTTCTTACTTTTACTTTCTTCAAAAGTAAAATCGTGATTTTCATTTCTGAAATTGAAATATAAAGTAGAATCATGTTCACTAAGATTTTATGCTTTCAATATTTTCAAAGCAAGAAATTAGAAAGCATGTTTAATAATTACAATTTATATTTTGTAGGTACAAAATTTCTTCAACCCTTTTCTCTCATTTCTTGCCTGAATTGAACCCAATTCCCTCTATCAACATGGCCCTGCCCAACACCACCCAAATATCTATACACAAATGATTACAAACACACACATATATATACACAACCTCTATATAAAGGTGTCATTCTCTAGATCAATTGCATTCACTCGACCCACCTTTAGGCAAATCAAAAGCCCATTTTATGCACTCCTTACAATTGAACTTTAGGAAGCCCCTTATTAGATCACTTAACCGATGAGGATTTCACTGACTTAGTTTGGTTGGTGCAAGATGGGATCCTGATGCTATCTCCATGGGCATATAGAAAAAGTATAGAGAGAGATTGAGGCTACTGATGTTCACCTCCTAGAGACCAGTAGAGAGAGAAAGTGTTTCTATCTTCTCTCTCCTCTCATCGGATGCGACTCCAACTCCATCATCGGCGGTGGTTTGTGGTGGTAGAGAGAAGAAGAGAGGAAAAAATGGTGGCGGTGAGGCGACTGATATTCACCTCCTAGAGACCAGTAGAGAGAGAAAGTATTTGTCTTCTCTCTCCTCTCATGGGATGCGACTTCGGCCAACTCCATCGTCGGCGGTGGCGGTTTGTGGTGGTAGAGAGAAGAAGAGCAAAAAAAAAGATGGTTTGCGGCGCCGATAGAGATTGGTGTTGATTTTAGAATTTTTTATTTTATTTTATTAATAATGCTACAGTAGAGGAAGTAATTTCTGTGAGCAATGTAGAAATTAGAGAAAGCACAGAATTCTCACTTTCTCTTTCCTTCACAAAATTAGAAAGTACTTTCTTAAAATTAAAAAGTAAAAATATTTTATTAAAGATGATTTTTACTTTTGATTCTCGATTTTAAGAATTAATAGTAAAAATCAGGAATCATTGATGTTACTAAACAGGCCCGGAGTATTTTTAGGGCAAATAATTCATCGCCTCCATCTCTATTCTTGTTATCAACTCTGAACTTCCCCCCCTCTCTCTCTGCAACTGCAAACTAGAAAATCTACAAGAATCAGAAGTTCAAAACCCCATATATTTTAGTTTATCTATCTGTCTGCAATAATCAAAAGTTCAAAACCTATTATTACCTATATCAAAACCCATATTGGCATATCATTTCAGATTGTTCAAAAAATAAAAACCCATATCTTTCAGTTTCCATCGCCCGCTGTTCCAGTTCGGGTTCGCCGTTCGCAAGCTTCAGCCGCTGTCTCTCACGCTGTCTCTCAACTCTCAAGCTTCCCTCCCCCCCCTTCTGCAACTGCGAACTTGTATGTATGGGTTTTGTTTTAATTTTTTTTTTCTACTGTAATTCTTGTTTTGCAAACTAAATAATTTTTTATGATCTTTTTTAAATATATTTTTCATTTTTACAATATAAAGTAACAAAATTTGCATTGCACTTTGAGGTAATCACCGTAATCTACCTATTATTTCAGCAAAACAAATTTTTTTTTTCTTTTAATATTTCTATAACTTATATTTCTGTGGTTTTTGTTGTTGTTGTTGTTGTCAATTATGTGTACAAGAAAATTTGAATTTGGGCATGAAAAAAGAAAAAAAAAAAAAAAGAATCTGAATTGGATTAGAAATCTGCAGAATCTGAAACAATTTTTATCAACATGCCAAGCTTTTTGAAGATGGAAATCTTTTCAGAACTAAAAAAAAATTCATAACAAGAACTTTGGTGATAAATTATTGTACTTTGTGAGTTTGAAAACTCCAAAAACGGAATCAGATTCAACTCAGCCAAATCCTGCAATTCCAGTACCAAATCTGCTTTTTGATAGGTAATTTGACCAAACCTGCTTTTTGACAGGTAAATTTGACCAAACTTGCTTTTTAAGGCAGATTATTTCAGCCTCCCCAATCGCCTCTATCGCTATTCTCGTTCTCAACTCTGAACTTCCCCTCTCTCTCTCAATCTCTCTCTCTCTGCAACTGCAAACTACAAAATCTACAAGAATCAGAAGTTAAAAACCCATATATAATATATTTCAGTTAATCTATCTGTCTGCAAGAATCAAAAGTTCAAAACCTATTACCTATATCAAAACCCATATCGGCATATCATTTCAGATTGTTCCAAATATCAAAGCCCATATCTTTCAGTTTCCATCGCCCGCTGTTCCAGTTTGGGTTCACTGTTCGCAAGCTTCAGCCGCTGTCTCTCAACTCTCAAGCTTGCCTCCCTCTCTCTCTCTGCAACTGCTAACTTGTATGTATGGGTTTTGTTTTAATTTTTTTTTCTAAATCAACTAATCAAGGTCTTTAATTCTTGTTTTGCAAAATAAATCCTATTTGGTGAAATTTTTTATGATCTTTTTTAAATAAATATTATTATTTTTTTACAATATAAAGTAACAAAATTTGCATTGCATTTCGAGGTAATCCCGTAATCTACATTTTATTTCACCAAAACAAATATTTTATTTTATTTCTATAACTTCTATATCTGTTTTTTTTTTTTTTTTTTTTTTTTTTTTTTTTTTTTGTCAATTATGTCTACAAGAAAATTTGAATCTGGGCATGAAAAAAGAAAAGAAAAAGAATCTGAATTGGATTAGAAGTCTGCAGAGATTGAATCTGAAACAATTTTTATCAACATGCCAAGCTTTTTGAAGATGGAAATTTTTTCAGAACTAAAAAAAAAAAAATCATAACAAGAACTTTGACAAGCAAAAGTACTTAATATAGGGTAAAGCTCTAAAGTTACTTCTTGAAAATTAAAATACTTACAAAAAGCATGCTTTTGAGTGAATTCCGTAGTGTTGGAAGGGGCTTGCCATGAACTGCCTCACACTCTGCTTCCACTAGTAGATTCTCAAATAGGATTAGTAAATTGGTCAAACGAAGAGATAGGGTACTAAGTGGTGAATTGTTCATGGTAATTTTTTTTTATTAATTACCCAAATAGGATTTTCTATGCCTTAATTAGTCAATTGTCTGAGGAAACATTGTTAATTAACTAAAATTGAATTAAACAACAGTTGATTTTGGTTGATATATTTTGAATTAGCCCACCCCATTGAGAAATCCTGGATGTTTTGTTTCACATAGGAATATAATCTGTGTATTGCACGAAGGATATATTCAATCTTTCTGCCATATTTTTATTTTTAAATTTTGGTTTTTGATTTTCTTTTGTTATTAAAATGCAGAATATCAGGATATTAATTTGTTAATTTTGAAGATTATTCCTAAACTAATACATTGTACTTTGTTATTGGATTAATTTAATATAAGAGCTGAGTATAATATGTGCTAATCACACCTATCCGTAATCACACCTCTTTCTACGGATAGGTGTCCAACATTTTGAATGAAAGCATAGTTGAGTTGATACATGATACATATAATACTTAGATGGTGGTGTTTTAATTGCTATGAGTGAGATTGTGAAACCTCTTCCTCACAACTTGAGTGTTTTCTTATTTTTGGGGTTAGCATCGAGCCTTAATATTTAGAAAGAACAAGGTTTAAGAAACATGCCTTCTCAGTCATTAGGTAACAAACTCTTACTTTTTCTAAAATTTTAATTGGCATTTTTTGCCATTGGTTAAGTTTATTTATTTATGTTTTACATACTGATTGTTTGTTTTTGTTTTTGTTTCTATATACATATATATAATATTTTTATGATGTGATGCTCGAACAATTTATTAATGGAAATTAAAGACTTGGAAGTTTAGTTTTCAATTTCAGAATATATGTTTTACAAGTTTATTAACGCATTTAAAACTTTTCCTCTTTTGTCTTAATAATATAGGTCTCTTTTTTTGAAAGAAGAGAGTGGATGGGAATAGGTGGAGTCGGCAAAAAGAAAACATGTATGTTTTTTTTGCCTAGCTAATTGAATTATATAAATTCCCTTACCATTGTAGCAGTGATGTTGGTTTTAAAATGACCAATTATGATAAGAAGTCTCTTTTCAGTTTATCTTAATTAAATGTATATCTATGCAAGAGGATTATGTGATTCTAGATGACGATTCTAGATGAGGATGTTAATGTCAACGTTATGAGGATGTTGATGTCAATGTTGACTCTAGTGATGACGACGGATGATGTTGATAATATGTTGATGCACTCAAATTAAGTCAAAGCACTTAGAATTGAAGGAAATTTAGAATTGAAGATATACTATTGTGTATAGTGTCTAATTCTTTTAGTTAGAAGATTCTTTGGTCACTTCACACACGATTTTCAATTCCTAAAATTCTGAAACTATGATGTGTAATATGATTCATTTACTTGGGCTCTTTTTTTTTTTACCTCTCTAAACTCTAATTTTATTTAAAGGCAATTCAATAAGGCTCAATCTGCATAAGTCAAACGATCAAAGCAAGGGTATATACTTGAAAAAATTGTCAATATTATTGATTGATTACTATTTTAAGTAATTAATGTGTGACGTTGACTAGATTAAGGAGGTGGGACCTTCACTGTTATATGCTAATATTATTTTTTCCACATTTCAAGTGGTTGAAGCATTACAATGACTCTTTCTATGCTTGCACTAGAAGCCTATCCTTTCAAAGGGTATAATATTGAATCCCATTACTTTGTTTTACTATGTTGTTCCTTGTTGCTTGGTGTTCATGTACAATGGGTTTTGGTTAATTTTTTAAAAACCGACTTGGAATTTTCATTTCAATTTTGTAATTTTTGGGACCAATTATTTATGTGCATTTGCATTGAATTTGGTTGTGTTTTTGCCTGTTGGAAAGACCTCTGCTTTGGCTATGTGTCTGAGGTGGTTTGCGTTTTTGTGGTTGGTGATCAAGGATACCATAATGCTGGTGAATTTGTTTGGATATTGGTTGATGTTTTTTGGTGTTGGCTATTATAATCATTCGAAGTTGCATGCTTAGAAGGTGAATGATGGGTAGAAGAAGGCTTGACAAGATGAGGAAAAAGCTGGGAGGTTGTTGGAGGAGAGAGGAAGGGTGGAAACGGGAGGAAGGGCGATTCATATATTTGATGACATTATAAATTTTGCCCAAGGCACATGGGTCACCTGCCTTCACTTGGCGTTAAATATGAGACGGGATTGTTTAGGGGTTTCTTGGGAGAGAGAAGAAAGCTCGTAATGGTGGGTTGTTAGTTAGTGCAATTTATCAACTTTTATATGCTAATATTACCTGTTTCTTTCCACATTGCAGTGGTTGAGGCGATATGGGGAGTCTATGCATGCTTGTCTATATCTTTTATTTTTATGGAGATATATTGACGATTGGTTATTATAATTAATTGTTGTTAGTTGTCAATGTTGTGCGATGATTCGACGTACTCAACTTGAGGATCGGCTTTGAGATATGGCCAAAAATCTTTTTATCCTCTCCTTTTAAGTAAGTTAGTTTTGTGACCTTGCTTAGAAGTATGCTGTTATATATCTTTGCTGTATAAATTGAAGATTTGGCTCACTAAAAAACATTTATATCAGGAAAATTCTTAAATTTATTTGTCATGCAGAGAGCTAAACCTAATGGTACAAGTAATAGACTTAAATTCCATAAATGAGAAGCTAGAGATAAGTGATTTGCAAGAATGAAATACCTTTTTTTAGGGTGTAGAATGATTTTGACTGTCTACGGGATCCACCCGGAAGGAGTCGCAAAAAAATTACTTTAACCAAATCGCAATCATGCACCATCGAAGAAACGAATGGCTGCGCAAGGTCACTGACCAAACGAATGAGATTGCGCCCACAAGTGTTTCTCAGTTGAAGGATCAAACGTCATTAATGCTGCCCTAATCCATACTTAAACTGCAAATTTATGACGTTGAGTTATTTTTACTTGTTAATTTATCTTCAACTTTTATATGCTAATATTACCTGTTTCTTTCCACATTTCATGTGTGGTTGAGGCGTTAGGAGGAGTCTCTGCATGCTTACACCAAAAGTCTATATCTTTTATGATGCAAGGAAACTTTATGATTGGATGCTATCAAGTAAAAAAAAATTTTTTATGTTGACTAGGATGGATATTATTTTGTTTTACGGAGATATATTGACGATTGATTATCATAAATAATTGTTGTTAGTTGTATCTGCATGCTTACACTAGAGGTCTATATCTTTTATTATGCAAGGAAACTTTATGATTGGATACTATCAAGTTAAATTTTGTTATGTTGACTAGGATGGATATTGTTTTGTTTTACGGAGATATATTAACGATTGATTAATTATAATTAATTGTTGTTAGTTGTCAATATGTTGTGCGATGATTCGACATACTCAACTTGAGGATCGGCTATGAGATATGGCCAAAATTCTTTTTATTCTCTCCTTTTAAGTTTGGGACCTTGCTTAGAAGTATGCTGTTATATATCTTTGCTGTATAAATTGAAGATCTGGCTCACTAAAAAACATTTATATTGGGAAAATTCTTAAATTTATTTGTCATGCAGAGAACTAAACTTAATGGTATAAGTACTAGACTTGAATTCCATAGATGAGAAGATAGAGATAAGTGATTTGCAAGAATGAAATACCTTTTTTTAGGGTGTAGAATGATTTTCACTGTCTATGGGATCCACCCAGAAGGAGTGTGCAAAAAAATTACTTTAACCAAATAGCAATCATGCACCATAGAAGAAACCCACAAGCTCATGGAAAATATATATCAGTGCAGAATCCAACGGAGAAAATAGATATACAATTTTTTATTTTTTATTTTATTTTATTATTAATTTTTTAAAAATTAATCGAAGCTACGCATTGTCCATTTCATGACCATAAATTCAAAGCTACATTCACTCTTTTAATTTTGGCTGAAAAATAATTACTTGTTCCACGTCAACGATGTTTAAGCCATTTTTAACTAAAAAAAAAACGACAAAACTTTAAAGTGATTTATTGTGCTATATTCTCGTCCGCTTGAGACATGCCTTATTCCATTTTTTCCTGCTCAATGCTTTGGCATCACCAATTCTCACATTACCTCTGCAACCTCCATTGTCCCTGTAATTGTTGCTGCAGCAAATCGTCCCTTCATTTCGAAGTTCACTGCTGCTCTCTCTATTTTTCATTCTTTGTAGAAGTGAACTATGCTCGGAATTTTTACGTGGATTATACTTTGTTGGATGAATGAGTTGAATTTTTCTGTTAGAAACCATGTTATTGAATTAATTACCTTCCTTTTGGGCTGTGCACTTCTTTTTCAGAGTTGTGGAGTTGCTGCGGTCTCCGTTAGTAGAGCTGCTGGTTATATCTGTTTTTGGACCGAGGTGTTCCTTTGGAACATCATACTGTACCGTTATAATATAAAGAATTTTTTGGTAAATAGAGAGATGAAAGTATGAAAACATACCGGGCACAAGTGTGCTAGTCCCTTACAAAATAGTTCTTAAGAACTCATAAAATAGTTCTCAACAACTCATAATATAAAAAATTGCTTTGAAAAAAAAAAAAAAATTTTCAACTCTCAGAAAACAAAACCGAAAATTATAAAACTGTTCTTAAAAAACTGAACTGTTCCGAATTTTTATCAACATTGTTGCTCAACATGTCCAAACTGCAACTCTTGAGGACAATCAAGTAGCTTCCCCATTAGAGATCAGGAGGCCAATTAGAGCTGCTATGTGAAGGAGTGCGTGTGGGTCGTGCAAGTGCATTTGACACTAAACCATCCAAGAAATGCATTCAAGAATTAAAAATTCAAATCACCGGAGAGACCTCCATGATTGTACGTGAGCTTGCCGGGGGCAGCCTGTAGAAAATAAGAATAAATACGTCCTTAACTTTGATCCCAGTTGTGAAGGCATCAGTACCCAAAACTTGTCTTCTTTTTCAGATATTTCATAAGTGTGGTTTGGCTGCGTAGAGTCCTTATTGATGATCCTCATATCAAACCCTAATTAATTAATTGGTGGCAATTCATTGTATTCACCATCATCAGCAGTATAGTAGTTGTTTCTGCATGCATATGATATGCCTAGTGGTTCTCGGCTAAAACAAAAGGATTCATGATCCGGATGTACGTTCTCCACTGCCTCGGATGCAAGATGTGACCTTTTGAGTGACAACTACTAGCGCCGACACGGTCCTGATGATGGTGGTGATGATCAGGTTGACTTGTTGAGGATGCAGCCTCCGGCTGCTTGTTGCTCCGCGGCTTTGGTGATGTTGTGCATGGAGTTTGAAGTTCGGTGCACGTACTCGCCGGTGTTCATGAATGATGAAGTTCTTCTCTCGAACTGAAGCTCGCGTCGCTATATATATTCTCTTTTGGCCCCCCATCTCGCTTCAAAGCTCGATCATCAGCTTAATGATACTGTATCATTATGTGTGTGTATATATATACAGCTCTTAGCTAGCTAGGTTGACATAAAGCTTTGTTTAATTAGCTTCTCTGCTTGCACAGTATCTTAGAAGCTCACAGCCGTTGGATTAAGGAGATGCAAATCCTTGCTTATAATGGAAGCCCTTGGATTGAACAAGCAATTTGATGCAACACTACTAAAGCTTGTAAAGATGTCTGGTTTTCAAACATTATAAAATGGGGCCGCTGTTTTATGTATAGCATGCTTTGGCATGACATTTTTATGCTCAATATATATATATATATTTATAAAATCCTATTATTAGATAATTTCAAGAAATATATATATAGTTTGAGACTTTATTTAATTGGCAGTGCCTTGAAAACAGACCTCGTTTCTCAAAGTAGTCCACCATAATTTTCTAAAAAATTTCTTTTTTCAACGTTTTTAAAAATTCATTAGAATGAACTAAATCCAACATACCTTCGCTATTAAATGGAGACCATGCTGCTTGACAAAGTTTGAGACCAATGCTATGAAGGCAATATATATATATATATATATCAATTAAATAAAGTCTCAGACTATATATATATTTTTTGAAATTATCTAATAATAGGATTTTATTAAAAAACTAAATCAATGAAACTATTGAAATTTATATAGATGCATGTCCAAAAGTATTCTTTTCAAAAATTGTACTTAACGATTAAAGCAATTCCTATAGGTGGAGAAAGGACAGACAACAAAGCCAAGCTTGGACAATTTTTATTTTTATTTATTTTTAGGTAAAAAGTAAACTTTAATAAATAAAAAAAAGAATGTACGTACAAGGAGTCCAAATAGGACAATACAAGTCCAGGCCAAAGACAAGGGTTGTCTTCTAGAGTACTAAAGTATAAGAAGTCCAAGTTAAAAATTGTCTGCGAGGACAATTTTTTCTTTCATTTCCATGCACAATTTTTTTTTTTTTTTTTGGGGTAAAATATCAATTTCCATTTTCTTTGATTGAGCATCTTATGTGTGAACTAAAACGCCATTCGGCTAGCCTAAGAAAAAGAATTTGAAAATGTTAATAATAAATAAATAAGAATAAGGTTTTAAATTGTATTTTCATTTATCCCTTTTTCTTTCAAGACTAAATTATTGTTCAAATTTTTTTTTTTTTTTTTTAGTTGATACTCACACATAGGAACTATTTGCACCAAAGAGGAGAAGAAAAAGAATTCAAAAATAATAATAATAAATAAATAAGAATAAGGTTTTAAATTGTATTTTCATTTCTCTCTTTTTTCTTTCAAGACTAAATTATTGTTCAAATTTTTTTTTTCTAGTACCGAAGAGGAGTTGAATGACCTGATACTTCCTGAGGCACTAGTGTCAAGTGACTTATCCACCCACTTAGAAAAATGATTTTCGCTTGGTATTTAAAGTGAATAGTCTAACCTATAAGTCATGCATGAAGGAAAAAAGAAAGCGTATCCCTTCAGAGAATTTCTATTAATTTCTTGGATTATATTGTATCATGTCTAGCAAGATATATATATATATATATATATAATTTTTTATTTTCTCTAAGTAGGAATGTGAGTGTGTTTCTTCTCAATTAAAAAAATAATAATAATTTTCTTTCCTAGTAACTATCAATTTAGTTCTATGATGGAGAATTACAAGTAAACCACTTATTTGATCATAATACAACAAAATGAGACAGATGATAATTAAAAGGAGAAGGAAATTATTTAAAGAGTTCATTACATAGTCAAATTAAAAGCACAACCTCCAAATTTGAAGGATTTAACAACAAAAACAGCGAGCTTTAACCCCCTTCCTCCCAATTCAAAAAAAACCCTTAAACAAGACTAATTATTTGCTGGGACATTATGAACAATATCAATGAAGTTTTTACCTTTGCAATTTGGACACGTCGGATCTTTTCCAGACACCATGATGTACATATAACAACTCTCACAACCCTTCAAAATCAACGATGGCTCTTGAAGATCGTAAGTTTTGGAAAAAGCATTATTAGGTTTGCAGTCGATGGACAGGCATGGATGCTTGAAAAATGATGATGAAGACATAGATTTGCAGAACGATTCATTTTTTCTGTTTACCCCTGGTGGCAATAGCTTAAGATCCAAATCCATGTTTGAATTCTCCCGATTTGACCTCATCATTTCCATTCTGGTGCGACGTTTCTTTCCAAATTCTTTCTTGAAACGTCCTGCTTCGATCTAGAAGAAACACATATAAATGATTATTATTTTATAAGCCTAAATAGAAATCAAAACTTTACAGGTAAAATAATTACATAAATTTATGTATAATTAACCACAACTAGTTTGATGATTGCTTGTGACTATAAAAAGAGCATAAGCAAAGAAACATATATGCAACCTTCTTAAATTTATACACATGCATACATATGAAAGTTTCAACAACACATTAAAATAAAAATGTATGACTTGGATCTTCTTTCAGACGATCCAATAGAGGAAATGTGAGGTATTTTACCTTCTTGCGAGAATTATTCTTGACGCCAAAAAGACTATTACAATCAAGAGAAAGGGAGATCTCATGGCCTCCTTGATAGTTTTTCAATTTTGAGTCCATTGCTTGAAAAATAACACTGAACAAAGGTTTTCTCTAGCTCACTTATTTATAGGAGAAGTTGGTTGTACGTATGCATAAAGTGAAAGAACCTGGTTTTGGAGTTCATCAACTTTGGACAGATTAGGGTTCAGTACTAGGGACCAAATTTAATTTGAGGGATATTGGGATAAATTTAATTTGTTGGTTTATTATTTTGTTTTTATCATAGTTATTACAAAATATTATAAGAAGTAAGTACTAAAGAAAGGGTGCTGTGATAAAAGCTTTGGTTATTACACATGTAACCTTGAATATGAGAAAGCACTTTCTAGAAAGAATAATACAAGTTTGAGTAATTTGAAAGAGTCATTTGTGCAATAATATAAAAGATAGGCCTATATCATTGTTCTTAACATTATGATTAGCAAGAACTACATTGCGTATAACAATAATCTAATGAACTTTTTAAACATATAAATTATATATATATATATATATATATATGAATGTTTTCAGATAATATATATGTTTAACTTATATTTTAATGCAGTGAAACTATTCATGCATCTCTGTAGAGTACTAGCATCTGCCACAATTTGACATAGCCTTTTAGATATATCTGTGCCTTAGAGCTAATGACCAAGTAAGCATAAAAAAAATAAATGGAAAATACGAAGTTTAAAGAGTAAAGATTTTGAAAAAAAATATATTATCCTTTTAAAATTCAAAAAAGAGTGGTTCAAAATGAATTGAACCGAAGTTTAGCAAGATAATGACGTATTAAAAACTGTGGGTGAGAAAAAGGCCAAAAGAAATGGAATCGATTACTGACTTTTTAGGAAAATGTCATTTGAAATTTGTTGCATTCATTTAGTGTAGACCAACCATTTAATTAAAGTAAGATGTTTTATTGACGGTACTCGCAAGTGAGTTGCACCTTCTTCATCCACTACATCAATAGCAATGTAACGTAAAGTTTTTGAGCAAAATATGGGAACAAAATCTTGTCAGAGTAGGTCGTAAAATTTATCAATGTAACGGCCGTAATCTTGACAAGCCACAAAGTAAAATAATTAATGATGCTTATCTTTTGGTTATTATCACTTATGGCGCCGTTGATTAACTTGCAAACGAATTATTTTGCAAATTAAATATTGTGAGGAGCTCACTATGCATGTGTTAAGCACTAAATGCCACTTTATCTTGATAGTGGATAAAAAACTACTTGTAGACACCTCGTTTTCTCCCTTCCCTTTCAATACACCAGCCATTTGGGGTACCTAATTCCTTCCCCAAGCATAAATAAACCCCCGAATTTCTCTACACAAGAATTAAATATATTTTTTCCTCTCCTTACAACACTCATTCTTTCAACACATCTTCTTCTTTACCTTCTCCAACCAACTCCACCTTTGTTTATAGAGTCTTCATTCCTTGTTGAATAAGAATTACAATTCCTTGATAGTCACTTGTCACTAGCAGGTTAGTAGCGCGGGAAAAACAATCTACAATACAGGGCTTAGGCACGTGTCGGGCTGTGAGTCGACCATTCCGGTATTTTACATTAAATGGGAAGTGTCCCAGTCATAGGCGAGTTCATTGTGCATTGACACAAAATTTGGATTTAATATATCATACTTCGTATTTATGTTATCGGTTATGTTATTTGTATCATGAGGTTGCTATGACCATGAGAATTCATATGTATTAATTGAAAACTTGCTTTGTGAACGTTAGAAGAAGAAATTTTATCTTGAAAGCATGCTTCCGTAGGATTGTATTGATTATGCTTGTTATGTGCCGTACGCATGTCTTGCATGACCTTAGGAGCAAGTAGGTTGGGCATCATCTGCTAGGCGTTGTTTGCTCGCCCCTTCTATTCTTTCATGGAAAAACCACATTCCGGACGCGATATAGGTCACCATAGAAATTGAGAGTGATTTTTGGGAGCCTTGACTACTTTTGACTCTACTTGATTAGCTTTCTTCATGTATATGGTTCACTTGAATTCTATGTACCATTCGCCTCCCTCGAGGTTATTTTTACATCAAACTTCCACATCCATTTCGTTAGAAGTTATTAGATGACCGTGGTTCATTTGGCACATGGTGGACTAATCTAATAAAAACTGGTGTTCAGAATTCTCTGTAATATATTAATACACTTTTGTAGAGCTATTTTCTTAATTCGAAAATTTAAATTTAACTAATCCATCACGTGTCAATGGTGCAGGACCATTTAATAAATAATAATTTCTCTCATTCATAACTCACATAAGACTCTGAGTGATTAAGTACATAATGAAAGTCTCAATATGAAAGCACAAGTGATTAACTATGCATATTTATTATGTGTGTGTACACATTTAACACACCATTTTCAATAGGATATACTTAGAAATTGGGAATGTCACACTGAACAACTCTGACATACAGCAAGAGTAACAAATAAAAATAAAAAATTTCATCTATAAACATTCCACAACATCCAAAGTTCCAAACAGAACTAATCAAACTTATTCTAAAATAATTATTTCAATGAAAATGTTTGCTAATATATATCCCCTTATTTTATTTTATTTTTTATTTTTTTTTAACCCCTCTAAAAAGTGTAATTTATTCTCTTTAAGTAGAGTGACAACATTTTAGCTACTTTACTATTGCGGCTTTAGCATTAGCCAGTGTGTGCTAATAATATATTGAAGTAACTTAACCACAAGAAACTCAAGCCCAATCTAGATTTTTTTATCAGGCCCAGGAAACTTCAGCTAGGTCAATCCTATCCGGCCCAAACTTGATATAAATTATAACTTATTTCTCTATCAGCCATAAAATTATTTATCAATATAAATTTATAACATAAAAAAAAAAACATTTAAATTTGTAAAAGGGATTAATCCCATTTAAAGATCAAAAGTGAATTTCGGCCTTATTTCTTTCTTTATTAGAACTGCAAATGAACTTAGATGAGACGAGTTTAAAATTGTTCAGTCTTGACTTATTCATTCGTGGGTGTAAAACACATTACTTCATGGTTTTTAATACATCTTCTTCATTTTTTTTCCCCATGTTTTTATTATAAGATGTTACTTTCTTTATCAAAAAATAGGTATAATACGCGTTAAGATCACATTTAAAAAAAAAAGAACTAAATATCAACTTAAGTACTTGTTAGACAACCATTTCTATTTCACATTCATAAGTTATATTTTTCTCTCACTGTCTTTTGTGTATGTTTGTATATGTTTATGATTGGGCTACTGTTATAAGGAGATCTTGTCCCATATTTGGATGGAGAAATAATTAAGTATATATGAATTGACTGTTAGCACTACTTAACAGTTTAAATTTTTGGATTAGATCGCAAAATACTCGGTCCATTGAAAAACAATCTCATATAAGCTCTCAAAAACCCGATTGATTATAATTAAATAACATTATAAAAGGGTCATTCCCTTTTGAGTGCTAATGTGGCTCGGTGTGCATCCAACTCTCTCAATATTTACTTTATTATTTTAATTATTTTACCCATGATACCTTGTTAATAATAAATAAAAAATTAAAAACAGTTAAGGGTCCACTTTGGTCCCAAAGTAGTCTCCACTTGAATCTCCATGTATGGAGAGAGGGATGGATACAATGGTGTGGGCCACCATTGAGGATATCTCTTTGCTCCCCCTTATTAGTCTTTACTGAATCTCCACATTAGGAGAGACAATGAAATTTTTAGTCAATGTAACGGATAAGTTCAAGTGTTAATTTTATTTATTACTTTTTGCTAGACGAAATAATTTTCATTAAACATGTTTCACTTTTATGTAATCAAACATCAATTAATAAAAAAAATACATAACAAAGTTACTATTTTAAAGTTTGAAATCGTGACTTGTCAAAAAAACTCCTCACATGGCGAGTCATTGCATAATCAACGTGTGGAAGTCCACCATGTCGTGAGTACCACCTCAACCCCATTCACTCTTCACATGTCATCTTCACTTGCCACACATACAACATATCCAATAGCCTTATCCTTTATTATCAAAAAATCTTTATTGGACTCTATTTATTATAATGGCAACAAAAACAGTTGGATTTTTGTGTCATTTCTCTAATTCAAATTGGCCAAAATGGAATCCGTACTATGGTTGAAAAGCTTTAAATATAATTTTCACTGGCATTGTAATGTCTAGAAGATTGAGTATAAAAGTAATGAAAACCATAGTTAGTAAAATACAATAGGGAAAAAATATAGGTACGAAAACGTACGAGTATAATTCGATATTTTTTTTAAAATACGTTTAAAAAATTCGGTAAAAAAATACGGAGACGTAAAAATATGAATACGGATACGTACATATATAATACGTTATATACTCTAAAAATTCGGGATTAAAAATTCGACTATACACATTTTATTATTTTCTTATATATATATATTTGTAAGGACAATAAAGAATATGTAACAGATAATGAAATAAATATATTACAATTGACAGTATAGCAATAATCATAAAAAAAAAAAAAAATCATAAGTATATAATATGATATTCTACTAAAACATTTAGGGAGTGTGGTGATCTACAAACTTCTAAAATAATAATAATGATAAATATATTAATAAAATTTAAAAGATCTCACAACAAAACAAAATTTATAAATATCTACAAATATGAATAAAAACTTATAATTTTTCAAGATTATAGTATTTTACAAATATATATATATATATATATATATCTTTAATTGCTTTGATTAAAGATCATAATTGGAATGACAACAATAAGAGATTGCACAACAAATAACATTATTTTGATGGCTTGAAAGATAATAGCTATACCAAGCAAAAGAGGGTAGAAAAGACAATAGTTTGCACAATAAATAACATTATTTTGATGGTTTCAAAAATAATGGCTATACCAAGCAAAGGAGAAAAATACTCTATTAAAAACGTGAAGTTCGTAAACGAAAAAAAATAATAATTAGGTTACGAATTAAACGGAGCAATCAAAACGAATACACGAATAAACGCGTTAGATACGGGGTGATGGAAAAAAACGCGTATTTTATCGTATCTTTCAACTCTGATCGGCAAACGGAAGTATTTTCTTAAAATTCGTACGTACGCATTTAATTTGTGTATCATACGCGAATTAACTAACTAGGGTTATGACTTACAAGATGTAAAATTATTAACTTTGTTGTTGGTTAGAGAAATGAAATTGTTAGCATACTGGTTATGGTACAATAATTGCACACTTTATGGATTTTTTTAAATAAAATGATTAAAGGTAATGTGTGTGTAACTGTGTGTATGTATATATATATATATATTTGAAGTAACTTTGATCATGTATATACGTAAAAAAAAATTAATATGCTTATCATATGATTCAGCTAAAAAAATAAGAATATTATTCGTTTAAGTTGCAAAATATATGGAAAGTAATTTTTTTTAAAAAAAAACAATAAAAATTATAGGACATGAGTATATTATATCCGTTTAAAACATGCTCGTGCTAACTATACTTCGTTCAAATCTTTTATAATTCGAATGCCTAATTTTATTTTTAAAATATATGAGAATTTAAAATGAAATACAATATTTGCACTGAATTTATACTACACTCAGATATATAATATTTACATTGGCAGAGCTATTGAAATGAAAAACTCAAGAAAGGAAACCTGATGTAAATGATGTTTGTGGACATACTTTATAAACCAATCTTTAACGAAAATTCAAGTCCCTTTGAACTTTAACATTCTATCTAATTGAAAAAGAACTCTAAAGAAAATTTTAAATTACTAAAAGTTGTAGTACAGTGATACTTTTTTATCTTCTGAAATACATGATTGAGGGTTCAAGTTTCCTAAAAAAAAGTGGGTGTGTGAATATATTTTTTGCAAACATAATAAAAAAATTAGAGTGTATATTTTCATTACTAGTAATTATCAATTCATATCAATGGTAGAGAATTGCCAGGAAACAACTCCATCATCACACAACAAAACGATGATGAGGATGATAATTAAAAGAATGATACTTAGGTCCTCACTAGTGAGGATCTACACCATCCTCATTAGTGTCATTAGTGATGTGAACCAATAATAAATCACTATTTATGTGATTAGGTTGTGATTTGGCTAGTCTGTATTTACCCATCATAATAAATTACCATCTTTGTGATGGCACGTCTATTAATAAGAAGAAGAAAATTATTACATGAGTTCATTTCATAGTCTAATTAAAAGAACAAACTTTAAATTTTACTAAAACTTGATGCATAGGAATCCCTTCGGAGGATTTAGCAATGTGAACGGAGAGAGATTTTCCCTTTTTTGAGAACACTTTAACAGGACTAATTATTTGCTGCGTTATCACGAACAACGTCAATGAAGTTTTTACCTTTGCAATTTGGACACTTTGTATCTTTTTCAGACACCATGAGGTACATATAACAACGCTCACAACCCTTCAAAATCAACGATGGCTCATGAAGATTGTAAGTTTTGGAAAAGCATTGTTAGGCGTTTCCTCTCTAGGCATGCATGAACGCCAAGATAATGATGGTGCAGACAGTGTTTTGTGAATCAATTTACTTTTTTTGTTTACCCCTAGTGGCGATAGCTTAAGATCCAAATCCATGGTAAATTTTCCTGATTTGACCTCGTCATTTCCATTTTGGAGCAATGTTTCTTTCCAAATTCTTTCTTGAAACGTCCTGGTTCGATCTACAAGAAATACCCATAAATGATTACTATTTTTAAAACTTAAATAGAAATCAAAACTCTGCCGATAAAATAATTACAGCAATTTATGTATAATTAACCACAACTAGTTTGGTGATTGCTTGAGAATATAGCAAGAGTATAAGCAAAGAAACATGCAACATGCTTAAATTTATATAAATGAACACATATGAAAGATTCGACAACACATTCAGATAAAAATGTATGGCTTGGATCCTCTCTGAGACGGCACACACAAGGCCAATTAGTGTCCAAGAAATGTGAGGTGTTTTACCTTCTTGCGATTCATGGCAAAAGGATGATTACGATCAAGAGAAAGGGAGGCAACACTACAACAAAACGTGGTTTTTGGGACGCCACTCTTTTCCGACGCCCAAAATTTAGTCAGAAAAACCCTCTTTTAGTGACTCTAAATTTTTGGAGTCAGAAATAAGGGGGTCAATTCCGATGCCCACTAGTAGGGGTCGGAAATACACCATTCCCTCCATTTTTTATTCACCTCCCCGCCTTTTTTTTTGGGTCCCCGAGTTTTTTTGTGGGCAAAATGGTAAAATTGGTTTTTTCCGACGCTGAGGGGGGTTGGAAAAGTCTAAACGACACCGTATATTCCCCAGATCTATTATTACTTTTAAATTTTTTTTCAGATAATTTGTTAGACTGCCTTTGGGTCGCCGATAACCACACCATGCATTTTCCCCAAAATTCTTTAACTCCATTTTAGCTCGAATCGCAATTTGTTCATTGTCAATCGTTTGCCTTCTGATCATCAAGCATTTCATCAACGATCGTTTGCACTCTTTGTCCTCAAGTTTGTACGGTGAGTTTGTACTATCGTTTGAGATTTGAAGAACAGAATAAGAGTTTGTGAATTTTTTTGCTTCAATTTTGGTCTTCAAGGCTTTTAGATGTGATGGTTAATCTGTATGGTTTCCAGATCTTATCTCCCGTCGATTTTCTTAAACGCGAGTTGCGAGAATGTTTCCAAAGTGTGTTCCCTAACCCGTCGAGGTAACGAAGAGTTCCACAAATCTCACTCACTCACTCTTCTCTGGTACGATCTCTGTTGAACTTCTTCACTTGCCGTAATTTTACTCTACTTTTTTTTTTTTTTTTTTTTTTTTCTTGCATTTTCATTTTTTTTGGGTTTAATATACCTATATGTATGTGTGCGTGTCTGTGACTATGTGTGTAGGCAGGAAGTTTAGAAATGAAAGTTCAATATATATATATATACATACACACACACACACATATAGATATATATTTGTATAAATTTGAATGCTTAGGCAAACCAGAGAAAACGAGGATTAGCTTATATAAAATTCAAATATATTATTGAAGAATCGCCAACATCAAATTGAAATTTGAACCAACTGATTGTAGTTTTAATGATGTGAATCTGCACATCAAATTAAGTTTGTGAATTTTTTCTAAATGGTTGCTTGATAATACCTTTGAAGCACAGAGTATGGAATGTACAAACAATACACCACAAATAATTTGATAATCAACATGGTTGGTTTGCAAAATAATTTTTGGAGTTTTGATTTAATTATGTTCTTCATTTCATTGTCTTTTACAAATCGTTTGATTTTTTTTTTTTTTTTTTGACTGTGGCTTTCTTTCAGCTAGCTTGCTGTTCATTGAACTGATATTGCTGCCTGCTACCTTGGAAGGTAAAACACATACTTTGTTTTGTATTTCGCTTGTCCATATTATAGAGAATAGAAGTGAATTTGCTGCTGCTACATTTTAATTATATTTTGCTGTTGTTGGACTGTTGAATATCTTTCTTTTTAAAATTGTATTCTCTTTGTTCTTGTATGCCCTGTTTTTGTTAGCAGGGTTGTGAACTGTAGTAGCTACTCTTATTAGGAATAAAAGAGAGCACTTTCAGTAGTCACATGAAACATAGTTACATTTGTGTTTATGGCAATGGGTACAATCTCATCAGCAAGAGCTAAACACTATGCAATTGGTTCCTTCTGGACAAACCACAAAAGCACCTTCACGAAGCGGGGTCTATGAACTTTTTGTGCTTATAAATACCAATTCCATGCTGCTTTAGGGTTTATCTACTCTTTTTTCACTGAAATTAAGATTATTCACTTTAGCACATTTCTGTTTTATCCAGTATATATATATATATACACACACACACACAGTTAGCCAGTTTTAAATCTTCCCAAGCAAACACATTTTGAGGCATTTTGTCTGTTGTTTTATGTCTTGATTAATTAATATATTGTTCTATGTGTATTTAGATGGATAAGAGTTGGATGCAAATTCCAACTAGGGTTCATCCACTGTATTTGCAAGGAATAGAAGATTTCATTCAGTTTGCTAGTGGTCATTTTGATGGTTTAAATAGAGGGCACTGTCCATGTCGTAGTTGTAAAAACAAGCTAGTAAGGCAACTAAAAGAAGTGGAGGATCATTTATACAAGTATGGAATGTATAAACAATATACGACTTGGATATATCATGGAGAGAATAAACAATTTAAAATAAAATAATTAATAAAAAAAACAAAAAAATTAAAATAAAGACATTTTTTGGGGGGTTTATTCATTTTCAAAAAAAGAAAAATCCTTAGTTTATTTATTTATTTTTGTGTGTGAAGGACATTTTGGGTATTTCATTATTCAAATTAAAGAATTATCTTTATTTGCTCAATTTGAAAAATGTAAGGTTTTTTTGAACACCACGGGGTGATTGTTTATTCATTATATAGCAGGTTTTTTTTTTTACACTTTACCCAAATATTATAACCATATATACTAAAAATTGAGTGTTATGCTATGTGGATATATACTTTGGACTAAATTAGACATAATATATTCTCATTATATTCTACGGAGTACTTCTTATTTACAAGAATTTTAGACTATTCATGCATCTTTGTAGAGTACTAGCATCTATACAAATTTGACATGATATGAACCCCTTCAAAGCTAATGACCAAGTAAGCATAAAAAATAAATGGAAAATTTGAAGTTTAAAGAATAAAAGTTTTGAAAAAAATATATTATATCTTTTAAATTAAAAAAGGAGTAGTTCAATAATTGAACTGGATTTTGGTTAAATTTTGGCAAGATAAAGACATATTTATAAAACCTGTGGGCAGGGAGAAAAAGGCCAAAGGAAATGGAATCGATTACTGACTTTTTTAGACAAATATCATTTGAAATTTTTTGCAAAATATTTAATTAAAGTAAGATGCTTTAATGACGGTAATCTCAAGTGAGTTGCACTTTTATCCGTTGGATCAATAGAGATGTAACGCAATGCTTTTGAGCAAAATATGGGAGCAAAATCTTGCTAGAGTTACACTAAATTAAATATATCAAAATAACGATCGTAATTATGAAAAGCGACAAAATAAACCGAATTAATTACCGCGCCATTGATTTACTTGCAAGTGAATTATTTTGACAATGATATATTGTGAGGAGCTCACTATGCATGTGTTGAGCACAAATGATTGTCCACTAAATGCTAATTTATTTTGGTAGTGAGTGAAAGGTTGCTACTAAGTTATGTGTGGCAAACCAACGAGGGGTTAAACTTGTTTAGTAGTGAAAGATTTGATCAAGAAAGAACTAACTTTAGTTACATTTTTTCAATAATCCATTTGAGTTACTTTTAGTTTGATAGTTTTGAATGTTTTGATCTTGAGTTTGAGTACTAGTTGTGAACAACATCTTCATTTACCGAAAAGATATGTACATAATTCAAATTGAATGTTGTGAATTTAAACAAAAGGAACTCTTAATTTTAGGTTAAAGAAGTGATTATGTACCTAGCTCTAAAATATTTGTTAAATATGTTGGAAAATATATGCTTCTCAAAGTATAAACATGTAATGTACTATATTAAAATGCTCATGTTGTGGAGAACTTTGATAGAACGAGGTTTTGGAGCCTAATCACTGGTTCAGATTACAATTATGGAAAAGTTTGACCGGTCGTACTATTTTAGACCGATTACACTTGTGTGAGTGAAGACCATTAGATTTTGGAGGATTTCAACTGGTCATGCTATTTGCCACTAGTCGCACTTGTCCAAGGGTGATTTGTTAGTATGAAGAAGTTTTGAAAATAGGGTTTGGATAAGTTTAACTGGTCGCAAATAGTGTGTCACCGGTGTTGTGTCGTGACAATGTCAATTATAAATTACCACTTGCAATATAACGAGCCTACTTAGAGGGTGTCGAACCACAGAGACTGTCGTAATTTATTAAGCGTCCAATTAATACAATTTTGATTCAGTAATAAAGGATCTTTTGCTTTGGTGTGTGTCACAAATATAAAATAAAATAAAATAAAATAAAGTAAAGAGATCAGAGAGAGAGAGATAGGATATATCTCAGGGATTGACTTCACCATGAACCTCATACTATAGTCAACCGTTCAACCTTGGGATTTTAACAATTAAACTCAATAACATTCATTTAATTCAGGTTTAAAGAAAGATGTTTCATGAATTTCAACTAACAATAACTTATCTTCGGTTAGTACGAATTATCTACCTAGCTACTTCTAATTAATGTTGTAGTATAACTCGTTTTCCTTAGGCATAGCCTATTAAAACATTAATTTATGAAAAACGTTGGAACACCATTACATACACTAAGAATAGGTTGAAAACAATTTAAGAACAATTAAATCTAAGACAAAGTATTAATCATTCAAAAACCATTACTTCATTAAAACACCAATTGATTTAAGTCAATTGTTCATAATCATGTAATCAAGATACATAAATAATTAAATTCCCAAAGTTAGAACAATCAAACTATAATACTCGAATTCGAGTTACATCAATGCCTTAAGAGAGGAATTAGCTACTCATGACAACGTAAGATATCATTTGTGTTGTTGTAGTCTTCATCATCATAGACTGCATTTCTCTTCTCAGGATCTTCACATTCAATACTTCAAAATAACTACATAAACCCTAAAAGTTGCCACTAGATCTAGAATATCTTATATGAAGAAGAGAGAAAAATAGAGAGTTTTTCTGTGGCCTTGTGCCTCCTTTTATAGAAGAACTGACTTTTAATAAGGCTTAGATGGGCTTTAGCTCTTCTGGGGTCATCTTGGCCTGTTTGGGATGAATTGTGACTTAATTAAAATAAATCCCGTAGCTTAAATTCCAACTTAACAACAAAGGCTCGAGCAGAGAAGTTTCTACTTGAGCTTTTTGGCATGTGCTCGAGCCTTTTATATGGTGCTCGAGCAGAACTTCTATACTAAGCCAAATTTCTTTAATTATTTTCCGAAGCGTCTTTTTCATCAACACTTAGAATATTTTTGAGAATTTTCTTCATAATGCTCGATCACCTTAGCTTGGTGCTCGAGCTTTGGGACTTTTGCTCGAGCTTTTTGGCAAAGGCTTAAGCCTTTTGACTTCTGCTCGAGCCTTGGCAACATGGAATTTTTGAAGCGTCTTCCGAGGGAGTTTCTGCTCGAGCCCTTTTGCAAAGGCTCGAGCACCTTGAGTCTCTGCTCGAGCAGAAAGATCTCTGCTCAAGCTTTTTGGCCTTGGTTACTTTTCTTGCTCAGTTGACTTTGTGCTCGAGTCCTAGAACTTGTGCTCGAGCTTTGGTATTTAAACTTATCCAAAATCACCATTTTGACTCCAAGCTTGCTTCAGATGATTGGCAACAATTCTGTAAACTTCGATATCAATCTTTTCATCATAAAATCCCAGTTTTAACCGTTTCTTTGGGAAAGTACCTATAAACACGGAGTAAACATAAATCAGTCTAAAACTGGATAAAAATACTACTTAAGGTCTTAACATACGTATATTTAGGGGCTCAAATATGCAATATTCAGCGTTCATCAACTGGTCACACTTTGATAAAAGTTACGCGAAGAAGATTCCATTGTTTATTTTGGACTTTCCAAAAGTCTTAGGATTGTGAGTCAAGTTAATTTCCATTAAGAGAGGATTTATATACCAACCTTAATAAGATTTTAGGGCATGAGAGAGAGATTGTGTTGTGCTTACACAAAAGAGAGAGCTAGAGATAGATTGGGAGGAAAAATTCTCCATTATAATCCTTTATCTTTTTCATATTGAAATTATTCAGTGCTCTTCATACGTAGCCCAGAGTTTGGGTGAACCAAGTATATTTTGTATTGATTGTATGATTATTTCTTTTTTGATTGCTTATGTGTTTTACTTATCATACATCATTGTTTAGGGTTTTTGTAGCAGCATGTTTGTGTTCTATCAATCATCTGCCTACAAGGATTGATGAATAAGCCTGTAGTCGAGAGCATTTACAAGGATTGATGAATAAGCCTGTAGTTGGGAGCATTTGGTTAAGGAGTTGCAAAGCCTAAGGGCATCATTCAGCAACTGATTATTGGTAGAGTAAAAAGGATGTGAGTTTGAGTCGCAAAGCCTAAGGGCATCATTAATCAATTGATTCTTGATAAAGTAGAAAGGATAGTGGATCATTTCGCTCGAGACTTGCAAAAGTCTTCATAGTTTTCTCCATATTAAGTTTTTCACGCTAAAATCCTACTATCATCTTGAGCTTTACATTACCCGTACTTTATTTATTGCTTTGTGGGTTATTCTTAGTTTCGATAAAATTAAAATAAATAAAAATTGTATAAAAATACGAATTGAATCTATTTACCCTTAGTAATTTTCTAAAATTGAATTATGCAATCATTTCCTATAGTACTCACAAATAATGGTGCACACAGGTTGCTTCTTGTTGCAACTCATATACTTTTCCCTAACGGACAAAACATCGTGTGGCCTTTTCATATTATGCAACTACCATTGCTTCTTGTTTTTTGGCCTCTTGTCATCTCACTCACACTGCATGCAATGGAGTGGTGCCTATCTTTTTGCATATGATACTAAGTTACCAACTATATATATTCAATATGTGTGTGTGCACACCATTTTCGGAGGATTAAAATATTTTGAAAGTGAGGAACTCAATAAATAAACATTAATTGTGATGAATTTCAGAAGTTTAAACTGTAATGTTAAAACTTGATTAAAGTTTGTGAATATAATATACTCCACTTAGATATATTTTTTTTTTACTGTATACAGAATCAACACTTAGATAATGACCTTTCGTAACAACAGTTTTTTTTTTGTTTTTTTTCTTTTTTTCTAAAAAAAAAAATAAATATTGTCTAATAATTTTAAAAGGATACAGTATTAACTAATGTTTCTCATAGTTTTTAACAAATAATGAGAATTTTGTCAAAAAAAATGCATTTCTTAATTAAATGATATATTTGGAAATTGGAATGTCACACTAATCTACTGACATACAGAGTAAAGTTTTTAAATAGTGTGACAACATTTTAGTTACTTTACTATAGTGGCTTTTGCATTAGTGTGGATATATTTAAGTGGACTTGGTGAATTCAATGCGACAAGGAAACTTTTCAGACAAATTTTTTTTAATTATTTATTTATTTATTAAAAGTTATTCAAACACAATTTTCACTATTTTTTTTTTCTTTTCAAATCCTTTCAAATCACTATTAATGAATTTGTAGGTGTTTATCTATTTAGATACATTTGATAATATATTTTGAATATTATCTTAAAAAAATATCATTTAAAATAAAATTAATTTTTATTGACAATATCTTCACTTAACGTTGAATGTTAAAGATTGAAATTAAAAAAAAAAATCAAGAATTTTGAAAATTTTAATTACTGCTTAAATAAAGCAGAACTTAAAATTCAACTATTAAAAATTTTAATTCTTCATTTTCATTTTATTAAATACCACCTTAGTATAAATAAAATATAGTCTTAATCCGTTGTAAAAAATAAAATTAAAACAAGATATAATTCAATAAAAGATCTAATAATTTTTTTTTCCCTAATTAAGATGTAATTGTTGGGAAACTTGCAAGTTTTTAAAATTTTTTGAGGGATTTTCATACATAGATTTTGATTCATCACATAGAGATAAATTTTATACAAAAAATAAAATATGATATATCATTCAATTAATAAATTGAATAATTACATTAAAGGTTTAAGTAAACCTTTTAAATCTTTCCTCTAAAGTGAATGTTCTCACTTATTGTAGATCTCTTAGCAAGATTATTTCTCATTCTTCTTGATAGTAATATTTCCTTTAGGAATTACCAATATACCTCGATGAATGACCTTGGAGGCAAGGCTTATGGTAGCCTCTTTTAGAAGAGAAAGTAAATCCTAAAAACTAGAGAGAGAAAATATATTCTTTCTTTTCTTCTAAAAGTCTACCTTAAAATATACATCGACCCATGTATATATAGGCAACATGAAGATAAGGAAAGAAAATAATAAATCCTTTTCAATCTCTAATTCATATATCTCAATTCTAATAGAACTCCAATATCAACTTGGGTTATGGGTGAGAATCTTTTAGGCTTACTATTTTCTTGGCTACTATAAATTAATAATTAGTCTGGTTCATTAAACCATGAACCCAATTCAATTAATTCGTAAATTAATTTTTACTCCACTAAAAGAAATTAATTGCACTCCAATTAAATAGTAAATAACCTCTAAGTTAATGTTGCATTTTGACCCCTCTATGCATAATTATTTATCGGATTATAAAGCCATCAATCCGACAACATAATTAATATAATGATTTTATTACCTTCGATTATTTCCGGCTTGATCACAATAAAAGTTGGTTTGACAAAAATAATAATTTACTAAATAAATATATAGAAAATATTTTGTCTAAAACATACGAAGGCCTTCGAATTTACTTTGTGATCAACCATAATCAATACAAAATAAATACAAGTAGCAATGATGCAAATATTGAAAATATAACCCTCTAACTATTAATTGAATAATTACCCAAAGTGTCGGACTATAGATTCTAAAGATTTCGCGGAACAGATCAAAGTAATTACTAATTAATAAAAGAGTCTATACTTCTCTCATGCTTAAGAGTTAAATGCCACGACAATGATAGGGTACAATTGCATACGACGGCTCTCGCAATATATCTCAACCTAACACGGATCCAGTTCAAGTCTTAGTTAATAATGAGTCCATCCATAATTACTGACTATGAACTATTTATGATTGTAATAACCCGGTTATTTTTCTTCTTTTCATTCTCTCAAATTTTATGGATAAATTTTTTTTGTTGATTTCTTTTTCCGAGTTTTCTTTTTTTCGTCACTTTTTCATTATCTTTTCATTTTATGTAACCTATTGGGTTGTGCTCAGATTTGATTCTAACCTTGCATGCATTCATTTTACTTGATTTCTTTGTGATCCACATTTTTACTTTTGTAAAAAAACATGCTAGATGTTTACTTTTGCTCGTAGGAGTATAAATGCAAAGATTTTTGAAAATTATTTTCTTTACTTGGAGTATTTTTCGTAATTATCTTTTGATGAAATTTTGTATTTAAGGCTTTTTTAAATGTATCTTTTGAATGACACTTCATTTTGGGCTTTCTGAAAAGCATGCTAGATGTTTACTTTTGCCCGTAGGGGTATAAATGTAAAGATTCTTGAAAATTGTTTTATTTACTTGGAGTGTTTTTCGTAATTATATTTTGATAAAATTTTGTATTTAAGGTTATTTTAAATGTATCTTTTGAATGGCACCTCATTTTGGGCAGTATGATAAATTCACTTTTTGAGTTATCTAGTGAGGGACATTTGTGTAATTATGAAAAGTTTTCGGAAAAGTTTCTCGTTTTGGGTTCGAACTTCCATAAGGGATTTATTTTCACTTTTTATGGACTCTGACACTTCTGGAATATTTTTCGGATTTTTATTTCATTTATTTTGAATTTTCAAAACCCGTTAGTCGTTAATCTTATCTGGGGTATATCTCTTTACTCGGGACTCGATTTTTGACTCTGTTTCTTCCGTTGACCTTAGAATTCCATTCCAAAACTTTTTTGTTCATAGACCATCGGCATTTGAGTGCGTCTTCACTGATTTCACTTTTTGGACCCGGACGTGGCCTGTTCGGACTATTCGGGACACCTTTTTGACCTATTTAGGGTTAGTGGATGAGAGAGAAAATACTCTAAGTTTTTATTTCCTAAAGTAGCAGCCACTATCCTCCATTGAGAACCTTAGAGCTGCCTTTTCTCTTTCCTCTTTTCATCTATTTCCTCTTTGATTTTCATTTTTGCGGTTTATACATTTTTTATCTCCTCAATGACGCGGTCATTTCTATCCGATCGGTTTCCGATTTGTAGCACTTTGATTTTTGAGCTGAGAGTTCAAGCTTGGATTTGGGTCTTCTCACTTAAGGATTCTTACTCTCTTTGTTGTCCCCATCAAAACCTCAAAGTTTCGTCGCATTTTGTGGAGTTTGATTTCTGTGGGATTTGAGATTTTCATTTCAAGTGAGGTAGGGGGTGTTTTATGTTTATAATCTTAATGATTTTTTGAACTTCGTTAATTTTTCGCCGTCTATCAAATGGTGTGCTCGGTAACACTTATAACTTTCTAAAAATTATGATGTTGCCCCTAGAGCTAAACTTGTCCGTTTTTAAAACTTCGTTTTCGCATTTTTGTTTTCTTTGAAGTTCCGTGGTTTCATAGGAAGCCATGTTTGTGTTTTAGGGATGACGTACATCTCTTGAGACTTTTTTTGTACGTGAAATGACCATTTTGCTCTTGGGGCATATTTGGTTTATTTTCACCTCTTGTTTCCGTATTTGTTCTTGTTTCCGCTTTCGCATTCCAGATCCGTTATCGGGTCAATTTTCAGGTCGCATTGATTTATCCGGGTTGTGAAAACTCATAACGTCATAATGAAAACTATTTATATTCATATATTGATTGCCATCACATACATATATAAATATCTCTTGTAATCTAGTGGAAACTATCAATTCTATAATGAATTGAAACATAATACACTGAATTCACTAATTGTATAAGGCATAAATATTTCACATATGTTAGGAACATATGTCTCTTTAATCCAAATAAGAATTTGCTATGACAGGGTATATAAATCCCAACACTAATAAGTTTAAATTAAGATGCATATTGTTTGATTTGGTTTGATTTTATTTTTACATGAAGAACATTAATCATTAGCTTATGTGATTGCATTTTATTGATTGGTATTTTAGAAAGGTGGGATAAATAATAAATTGATACGTGGGATAAATAATAAATTGATATAAGGGATATTGTTATATTACAAACCAAATGAACTAAGGGAGAATTTGCATATTTTGTATATAATGAGCGATTTTTTTTAAAAAACTTTATCCTAAAAATAAATAAATAGGACATTATATAAATCTAACATTTATTATTTTTCAAAATGATTGTTTTGAAATTCAAATGAAAAATAATGTACATGTTATTGGAGTTTTCTATTGAAGCACGGTAAGAGAGAGTTCATTCTTATCCATTCAATACTACGGACAAATCTACCATTTATTATTTCACAAAGTGACGGTTTTAAAATTCAAATGAAAAATAATATAAATGTTATTGGAGTTTTATACTAGCACACAGTGATGAGTGAGTTCATTCTTATCCATTCAATAATACAGACAAATATAACATTTATTATTTCACAAAGTGAGTGTTTTGAAATTCAAATAAAAAATAATATATCCATTCAATAATACAGACAAATATAATATTTATTATTTCACAAAGTGACTGTTTTGAAATTCAAATGAAAAATAATGTAAATGTTATAGGGGTGACGAGAGAGAGAGAGAGAGAGAGAGAGAGAGAGAGAGTTCATTCGTATCTATTCAGACAAGCCTAACATTTATTATTTGCCAGTGATTGTTCTAAAATTCAAATGAAAAATAATATAAATGTTACTGAAGTTTTATACGGACACATGTTGAGATAATTCATTCTTATCCATTTAGTATTAGACAAACCTAACATTTATTATTTCATAAAGTGACTGTTTTAAAATTTAAATGAAAATAATATAAATGTTATTGGAATTTTATACTGACTTACATTGATGAGAGAGTTCATTCTTAGCCATTCAGTACTACAAACAAACCTAACATTTATTATTTCATAAAGTGACTATTTTAAAATTCAAATGAAAAATAATTTAAATGTTATTGGAATTTTATACTGACTTACATTAATGAGAGAGTTCATTCCTATCCATTCAGTACTACAGACATACCTAACATTTACTATTTTATAAAATTATTGTTTTAAAATTCAAATAAAAAATAATATAAATGTTATTGGAGTTTTCTACTAGCCCACAATAATGAGAGAGTTCATTCTTATTTATTTATTAGAATCGCAAATTCTATTAATTGAAATAGCAACAATTTTTTTTTTTGGATTTTTGTATCATTAATCAATATTCAAATTGGCCAAGAATGGACCCCATGGTTAAGATTGAATTTTCTAGAAGATTGAGTTTAAACGCTAACGAAAACCTAACAAGTTCTCACTCTTTTTGCATATAACACACACACACACACACACACACACACACATACCATAATTTGGAACTAAATAGTTTCTCTTTCTTTACAAATCTACGGCACACACAAATGCAAACATAAAAGATTAATACTTGAGGCCTTACGCGTAATAATAGAATGCTCAGAAACACTTGATTGAGTAGAATTGTATTTAATTTATTGCTAATATTCCAAAGCTCTGTAACTATAATGCACACGGAATACTTGTAGGTGAAGGCAGTTAAATTATTGTTCCAACAAAAGTTTCTTGTAGGATTAAAAATTTCTTGATTTTGGCTCTTTATTTTTCAACGTAAAATGTTTTTATTATAGAACATTCTAGATGTATAATTTTTTTTTTTTTTCTTGTAAAATGAATGTTCCCTTTTTATTTTGTGGTGTTTGGCTTCAATTCTAAAAATATATTCCTTTCATAGTTAGCAAAATGCTCAATGAAAAAAGAAAAAAAGAAAAAAAAAAAAAATGGTACGTGATACTTACAAGATTTTTTTTTTCTTAAAAAGTACGTTTAAAATTTTGGCATAAAAAAAGGATAAATCATGAAAACTCACACACACACACACACACATATATACATACATACACGGATAAAATACAATTGCTAATGAAAATCATGGTAACAAATATGGTAAAAAATTATATATAATTTGTTTACATAAATTATAATAATTATCACTTTTATACCATTTTGTTAGTTTTTCCAAAGATATTCTAAATATTAAATGAAATTAGAAGGGTGATGAACTTGCGAAAGTCATATAAAACAATGATGTTCTTTTATTTCCCAACAAATTAAATAGAAATTTAATTACTAATCTCAATTACTATATATGACTTTAACAAAGTGTGTATAACATAGTTGAAATAATTGATCACAATATTTAATGAAAAACCTAAATATTTAGGATTGTGTAATTATGGTTATGACTTACAAAATATAAAACTATTAAATCTGCTATTGGTTGGAGAATGAAATTGTTAGGTTAATCACTGGTTGTGGTACTATAATTGCACACTTTATAAAAAAATAATAATAATAATTGAAAAATAATTAAAAGTAATATAAATAAAAAAATTATATAATTGTAGTAACTTTGATCATGTATACCTAATTTAATACGCTTATCATACCATTTATCTAAAAAAAAATATGAGTATTATTCATTAAGATAAAAATTTGTATGGAGATTGGATTTTTTTTTTTTTTTTTTAATAAAAAACAATTATAAGCACATAAGTGTATTATATGGTGTAAAACGCTTCTTGCTAACTATGCTTCCTTTAAATTTTTTATCAATTTATTTCTATGACGGAGAATTATAAGTAAACCAAAACGATGATAAAGCTGATAATTAAAATAAGGAGAATAAAATTATTACATGAGTTCATTACATAGTCTAATTAAAAGCACAACATTCAAATTTTACTAAAAACTTAATACTGGGGAATCCCTCCGGAGGATTTAGCAACGGGAATGAAAAGCTTTCCTCCCTTTTCAAAATACATTTCAACAAGACTAATTCTTACTTATTTTCTTCACCAATCTATCATGAGTTAAACGACATCAATGAAGTTTTTGCCATTGCAATTCGGACATTTCGGGTCGTTTTCAGACACCATGATGTACATATAACAACGCTGGCAACCCTTCAAAATCAACGACGGTTCATGAAGATTGTAGGATTTGAGAAAAGCATTGTTAGGCGAGCGCTCCTTGGGCATGCATGAACGACAGGATAATGTTGGTGCAGACACTGATTTGCGAAACAATTTATTTTTTTTGTTTACCCTTGGTGGTGATAGCTTAAGATCCAAATCTATGGTTGAATTCTCCCAATTTGACCTCATCATTTCCATTTTAGTGAGGTGTTTCTTTCCATATTCCTTTGTAAAACGTCTTCTTTCGATCTACAAGAAACACACATAAATGATTATTATTTTCCAAACATAAATAGAAATAAAAACATTGTCGACAAAATAATTACATCAATTTATGTATAGTTAGCCACGGCTAGTTTGATGGTAACTCGAAAATATAATAAGAGTGCAAGTAAAGAAACATGAAAAATTCTTTAATTTATACACATGCACACATATGAAAGATTCGACAATACAATCTAATGAAAATGTAGGGCTTGGATCCTCTTTCAGATAGCACAGAATGCCAGTTAAAGGTAGGTTTAAAGGAGAGGATCCAATACAGGAAATATGAGGTATTTTACCTTCTTGCGAGAGTTCTTCTTCGTGCAAAAAGGGTGATTATAACGAAGAGAAAAAGGGACCTCGCGGAGATGATCCTTGCTTAAACTAATCATAGCATCAAGATCACCCGTCTTTGGAACACCATTGTTAGCTATAGTTCCTTGATGGTTTTTCAAGTTTGAGGCCATTGCTTGAAAAATGAGAATGAATAATGGTTTTTTCTAAACGCATTTATTTATAGGGAAAGTCGGTTGTACATATGCATAAGTGAAAGAACCTGGTTTTGGAGTTCAACTTGTTGGACTTGTTAGGATTCAAGGGATATAATTTAATTCGAGGGATATTGGGATAAATTTAATTTGTTGGTTGATTATTATTATTTTTTTATCATAATTATTGCAAAATTAATATAAGTAAATGATAAAGCAAGACCACATTGTTTGGTGCAATGATAAAAGTTTTGGTTATTACAAATGTAACCTCGAATATAAGCAAGCTCTTTACAGGAAGAAAACAAGTTTGAGATTGAGGGAGTCACTTTTGTGCAAATAATATGAAAGAAATACCCGAATGGCATGGACCTACCATAGGACCAATGGGGGTAGATGCGTCTATTGGATTTTTTATATTTTTATTTTATACCTCAATTTTTTTAGAATTTATGAAGATGCCCCCACTAAAATTATACTTCACCTCCACTTGATTATTTATTTATTTATTTTTTTGTATTTTATACTTCAAATTTTTGAGAATTTTGAAGATGCCCCCACTATATAACAATTCGTTCCCATTAATTTTTTTTTTTTAAAAATTTATGAAGAAAACTCCATTGAAATTATAAAAACAGACCTACTATATAAATTTGCCCCCACAAATTAAAAGACAACTCCCACTCACAAAATTTTTTGGGTCTGTCACTGCCTGTATCATTGTTCTTAGCATTATGATTAGTGAGAACTGCATTGCGTAATGACGTAATACGAAACAATAATCTCATGAATTCTTTAAACATATATGCCTAATTTAGTCCAAAATGTATATACATGGAGCATACCACTCACTTTTTAGTATATATTGTTATAATATTATAAGTTAAACATATACATGGTCTAAATTCATACATACATACATATTTATATATATATACATGGAGCATACCACTCACTTTTTAGTATATATATATATATATATATATATATATATATATATATATATATATGTATGTATGTATGTATGAATGAATGAATTTAGACCCTGTATATGTTTAACTTATAATATTATAACAATATATACTAAAAAGTGAGTGGTATGCTCCATGTATATACATTTTGGACTAAATTAGGCATGATATATTCTCATTATATTCCAATTCTTATTCACGGGAATTTGAGACCATTCATGCATCTTTGTAGAGTACTAGCATCCTAGATTTGACATAAATACGACACCCTTATGGATGTATTCATGCTTCAAAGGTAATGACAAAGTAATCATAAAAAAAATAGAAAATATGAAGTTTAAAGAAAAAAAAAAAAATTTTAAAAATTATTTCCTTTAAAATTCAAAAAAGAGTAGTTCAAAATGTCATTTTGAAAATTTGAACCAAAGTTTGGTCAAATTTTGGCAAGATAAAGATGTATTAAAAAACAGTGGGAGAGAAAAGGTCCAAAGGAAATGGAATCAATTACTGACTTTCTAGACAAATGTCATCTGATTTTGATTTTTTTCTTTTTCGCATTCTTTTAATGTAGACCAAACATTTAATTAAAGTAAGATGCTATAATGACGGTACTATCAAGAGAGTTGCATCTTCATCCATTGGATCAACAGAGTTGTAATGTAATGCTTTTGAGCAAAAGATGGGAGAAAAAGCTAGTCGTGAGAAAGCTCTTTATTGTAAACTGTCCTGAATTAAATAATATCAAAGTAACGATCTTAATTTTGACAAGCAACAAAATAAAAATATTAATGATGCTTATATTTTTACTATTATCACTTATGGCACCACTAATTAACTTGCAAGTGAATTATTTTCACAATTGAATATTGTGATGCCACTGTACATATGTTGAGAGCTTGAATTCTCAACCTTCTATTTTGGAAGGCAAAAAAAATATCACTAGATTACACCTTTTGTAATTTGGAATTTTCTTTGGAGTTCTTTCTTTATAATTAGAATGGTAAAGTTAATGCTTACCCTCGATTTTATGTAGCTCTAGCACAAGGCTCAAACTTTCAAATAGCTTTAAGTGATCCAAATTTGTTTGGTAGAAGTTACAAATTGAGCACCTAGTGTTAACACATTTACGAGTTTTATTTTTTCCTTAGCAAGAAACAAATGCCCCCATGTGTCTTTATAGGGATTTGAATCTTCACCTTCCATTTTGAGAAGTTGAGGACATATAATTAGGCTACATTCATTAGTTAAAATCTACAATATTAAACTTTTTTTTTCTTCTAACAATGGTGGTATTGGATCTCTTAGAGCATCACATAATTTACTACCGAGCACGTGCACTTGTTTGTTTGCCACATGACTTAGTAGAGACATTTTTTTCACTATCAAGATAAAATAGCATTCAGGGGACGCTAATTAGTGCTAAACACATGCATAGTGAGCTCCTTACAATATTTAATTGTCAAAATAATTCACTTGCAAGTAAATCAATGGCACCGTAAATGACAATAACAAAAAGATGAGCATCATTAATTCTTTTTATTTTGTCGCTTGTTAGAATTACGATCGTTACTTTGATATTTAATTCAGTGTAACTCTGGTAAGATTTTGCTCCCATATTTTGCTCAAAAGTATTATGTTACATTTCTATTGATCCAATGGATGAAAGTGCAACTCACTCAAACTTCCGAAAATGAGGTAAAAATCTTTGTCATTAAAATTATCTCCTTAGAGTTCAAGAAAGTTAAACTCATACACCCATCTCGATTGCTTCAAGTCTACTTATTAAACTCATACACCCATCTCTATTGATAAATAATTTTATGGCTTATAGAAAGATAAATTTTATGTTAAATCCTTTTGGGCTGGTTTCCATTTGGGCCCAACAAAAAATCTAGACTGGGCTTGGGTTGATTGGGCTTGAGTATGTTTGGTTGAGTTACTTCACCCTATCAGCACACTAACTTAAAAGCCCTGTTTCAATTGACATGGAGTCTACTTGAATCTACTCTAATATGCTGAAGGGCACTCTCCTAAAGTAGCTAAAATGGTTGGTTTTTTCCCGCTCGTTTTGGGAGTTTGATTTCGAATCCTGGAACAAAAATAAAAAATATAGAAAAAAAAGAATAAGAAAAAGAAAAAGCGTGAAGTTCGAATCCTCTGTCGTACAACAAGTCACACAAGTCACACGTGTATGTAAGTAATTATGGTTGATAACGTGTAATATGCATCCTTAACTTGGAATTAGTCTAACCCTTCAGTGTTTTGAGGATTAGGGTGTCCTCTTCTCGAAGTTGGTCTTTTGTCATTTCTAAAGGGGTGCAGCTAAAGTAGACTTTCTTTCAAATGATTCACCTAATGCACCTTTTAATAAACACCTTAATTCCTTTTCTTTTTTTTTCTTTTTTTTTTTTCAAACTAATAATATATAAAACGATGTTTATGTCAACTCTGAATGTAATTGTTTAGTTTGTTCTCTTAATGTGATCCCTCCGAATCCTCTGTTGTACAACAAGTCACACGTGTATGTAGGTAATTATGGTCGATGATGTGTAATATGCATTCTTAACCCGAAATTAGTCTAACCCTTCAGTGTTGGATTAGGGTGTCCTCTTCTTGAACTTGGTCTTTTGTCATTTCTAAAGGGGTGCAGCTAAAGTAGACTTTCTTTCAAATGATTCACCTAATGCACCTTTTAATAATCACCTTAATTCCTCCTTTTTTTTTTTTTTTCAAACTAATAATATATAAAACGATGTTTATGTCAACTCTTAATGTAATTGTTTAATTTGTTCTCTTAATGTGATCCCCTAACTGAAGCCATATGGATGGCGGGTATGTTTCATGAAATCGTTAAATAATTGGACTTTATATATATGTGTGTGTGTGTGTGTGTGTGTGTGTGTGTATTATGACTTAAACCTATAATTGAGCCACCAATCATGAATGATGGCAGAGAGGAGACAGACTAGTTCATATGCACACCTTTTTGTCTCTCTAGAAACTCATTAATTTGAAGACAGCAATCTCAAGATTCCAAAACAAGGATCTCTTAATCACACGAGCATATACATGTGTGTGTGTGTGTGTGTGTGTATATATATGTTACAGTAGCAAACATTTTAATAAAAATAATTATTATAGAACAAGGTTGCTCAGTTCGTTTTGGAACTTTGGATTCGATGGAATGTTTATAGATGGAAAAAATAAAAATAAAAAACCCCGACTATTGTTGTATGTCAGTGTTGTTTGGTGATACATTGCAATTTCAAATATATCATTTAATTAAGAAATGCACTTTTAAGACAAACTTCTCATTATTTATTAAAAAACTTTGAGAAATTTTAGTTAATATCCTTTTAAGTTATTTGGCTTAGGTTTGTTATCCACTTTCGAGAGAGAGAGAGAGAGATATTAATGAGATAACATCTTTTTTTTAATACAATTGTGGTGATCGAAGGTCATTATCGAGTGTTAGATTAATTTTGTAAATTCAATATGCTTTTAGAGGTAAATTAGAGAATAAATAAATGTACGATAAAGTAATGACGCACACTTTCAAGCAGAACAAAATAATTAATTGCGTAACAAAATAATCTCGCTGAGGAAGCACAAAACCTCTAGCATTATGAGAAGAAAAAGTAAATCTAAACAATAAAAAAGTTCTTTTATTTTTTAATTTTTGATCAACACGTGAGTGGTTTAACAATACTAAACCCCTACTTTTAAAAAGAGGTAAAAAATTCGAATCTCAGTAGTGACTAACAACCCAAATGAGTAGCAATTAATGAATTTGAGTATAAGAACACAAATTTTGTGAGAAACACTGTAAGCAAGTGTTAGCATTACAATATGAACTTCTGAAAGTCATGAAAATGTTTATCTATTGAGTTCATAACTTGAAAATGTTTATTAACCTTGAAAATGTGTGTACAAACAGTAATTATTATATGATTCGGTCAATCATAATATAATATGTAAATAAAAATTTAAATAAAATTAATATAATTATTTGCATGTAAAATTGTGATAAGCCAAGATCATGTGGTAACATGTAAAAAAATTCTTATACACACAATATATATATATATATAGTTATTCACTTGTTCTTTCTTCTGGTACCTTCATTATTCCACATGCAAGAAGATAAGAAGCACTCCATTGCATGCAGTGTTAGATGACAAGAAGCCAAAAAAAAGAAGTAATAGAAATTGCATCATATGAAATGGCAACACATTTTTTATTTTTTATTATTATTTTTTGTCTGTTAGTGAAAAATACAACCTACATGTGTACACCAGCAGTCACCAAATTTTGTGATTCACCAACGTGGCTAAGATTTGGCAGGTGTGATTCATATACCAAATAATCATATATCATGAGGCACCACCATCAATTGCATAAATGAAGCTCTCCTGAATGAATTGATGATGCAACAAGAGTAGGACCCACTCTATATTGTCTTCTCATATTGTCTATATTATACATAAAAATGGATTAACGGGGACATGCACTTTAAATTGTATACATAAATGATCAAGTCAGTAGCGATACCAAATTTTTACTTTTTAAAAGAAAGTTAGGGTTTGACCATCTATGAAGGCATGTGTACGAGTAACAACTAAAAAAAAAAAAAAAAATTATACACATAAATGCTCTTTCCTTTTTTACCCCCTAGAGCAAAGAAACATTTATTGACAATAAAATATGCTTGTGTGGTACAAATGTCTCACCCAAAAGATAAGGATACATTTAAGAGTCAACTTGATGTGTTCATTACCCTACGGGGTGGTCTTATTTCATATGTGTATAACACTTGAATGAATGTGAGATTATTTGGGTGCTTTGAGTTAAATTAGCTTATAATAATGTTAGTATTTGCTAATTTTACATACTTATTTTTACAATTTTAAAAACGTGTCTAGTATATTCGGCGTCGTGGGCCAGACACATTATAACAGTTTATGCCCGTACGTGTTGTGTACGTGCTGCGAGTATACAACACGGAAGATTGCGATGTGCCCCGTGCAAGGTGCACCGGGCACACCAAATACCTGCTCCAAGTAGGAAGTAGGAGACATACTTGGGTCAAAACTTGTCCAACCCATATAAATATTGTTCACTTTACATACTTTTCTCTTAATACCTTTTAATTTTATTCAAAATTAATCTACATAGTTAAAAAAGTGCCCACACGTAAATATAGACAAACTTCCCTTCCTCTTCCCATTACCTATAAAATGAATATAGGTACTACATCATATGCCTAATATAATAATAATGGTCATGTGGTTCAAAGCATCTGACAACATTAAGCCCAGATTATCCAAATTACATTTTTTTTTTCGAAAGATATCCCAATTACGTTTCAATAGAGAAGGAGTGTGACTTGTGACCTGGTCTTGGACCCTCTGAATGGCTTATTCAATGGACAGAGTGCCAAATGGGGTAAAGAAAGAGAGAGAGAAGCAAGTATATTATTGTAAATGAGAGGCCAGTCATTAGTGTGTGGTTGTGTGTGTCTCAACTATGTCTCCATAAAGAACTCAATTGATTTTTTATTTTTATTTTTAATGCTTTTCTTGAAGCTTCTCTGCATAGGTTATTTACATTTTTCACCTAAATCTCTTAGAATAACAATTGGGTCCTTTTCAATTACTATAATAACAAAAGAGCTTTGATAGGCTGACTGAAACAAGAGAGGGGCTAGTGGGAGGTCAGCCTAAAAAAAAAAAAAAAAACGTTTCCATAAACAAAGCAGTGTCAATGGTGTATACAAAAAACCTGAAAAATCATGCCACGCATGAAGAGCCAAGCTAAAAGTCCTCATATGGAAAGTGACTGGTGTTACGATATTTTGATTTCTCTAATGGTGCGTGCACTCTTGGTGAATTGTTCATTGCAGTCCCCTAATCAAATATAGCTTTTATCTTCTAAATTTGCTTCCAGTGGCACTTGAATTTCCTTTTGCAATTTTTTTTTTTTTTTTTTTTTGGCAAAAACCCATTATTTCATATTGTCATTTTCTTATTTTTCAACATATTCTTGAATCGGCGAGAGTATTGTCACCTAATAGATATCCCTAGTAATTTTAGGCTCAATTCACATCCTGGCATATGCATTCGTCAAGGGGCTGCAAACGAGGCGAGCAGCGATTCAAGCAGACGAGTAGGCGCTTGAGATTGGCTCTAATGTTACAAACTTTGTTCAAGAATTTGAGCTTAGGTTATTTAATACACAAACAATCTCAAATGAGCTCCTAGTCAAGTGGATCATAATGCAACTCGTTTATTTGGTGTAAAGAATTTTAGAGCTCCTTTCAAAAGTAAGTTTTCACTCAATTTCTCACAAATAATCTTGAAATGAGAATCTGATTGAACCAATCTTGCCCAATTTAGTAACATGGTTTGTGTTAATAGTCAAGTCATGGACCTAAAATTTACTGTAGTTGGTTTGAAAGTTGAAACTAAATTAATGGATACAGCAGAAAAAGGGGGGGCTGTATATAGCAGCCTGAAAACATGTTAGAAAAAGGGTTCCCATATTATTTAATTCTGGTTGAAAAAAGTACTGTTATATATATATATATGTATGTATGTATATGTTTGTTGTAATGGGGACATTAAATAACAACAAAAAGTTTTCAAACCTATAATCAAATGCCCCACATGATGGGGTTGTAACTCACCCCACTTCTTTTCCACCTTCCCTATCACCCTTTTCTTTATATCCCCCATGCTATTCCTTCAATCATCATTAATATCACAATCCCAAACCACACACAGCACACACTCACAACTCATTTGTCTACAAAGAAAGGAAAAACCATTTGAAAACTACTACTCAACATAGGTGTTAGAAGATGAAGATCCCTTCTCTGTTCAAGAACAAAGAAACAAGGCCTCCATGGCAATGGCCCTTGTGCAAGCACCCCAACACTCACTCTTTTCGAGCCGGGGATGGCGTGCTCAAGGCCATGGACTCCGCCTTCTTCAACCCCTCTGATGAGGTTGAAACACCGGAGTCTTGGTTTACAAAGTCATCGGACACTGCTAGCTTCACAACTGATCAATCAGAGGACTTTGGAGGGGAGTCATTGGAGGTGATCATACGCGGCGTGCAATCAGAGAGGCTGTTTTTCACTTGATGTGTTCATGTAAAAATTGTGATAAGCCAAGATCATGTGGTAACATGTAAAAAATTCTTATACACACGATATATATATATAATAGTTTTTCACTTGTTCTTTCTTCTGTTACACCTTCATTATTCCACATGCAAGAAGATAAGAAGCACTCCATTGCATGCAGTGTTAGATGACAAGAAGCCAAAAACACATAAAGTAATAGAAATTGCATCATATGAAATGGCAACGCATTTTTTATTTTTTATGTTATTTTATTTTTTGTCTGTTAGTGAAAAATACAACCTACATGTATTTCACCAAATTTGTGATTCACCAATGGGGCTAAGATTTGGCAGGTGTGATTCATATACCAAATAATCATATATATCATGAGGCACCAACATCAATTGCATCAACGAAGCTCACCTGCATGAATTGATGATGCAACACGAGTAGGATCCACTCTATATTGTCTTCTCATGCATAATGCCAAATAGTTTTTGTACATAAAAATGGATTAATGGGGACATGCACTTTAAATTGTACGCATAAATGTTCTTTCCTTTTTTACCCCCTAGAGCAAAGAAACTTTTCTTGACAATAATATATTGTGTAGTACAAATGTCTCACCCAAAAGATAAGAATACATTTTAGAGTTATAACTTACCTTCCAAAAATAATAATAATAATAAATAAAAATATAATATAATATAATTTAGAGTCAACTTGATGTGTTCATTACCCTTAATTCTAGTATATCCGACACCGTGCATCAGACACATTATAACCGTTTGTGTTAGCATGTGTTGTGCACTTACAGCGGGTGTACAACATGGACAATTGTGATGTGCCTAGTGCACCGGACACACTGAATACCTGCTCCAAGTAGAAAGTAAGAGACATACTTATATTAACACTTATCCAACCCATGTAAATATTGTTTACTTTACATACTTTGTCAAAACGAGTCTACATAGTTACGAGGTGTGCACACAAATAACTTCCCTTCCTCCTCCCATTACATATACAATGAATATAGGTACTACATCATATGCCTAATAATATTATTTAGCTGCCTCACCCTTTTCCTCTGTTCTCTCTCTTCCCCTTTCTCTCTTGCAGCCACTCGGCCCTTCCGTTTTGCTCCCTGCTCCCTTCCATGGGAGTGGGGAGGTGACCTTGCTTGCCTCCCACAGGTTAATAACATCGGTGTGTCACAATAAGTTTGCCCTGTGGGTGATTTTTCACGTCTTTTTTTTGTTTTTATACGGCTAGATCTGCTCTTGTTTGGTTTGTTTCCGACTCGATAGGATGGATCTGTTGTTTTCCCTTCGGCTAGATCACTTACCTCGGTTGATTTTTGTTTTTCCCTAGCTTGATTTGATCTTGTGCGGGGTTAGGTGTGTGGAGGCGCCTTGTGGATGCAGTTTTGGAGCTGTAGCCTTGATGATGGCTTGACTTTTGGTCATTCCAGTTGCTGCTCTTCTCCCTTGGTGATTTTCGTTTTAGAGCGGTGGCTCTTTCTCACCAAATCTGGAACCTGTTCTTCATTTTATTGTATTACTTCATGATTTGTATGCCTTTATTTGGCTAGACTTATGCCTCTTTACTGCCATCTTGACTTGGCCTTTGTGTCTTTTCACATGATAAAAAAAGTAATAATAATAATAATATCATATGCCTAATATAATAATAATGGTCATATGGTTCATGGCATCTGACAACATTAAGCCCAGATTATCCCAATTACATTTCAATAGGAAAGGAGTGTGACTTGTGACATGGTCTTGGACCCTCTGAATGGACAGAGTGCCAAATGGGGTAAAGAACGAGAGAGAGAGAGAGAGAGAGAGAGAGAAGCAAATATATTATTGTAAATGAGAGGCCAGTCCATAGTGTGTGGTTGTGTGTGTCTCAACTGTGTCTCCATAAAGAACTCACATGAACTTTTTTTTTTTTTTTTATGCTTTTCTTGAAGCTTCTCTGTATAGGTTATTTACATTTTTCACCTAAATCTCTTAGAATACCAATTGGGTCCTTTTCAATTACTATTACAACAAAAGAGCTCTGATAGGCTGACTGAAACAAGATAGGGGCTAGTGGAAGGTCAGCAAAAAAAAAAAAAAAAAGGTTTCCATAAACAAAGCAGGGTCAATGCTTGTATAAAAAAACCTGAAAAATAATGCCACACATGAAAAGCCAAGCTAAAAGTCCTCATATTGAAAGTGACTGGTGTTATTATATTTTGATTTCTCTAATGGTGCATGCACTCTTGGCGGATTGTTCATTGCATACTCAATTTTGATTATCTTTATTGCAGTCCCCTAATCAAATATAACTTTTATCTTCTAAATTTACTTCCAGTTGCACTTAAATTTCATTTTTTTTTTTTTTTTTTTTTGGGGCAAAAACCCATAATTTCATATTGTCATTTTCGTATTTTTCAAGATATTCTTGAATTGACGAAATTATTGTCACCTAATAGATATCCCTAGTAATTTTAGGCTCAATTCACATTCTCGTATATGTATTCGTCAAGGGCTGCAAACAAGCTGAGCAACGAATCAATCTGATGAGTAGGCGCTTGAGATTGGCTCTATAATGTTACAAAATTTGTTCAAGAATTTGAGCTTAGGTTATTTAATTCACAAACAATCTCAAATGAGCTCCTTTCAAAAGTAAGTTTTCACTCAATTTCTCACAAATAATCTTGAAATGAGCTTCTGATTGAACCAATCTTGCCAAATTTAGTAACATGGTTTGTGTTAATAGTCAAGTCGTGGACCTAAAATTTACTGTAATTGGTTCGAAAGTTGAAACTAAACTGCTGGATACAGCAGAAAAAAAGGGGGGGCTGTATATAGCAGCCAGAAAACATGTTAGAAAAAGGGTTCCCATATTATTAAATTCTGGTTGACAAAAGTACTGTTATATATATATGTGTGTGTGTGTATGTATATGTTTGTTGTAATGGGGACATTAAATAACAACAAAAAGTTTTCAAACCTATAATCAACTGCCCCACATGATGGGGTTCTATCTCACCCCACTTCTTTTCCACCTTCCCTATCACCCTTTTCTTTATATCCCCCCATGCTATTCCTTCAATCATCATTAATATCACAATCCCAAAACACACACAGCACACACTCACAACTCATTTGTCTACAAAGAAAGGAAAAACCATTTGAAAACTACTACTCAACATAGGTGTTAGAAGATGAAGATCCCTTCTCTGTTCAAGAACAAAGAACCAAGGCCTCCATGGCAATGGCCCTTGTGCAAGCACCCCAACACTCACTCTTTTCGAGCCGGGGATGGCGTGCTCAAGGCCATGGACTCCGCCTTCTTCAACCCCTCTGATGAGGTTGAAACACCGGGGTCTTGGTTTACAAAGTCGTCGGACACTGCTAGCTTCACAACTGATCATGATCAATCAGAGGACTTTGGAGGGGAGTCATTGGAGGTGATCATACGCGGCGTGCAATCAGAGAGGCTGTTTTTCGAGCCTGGTGACACTAGTTCCATCTTGGAGGAGGCGAAAACCGAAGGGTTTCCATTTAAGGAGAGCCTGCTGGTGGCAGTGGACTCAGATGACCCTTATGTGGATTTCAGGAGGTCCATGGAGGAGATGGTGGAGAGTCATGGATTGAAAGATTGGGACAAGTTGGAAGAGTTGTTGGGGTGGTACTTGAGAGTGAATGGGAATAAGAATCATGGGGTTATAGTTAAAGCCTTTGTTGATTTGCTTGTTGGATTGGCTTCTTCTTCTTCTTCTTTTTCTGATTCTCTCTCTCTCTTTTCTTCTTCTTCTTCTCTGTTATCTCCATCAGGTCAGATGGAGATTGATGAGGAAGACAAGTCAGTAACATCTTAGCCTTCAATGTATAATTTTTAACTTATTGTTGTATAATACTATTAGGTTATTCAAAAAAAAAAATGACAATGGAACTCAGAGTTTAATGCTCACTCTGCTTTTTCTTCTCCTCTTTCTCTCTCTCTCACACACACCCCACTCTGTGTTTATTAATCAGAAAGAGTTTTTCAAAGTGACAGCTGTCTTTATCATAGACTAGACCCTTTTATTTTTGGTAAATTATGTAAATGCATGCTTGTCTAACTAGATTATTGAGAAGGAAAATGTTGGCCATAAGCTTTTGATGGTGAATTTCATAGTTACAGAACTAATTGAAGTGTTGAGTGAGCAGATCCTTTTTGGTGTATGTGATCCTGAGGCTTCAAAGCATTTCATGTTTGACTACCAATTACAGTGTGACACGTCATTGCATTGAGACTTCTATCTCATGGTGGCACACTTTTGAGGTGTTTATTAGACCACAACCAGAAATAAATATTCAGTGTGTGGTCAATCTGAGCCGTTCGTGATGTGCACACGTAGGTGCGTATTGTGCACGCATGGCTCAGATTAGTCCGGTGGGCTGGTGCACAGTGCACCGAATATCTATTCCAGCAGATATGAAGCTTGGCCAGACTGGTTTGATAAATGATTTTAGAACCATCCTCCATCTTATATACAACTCAGTCTGCAATTGTAGCAAAAACGATACTCCATCTTCTTAGTCAATACTCATTGTCTAAATTTTTTTTTTAGATCAGATAAGTACTCAAGTACACGTTGCCCACCCCTGGACTCAAACCCCTCCATCCTCTTTAAGGATAGGGAGGTTATTCCATTGGGCTAACCGCCTATTGATAGACTGAGTGTATGTTCTGCTGAGAGGGAAACCTAAGAAACATTGCAAACGAGAAAAACTCATAAATGTGTTATTGAATTGCTTCTCTGCCTCACTAAATTGATCCATACCATTCGAAAAAAAGAAGAAGTAATGATCCATTCACAAGCAGTAAGCTAACCAGAGGTTTATGTAACATATGAGTAAGTTCTTCTCTGACAGAGAGAAAGAATTGCAAACACTAAAATACAAATTGCTGTAATGTTGGTATAACAGAAAGATGCAGGTCTGTAGATGAATCAAGGTCCCCCAACACCAGCAAAGTACGGGTGCTTCAGTGCATCAAAAGCTGTAATTCTTTCTCTTGGGTTGTAGCGAAGCATTTTCTGCGTATCAAAAGCTTTGGTATGAGTATTTAGAGTAAAAATTTTGTAGCTGAACCGGTAAAGCTGCTTTTTTTTTTTTCTTAGACAAATTTAAAATCACCTACTTTATATTTAAGGAACTATTTGCCCAATTGTCATAATTAGATATGCAGGTGTCCATCTTAAAAGCTGCTAATCCCAAGTGGCCATGGGACGTTGGTTAAAAGGAGGAGTATTAAGCTTCCTCTGAGTAGCTATACTAAATTACTAATCAATAATTTGCAGCCAAATAAATTCTTGGCTCCTCAGGACAGAGCTGAGGCCTTCTAATTTCCACTTAATTATAACGAGGAGAAACTTACAGAAAGAAGATCGACTCCAGCTGGTTCAAGATTCGGAACTACTTCTGCCAGATTCTGCATGCGGAAGAAAAAGAAAAAAAAGTAAATATATTTCTAAGATTCTAAAGCAGGAAAAATAAAACCACAATTCAACCAGAACCTGTACTACCTTAGGAGGAGTATTCTCAGCAATACCCAAATATTGACGATAGAAAGTCACTTTAGGCCAGGTCTGTTCATCTGGTATGCCCAATAAGCTTCATTAAAACAAAGATGTAGTTAGTATAGCACCATCACAAGGCATTAATAAGATCCGAACAATCAGTGGCGGCTTGGTGGAGTCTCCAAAATAATATACCACCTGAAAATTTTGTCTACATGTTCAAAAAGACCTGAAGCATCAAAGAGAGGCTCCTGGTTACACATCTCAGCAAATATGCATCCCACAGACCACATATCAACTTCAGTGGAGTATTTCAAGTCATTTAAGAGTTCAGGTGCCATGTAAATTGGAGTTGCTATCTGAAGCAAAACACCAACAATATGAGAAACATAAATAGCAATTGCTAGTGGAAGATTCATAATGAAATGAAAATAAAGGTACTGAATGTGGTGTTAAAAACTGCTTAGACATTGTTATTGCCATTAAATCAGAACAGGGTATTTTAAGAAATTGTTATGAAATTTTGGTCAGGTGTAGGCCTCTTTGGATGCCCCTTCTTGAACCATTTACGTTTTATATTAGTTTTTTTAGTCAGAAGTCCATCATCTTGAATGTATAAGATTGAGAAATAATGTATAAAATCATGAATTTTTCTGCTTCAAAGGGAACCTAGAAAAGGTCATGGAGACAATAGTGGATGTTTGTTTAAGGGTTCAAATCTGCATTAGAGACAATAGTGGATGTTTGTTTAACCTAGAGAGAGAGAGAGAGAGAGAGAGAGAGATTTACAACAAAATGTTATGTAATATCTAATAGGTCTGATTAAAATTCAAAAGACTACAAGCCCCATATCAAGTAACCCCACAATTTTCAAAAATATATGTAGCCAAGAAAACCTATTCTTGTTTCGCCATATAAGCAGCAAGTAATATGAATTCATTTCCAAGAACAGAGGTTACAGACAACATGCACACCAAGTGTTACTAAATTTCTTGTATTAAAAAAAAAAAAAAAAAAAAAAAAAGAAGTAATGCAATTTCTATTGAAATTTATCCGATGACTGTTTCTAATAGAATACATTATAAAGAAAATACTGAAACATCATCTGCAGCGCAACCTACAAATGATTCAGTTTCTTACCCACAAAGCTGATAGTGGTAAGCTCAGACTAAAAGCTCAAAAAATCCAAGAGAAAGCTGAGACAGTGAAAGGTGAATATTGGTACCTCATCGCCTTCAGTATATTTATTGAGAGGAACACCAACTAGCCTGGCTGATCCAAAGTCTGCAAGCTTCAGGATTTTTTCACTAGAGTTTATCAGCAAATTCTGTGGTTTAAGATCTCGGTGGACAATTTTGTGAGAATGACAATAGGCAAGACCACTGAGTATCTGATGCAGAAAACTCTGCAGGGAAAAAGAACATGAGAAAGTAAATCGTGAAATTAACTGTTGATATCCCTTGTTATCAACATTATCACCTTCACAGGGAAAACTAGGTAAATTTTAGTACTTAATAGGGGGCATTAAGATGCTACATGAAAATTAAATCATCTCATATGTTATGTATGGCATATGAAATATTCTTTTCCTTTTGTTACTGTTGAACTAGTCTATCAGTACTTGTTTTATTTATTTATTTATTTTTTTTTTTTTTGGGGGGGTAAGCTACTTCTTTATATTTTAGTCAGGTTAGAATTTCACCAACAGTTCTTGTTCCACATACATTGTAGTTGTTTCCGTTTCCCATCACTAATATGTGTTGAAATGCATTGGAAATAAACACCAATTAAGTACATTCAAAAACCCTAAAAAAAAGGAAAAATGCCATGTGCTTACATAATTCACAATAATTACAAATAGTGAGGTCAGTATGAGTCAAGATGCAAACAACCCACCTACCCTGGAATCATTTGCTAAAATAATTCAGACGGTTGATAAATTTTATCTTGTTCATTGGAGCAACTAAGCTTATAAGCTACAGAGTATAAGAGTAATAATAATTTTGAAATCATTTACATATTATCAACATGGAAAATCTCACCCACTTTTATCAAATGTGGATCCTTGGCAGTCTCTGAACTGGTATTCATGAACTTCTTCAGATCAACATCCATATACTCGACAACAAGAAACACTTTATTCGTTCCACTCTCCACAACTACATCTAATAACCTGTAAGCCAGAAGTCCATCAATTGATTTCTTAGGCTAAACCAAGATGTACATAAACTTAATAGGTAAACACAACCAGTGACTCAAAGTCAAGAGTCAACTTACAAATCCGTAAAACCAGTATCATAATATGAGTTTGAAGGATTTTTCTCTCAATATATATTACTTAGTGTTTCGTAAAATTGCTGATAATTTTTCAGTGTGCAAACATGGAGGTGCAGGTTACGATTTTGCAAATGTGTAAGGTGTTTCCTGCTGAGAGTAAAACATATGTAGGAAATTATTTCAAAACTTCATCATATGAACAAAATTTAACTACCAAAATCAGAACTCAAAACCTAGTTGATGAAATACTTATAGTTATAGGAAATCATCATTTTCAAACAAAATATTTATATCACAAAACATAAGCCTGAGCAGTATGATTCAACGTGTTGGTATAAAGATGCTAGTGCCTCATGATGTTGTTTAGAAATGTATACATATGAGCAAGCAGTTCACCAAGTGGCATCTATTATCAATTTATGATGGCTTCCTGTCTTTAATTCGAAGGAGAATGGATACCCAAGTACCATGAAAAATTGGCGGCTTCATACTAATCATATCTTGTTGATATATATTTCAGCAATATTTAAGACTATAATATACTTTTCCAAACTGTTCTTTTGAATGGATCTCTTTCATGATTTTACTTTTGGAAAATTTAAGTTGCCAACATCAAAATGTTCTTTAAGCCTCATAAGAAGAGAGGTCAGTGTTACCTCATACACAATCTGAATGAAACTAAATTTAATTCTCTTTTCCTAGGTTAAAGTTAATTTGGAAAATGACAGCAGTGAGTGTTGTGATCAGATACCTTATGGCAGGTTTTATTGCTTTTCCAAGTTTAATCTCCAGTATTATATTTCATATTTTCATCTTATAACTGTAAACCAACAGAAATAGTGGAGGAATTACTACCTGACAATATTGCTATGCTCCATTTCGCTCAACAAAGAGATTTCTCTGATTATTGAACTCGCCACACCTTCAAATTTGTTAAAAACATGAATCCCTTTTAAAGCAACAGTTTCTTTTGTCTCACGGTTGCAGGCCTTGTAAACCGATGTAAAGCCTCCAACTCCAACATTCTCAAGTATCTCGTACTGTCCATTCATCATCATTGTGAGCTTTTTGAAGCAAAAACTAATGGAACAATTTCAGATAATACAAACCAAATAATATCTTTTACCTTCTCCATACAATCAGGTCCCACTACCCTGCCATAGAAATAAAATACAAATACAATGATTTAGATTTTGCAGATGTGAAAACACATTTTACAAAAATAACAATCATAATCTGTAGAGTAATTTTCTTATGACTATGTTTGAATTGTTTATTGAGGTCAGTTTCTTGGCAACGGTAATCAAAGCAAGAACATACACATAGCTCAAGCAATGTTTTGTTCAATTGCATTTAATTTCCCTCTACTCCATGACTTCTACCTTACTCAATTAGACAGATCCTTATTCCTCTTACTTTGGCCCAGCTACAGCCTACACGGATCGTGTTTCTGGTCCATCAAGGACCAGCAACAGAGACCATCTAGTCTTCTATATTCTAATTATAAAAATGAAACTAATAAAAGATAGTATAGATGATGAACTAACACATTTGTGTTTAATGTGGTATATATATAATTCTTAATTAAAATATACCAATTATTGTAAGAGCCATTTTCAATGAATACTGGAACTAAGAATCAAAATAATCTTGTAACCTAATTTATAGGTACCATATTCTCTCTTGACACTTCCTTGAAGTTTTGTCCCTGTAAAGTGTAAAGAAAGGTCTAGATTTAAAATCAGGTCAAGAACCATGTTGACCTATGTAAAATGCAGATTTCCACACTATGTTTGCATAGTTAGCATGAACATAAAGCTATGTTTGGGAGCACAGAATTGCCGACTCGGTACTCCCAAATGCAACATAAGGCCTTCTGGAATGTGCCATTTGGGGCCTTTAAAATGCATACCAAAGGGATACCAAGAAACTTCAAAGAAATTGAACGTCTCAGTCAGATAAATTCGAAGTCAGATCCTGCAATTAACTCCCTTACTCACACACACACACACACACTAGCACACTCTAAATAAATAAATAAATATATATATATATATATATCACACACAGTGAAAGTGTTGAACATTGAATCTAACACTCAAATTCTGAAACCAGAATCAGTAAACAAGATCTGAGATTGTTAGGGCAAGAAATCATCATTGTGTACGGTCAGTGAAATCATCAGATTTTCAAACCCTCAAAATCTTGAATACAAATTAAAATAACGAATTAAAGAAAACAGAAGAAAAGAAAACCATTCACTCTTAAAGACGTGGATCAAAGAAATCAAACATGTCGCAGTTAGACATATAAATTCAACGTTAGATCCTTCAACTAACTCCCTTACACACACACACACACACTATACCGCGCACTCTGAAAATGACATCTTAAAACACGAAGAGAATTACTAATTTCGACACTGTTGAAGAATTTCAAATCCGGAAGCCAAAATCAGTATACAAGATCTGAGATCTTTAGGGCAAGAAATCATCATTGTGTACGGTCAGTGATATCATCAGATTTTCAAATTAAACCCTCCAAATCTTGAATACAAATTAAAACAAAGAGGTAAAGAAGATCGAAGAAAATAAAATACTCACTCTTAAAGTGATGATGACTTGCAGAAAGAAAGTCTCTGATTCGCCGATGGTATATTGAAACTTCTCTAACAACCAAACTCTTGAACATGAGAGAGAGAGAGAGAGAGTTGTAGAGAGAGAAAGAGTGAAGTAATATGGTTGATATATATTTTATATGTAGAGAGATACGGAGAGAGAATTTCTGTATTCGCATATTCAGTTGGGCGGCAAATGAGCTGAAACGACTCGCGCGCCAAAACCTCTACCGCAACTGTCATAATTAATTAATTAATTTATTTATTTTGGGGGGTTTTAAATTCCACTTACCTCCTTTGTCAATATCGATACCTAAAGTTTTGTAATTCCATTTTTCTTTACTGGCAGTGATGGCAGTCAAACTTGGCTATTTTACCCTTTTGCCCATAAAATGTTTGCTACCAAGCCTACCATTTTCAAAATTAGAAGGACAAAATTGACTTTTTATCAATTTTCTATTGCTGACATTAGCCTATTATATGTTTGGTTGACAATTTTTTTATTTTTTCCTAGTTGGGATTCACACACATTACCTACACTGAGGTTCGAATCCCTGACCTCCATCTGGGAGGTAGGAGCCTTGTAAGCTCATATAAAAAGTGAGTGCAACTCTTTAAACAGTTTCTTTGCTTTCTTGATAATATTCTTTCAAAAACTAAACTAAGCAAAGCTCATTTCAAGCATTTGTGTGTTCTATAATTTTACATTTCGACCGCGTTTGTTTCATCGGAAAATATTTTTCGAAAATCATTTTCTTCATTTTTTGGTGTTTGAAAGACTCCAAGTTTAGGAAATCATTTTTCACGTAAATTATTTTATATCCCCAAATGGCAGAAAATGATTTATCAAAAAAGTTTTAGTAAGTTATTTTCCACACGGCACCATCGATCCGTATTCTTATCCACGCCTACGTCCCTTTAATAACTTATCTTTTTGAATCATCTCGATCTAAAAATCTTATGCTCAGTCTTCTCTCTACATATGTATCCATCCAGTAAGAGGGGAGAGAAAGGGACGGTTTTGGATCAATAGAGAGATTTTTTTTTTCAGAGTGAGAGGAGAGAAAGTGTTGCGAAGGAGAGTGGAATTGTTTAGCATAGAGGGACAGTTTTGGGTTGAATAGAGAGATTGTTTTCTCATAGAGTGAGAAAAGAGAAAATGAGGTAGAGAGGAACAGTTTTGGGTCGAGAGTATGTTCTCTATTATATATAGTGTGAGAGAGTGGAGAGAGAAAGAGAGGGGGGGATGGTTTAATGTAGAGAGATGATAGAGAAAAGGTAATGAAGAGAGAGAGAGGGATGGTTTAGCGCATATTGAGGGGGGTACTATTCCCTGTTGGTGAAGAACATTGAAAAATTGTCCCTCACTCATGATAGTCGAGGGGATCAACAGGCCGGTAGCCTAACGGTACCAAACTCATACTTCCCAAAGTGAGGTCAGAGGTTCGATCCTCAGTGGAAGCATGTGTAATGTTTTCGATTTTTAATCATTTTCATTTTTTGGAATTTTCAGTTTTTTCGAGGGTATTTTTGTTTTTACCCTTTTTGCGTGTCGGACACCGTAGGGTGTACCGGGTGTGTCAGAGTGTTGATTGGGACATTTCCTTAGGTTCAGAACTCTTGAAAATGTATTGGTTGCCATTTCGGTCTTTTCTGTTTTTGAGCCGGTAGGTCCTTGGTGGGACCCGCTACCGGAGTCGTTACATACGGAAATTTTATTTCCAGGTTCATTGCATTTCATGCATTGTTTACTGTACATAATTTATTTGGTTAAATGTATTTGTGATGCTGAGTGATTGGTGTGTATTTATATATATATATATAAAATAAAGTAAGAGTTTAGATTTTTTGTATTTTAGTGGTGGGACCTACCACTATATCTTTTAATGGCCAAGAGGCCATTTGTGGCCTCATTTTTATCCCTCTCTCCCGGCAGTTTCTCTCTCTTTCCTCACTTTCCTTTTTTTCTTTATTTCTTTCATCAATTCAAGGTTTGATCAAGCCTAACCATTTGGGAATTTGATAGTACCATTTGAAGCAAAGTTGGAGAGCTCATCGCGGCCATAATTTTGATTGGAGCCAATCACCATTTGGCCAACCTAGGGATTTTCGAAAATCTTGGGATTTTTGGGGCTTTTTGTATCCTTTGAGGTAGGGGTCTCTAATATACAATTTCTTGTGCTTTTGTGAGTTATTCTTTCATAATTTGTTGTTAGTATGTTTAACTTGTATAAATTCTTGCAAAATTGCTTAAGTGTTGTATATGAAATATGGGAGTATGTGTTAGTTGATATGTTGCGATTAAGCATGCTTATATGAAATAGAATTCATGTTTTATATACTTACTATGCTAGATCAATGTTGAATGAAAGTATGAGTTATGTATTTTAGAAATTTATTTTGAAAAACATGTGTACTGTTGGATGTTGACTTGAAAGGCATGAATTTCCCTAATGGACATGGATCAGTTTCAGGAGGAACAGGAGAATGTTCAACAGACTCTGGACCAGGTCAGAGATCCAAAGATTCCTCCTCACCTCAATGACCTCGTTGCTCGGGCTATAGAGGCTGGGGTAACAGCTGCACTTCGGAATCAGCCTCAGGTACAGCCGGCACCTGTACCAGCACCAGTGGTTCAGACGGATTCTTGGGGAAAGGCTAGGAGCTCTTTCAAAAAGGGGAGTCCACCTGTGTTCTCAGGCTCAACCGATGCGAGAGCAGCTCACCAGTGGAAACAGGACATTGAGCGTCATCTTCGTTTGGTTCAGTGCACGGAGGTTCAGAAGCAGATATTTGCTACTTTCAAGCTAGTTGGGGATGCACTACAGTAGTGAGAGACAGTTACCACCTCAGAGGAGAGGATGACATTGTCTTATGATGAGTTCAGTGCTCGCTTTGATGAGAAATATTTTCCCTATGCAGTCAGGGCAGCTATGAAGACCGAGTTTCTAAGTTTGCAGCAGGGAAACATAATAGTGGAGGAGTATGAGCAGCAGTTCACACGCTTGTCTCTCTTTGCACCGGAGGAGGTGGATACAGAGGAGAAGAAGCGCAACAGTTTTGTCAAGGGACTGATGTGGTCTATCAAGAGAGCTATTACAGGTAGTCCAGCCTATACTACCTATGCTCAGGTGGTAGACGCCGCTCTACAACAGTATCAATTGACTGTGGACATCAGACAGACTCGTAGTGAGAAGCGGGGAGATAAAGACTCTACTAATCAGTCAGCTAAAAAGGGGAATGGCAATGGTCACCGGCAGAATGACAAAGGCAAGTTCCAAGGACAACAACCTTGGAAGAAGCACAAAGGTGGTTCAGATGCTAAACGGAATGGGGCATCTATTCAGAGGCAACAGAATGGGGGACCACAGGCAGGACAGGATCAGCCACAGGCTAACCGACAAAGGAGGCCATTTGGTACTTTCCAGGGTAGTTGTTACACTTGTGGAGAGTATGGTCATACCACCAGGCAGTGTCCTAAAGCAGGACAAGGACAGGGACAGAGACAGTATGTGCAGTAGGGACAGAGGGCGCCAGTGCCTCTACCAGCTCCACAGGTTCCACGGATTCAAAGACTGACACATCTGGTTTTACCGGCACCACTGCAGACTCAGGGACAGGCACCACAGCAGTTGCACTATGGCAGGGTGTATAACCCCATGCCACAGGATGTTCAGGCACCTCAGACTATTGAGGGTAAGTTTCTTATTCATGGTTTGCATGGACGTGTTTTATTTGATACGGGTGCTACACACTCATTTGTAGCTGTGACTTTTGTTGCTTTGTCTGGGATGAGGACGAGGGTATGCACTAAACCTCAGGGTATTTCTACACCATTGGGTGATACAGCTATTATACATGAAGTGATGGGCCTGTGACATTAGATATTGGCAGACTTAGATTTCTAGCCAATCTATTGGTCCTGGACATGCACACTTATGATGTGATACTTGGGATGGATTGGTTGTCTCACTACCATGCCCAAGTTGTTTGTTTTGATAGATCTATTATTTTTACCATACCTGGTCAGGATATGTATGTAATAGCTATGCCACGTTCTAAAGGGGGCGGTAGCACCTATTTGTTCCATGTGGAGGAGGAAAATGAGGAGGGGATTACTGTGTCATTGGATAACATACCGATTGTACAGGATTTCCCGGATGTATTTCAGGAGATTCCAGGGTTGCCACCTAGTCGCGAGATCGATTTTGTGATAAATTTAGCTCCAGGCACTGCGCCTATTGCTAGGGCACCCTATAGGATGGCACCGGTAGAGATGAAAGAGCTGAGGGATCAGATTCAGCAGTTACTCAGCCAGGATTTTATTCGTAGGAATACATCACCTTGGGGAGCACCGGTTCTGTTTGTAAAGAAGAAGGATGGTTCGCTTCGTCTGTGTATAGATTACAGGGAGTTGAACAAGGTTACGATTCGTAACAAGTATCCTTTGCCCAGGATTGATGACTTGTTTGATCAGTTAAGGGGAGCCACATATTTCTCCAAGATTGATCTGTGTTCTGGGTATCATCAGCTGAGGGTCAGGGAGCAGGATGTTCCTAAGACAGCATTTCTCACGCGATATGGTTCTTATGAGTTTCGAGTTATGCCGTTTGGGACGACTAATGCACCTGCAGTATTCATGGACTTAATGAATAGAGTCTTCCGGGCTTATTTGGATCAGTTTGTTATTGTCTTTATTGATGACATCTTGATCTATTCTCGGTCGGAGGACGATCATGCTAGACATCTTCGCATAATCTTGCAGACGCTTCATGAGCACCAGTTATATGCCAAGTTCGAGAAGTGTGAATTTTGGCAGCGGGAGCTGAAATTTCTGGGTCACGTGGTGTCAGAAAAGGGGATAGCAGTGGATCCGGCCAAGGTTTCAGCGGTGGTTGAGTGGGGACAGCCTACATCACCTACTGAGATTCGGAGTTTTCTCAGTCTGGCAGGATATTACAGGAGATTCATCCAGGGGTTCTCCAAGATAGCAGGACCACTCACTCATCTAACCAAGAAGGGTGTACAGTTCGTGTGGGATGAACACTGTCAGCGAGCTTTTGATGAGCTGAAAAGGAAGCTGACTTCTGCACCGGTTCTGGCTACTCCGCAGAGCGGGATAGAGTATCTTGTTTACACGGATGCTTCGTGGCAGGGTCTTGGATATGTATTGATGCAGGAGGAGCGACCGATTTTTTATGGATCTCGGAAACTTAAGCCTCATGAGCTTAATTATCCAACACATGATTTGGAATTGGCAGCAGTGGTCTTTGCCTTGCGTATTTGGAGGCATTATCTATTGTGTGAGTCCTTCAGATTATTCAATGATCACAAGAGTCTGCAGTACTTGTTCACTCAGCGGGAGCTAAATATGAGACAGCGCAGGTGGTTGGAGTTTGTAAAAGACTATCATTTTTCTATACAATACCATCTAGGGAAAGCGAATGTAGTGGCGGATGCACTCAGTCGCCGACCTGTTGGTAGTCTTTCTGCTCTATTCACTACTGAGTGGAATGCTTTAAAGAGTGTTGATGAGTTATCGGATGCTTTTATGGCTTGCATGGTGGTTACACCTTCCATCATTCGCAAGGTTTTACAAGCACAACTCACCGATCAGCAGTGTGTCGACAAGGTCGCAGAGATAGCTTCCGGAGAGGTTCCATTCTACTATGTTGGGGCTGATGGAGGTTTAAGGTACAAGGGACGGTTAGTGGTACCTTCTGCTGATAATTTGAGGAAGGATGTGATGACTGAGACTCATCACTCTGAGTTCTCTGTTCATCCAGGAGGCGATAAGATGTATCAAGATATGAAGCGGCAGTTTTGGTGGGCAGGTATGAAGAGGGACATTGCTCTTTTTGTTTCTCAATGTAGTACTTGTCAGATGGTTAAGATTGATCATCAGAGGCCGTCAGGAGCTCTACAGCCACTACCAATTTCGGAGTAGAAATGGGAGAGCATATCTATGGATTTTGTGGAAGGGTTGCCAAATTCTTTCAAGGGGCATAATTCCATATGGGTCATTGTGGATAGGTTGACCAAGTCAGCTCATTTCTTGCCTATTTGCACTGACTACACTTCGGAGCAGTTGGCGAGGCTTTACATTTCAGAGATTGTGAAGCTACATGACATTCCATTGTCTATTATATCGAACAGGGATTCGAGCTTTGTATCTGGAGTTTGGAAGAGTTTTCAGCAGGCTTTAGGTACGGAGTTACACCTTAGTACTGCTTATCATCCTCAGACTGACGGACAGACTAAGAGGGTGAATCAGATTATGGAAGATATGCTTCACTCGTGTGTTCTGGATTTCAAGAGCCACTGGGAGGAATATTTGCCACTTGTGGAGTTTGTTAATAACAATAGTTTCCAGAAGACTATTGGTATGGCACCATTTTGAGGCATTGTACGGTCGACCGTGTCGGTCACCTGTTTGTTGGATGGAGGTTGGAGAGAATCAATTCTTAGGTCCTGAGTTCATCAAGGATACCTATGAAAAGATTGCTCTTATTCGAGATCGCATGCGTACTGCCCAAAATAGGCAGAAGAGCTATGCTGATCGTCGTACTCGGGCTTTGGAGTTTCAGGTTGGGGATCAGGTTTTACTCAAAGTGTCTCCTATGAAGGGTGTTATGCGCTTTGGGAAGAAAGGGAAGTTGTCACCGCGATTTGTTGGTCCATTCATGATTACGGATCGCATTGGAGCTGTTGCTTATCGGTTGGCACTTCCGGATACTTTGGATCGCGTCCACAACGTGTTTCATGTTTCCATGTTGCGGAAATTTCTTCGAGATGAGGATCGGTATCAGCATATCGATGTTGGGGAGATTGCGTTGCAGCCGGATGCAACTTATTTAGAGCCACCGTGTCGTATTGTCGACCGACGAGATCAGATTTTTCATAATAAGGTTATTCCTTTGGTTCGTGTTCAGTGGAGTCATCACAATGAGTCTGAGTCCACTTGGGAACGAGAGGATGTCATTTGCTCACGGTTTCCTGAAATATTGGAAGAAGGTAAGAGTGAATTCCGAGGACGGAATTCCTTTTGTTAGGGGGGAAGAATGTAATACCCCAAAAAGGATATTTCTGGTATTTAATGGTATTTAATTTATTATTTAAGTGCATTTTATTTGATTATGTGTCATTATTTTTTTTTATTAGGTGCTTAATTATTTTCTTTTGTGGTGATTTAATTTATTTAAATGATATTTATTTTTAGTTATTTGATTGGAATTACTTGTTAGTGTTTTAATTATTTAATTGGCATTAATGGTTTAAGTGTAATTGGTTTAGTTATTTGATTGGAATTACTTGTTAGTGTTTTAATTATTTAATTGGCATTAATGGTTTAAGTGTAATTGGTTTAATTATTTTATGTGTATCTTATTTAGTTTAATTGGAAAAACTAATTATTATTTTGTTCAATTAGATTATTTGTTAAGTATTTAATGGTGAATAGGGTAATTAGGTAAATACATCTAACTAGGGTTTTAATTACAGTATAAATTAGGGTTTTATATTATAGCCGTCATAGTTTTCTACGTTAATTGGATGGGCCGGTTAGGATTGTGAGTTGGACTTAAATGAACTTAGGGTTTAGGAAAACTCTATAAGTATAAGGTAGACGTCTGTGTAGGGTTTTTTTTAAACAAAGCACACGTTTTGTGGAAGTGGAGAAGGAAAAACGCAGTTTTTCACATTCTGCCAAGGTTTGATCAAAGCTCCGATCCCGCTTCGTCCATGGTCCGATCGAGCTGAATTTTGGAGGAGAGGTTCACGACTCAGTGACGCACAATCTGAACGGTGGAGATCAGAGTTTGACCTCAGGAACAGTGATTCGAACTCGTGAACAGTAACTGGGTCGCATAGGTTTTTTTCTATTTTGCCCAGATTTCATCAAACATCCGATCCCACTTCGTCCGTGGTTCGATCCAGCTGAATTTTGGAGGAGAGGTTCACGACTCCGTGACACACAATCTGAACGGTGAAGATCAAAGTTTGACCTCTGGAACAGTGATTCGTACTCATGAACAGTAACTGGGTCTCACAGGTTTTTTTCCATTCTGCCCAGATTTCATCAAACATCCGATCCCGCTTCGTCCGTGGTCCGATCGAGCTGAATTTTGGAAGAGAGGTTCACGACTCAGTGATGCACAATCTGAACGGTGAAGATCAGATTTTGAGTTCGAGAATAGTGTTTCGTACCCGTGAACAGTAACGGGGTTTTGGAACTCGCCGGGATTTTTTAAGAAGACGACGTTGAAACTTTGAACAAAAGTTTCTGAGGCAAGATTCTATCCTTACTCTTTCCCTTAGGCTTCATACTCTTTGCACTCTTAAATGATTCCAGGATTAATGAAGAGTAAACCAAACTAAAATAATATCTGTTTTGCTATGAAACTGGTAGTTACAGTAGTGTTGTATGCTTGTTCAACCTAGACTAAGCATGTTTGTGGATGTATTGTGGTTCTGTGGTTCACGTTTTTTCTTACCACTGCTAGTATAAATTATTGGAAGGATGGGTCTAGATGATAGCTATCTTAACTTCTGTAATAGCAACTGTTGGAACTTAAATACTAGGAGGATTTGAGTTTAACACTAGATCGGTTTTGTGGAACACTATAATTTGAGCATGTCTACATACATACTGTGAATATTGTTTTGATGCTTACAGTATCACAGTTAGTATCAACTGTGGAGGTTAGGATTTTGTGATACATACCCTACATATCTGTATGTCATTTGTAAGGTGTTAAATGAAAGTTTTAATTAATTCTGTCTTTATATCAAAGTAAAGGGAACAACTTAAATTGGGCATGTATATGTTGTTGTTGTGACCCTGTTTATCAATGTTTATTTTATCATTGCTAACATTGAATGTTGGATGTTGGAATTTAGTTGATATATACTTGATTTATTGGTATTATTGATTACTGGAGGATTGGAAAGTAGGCACCGGTATGGGACGGTGGCATAGTAAGGATGGGTTTGGTTGTTAAATCAATACCATTACCCACCTACTTGGAATAAGAATGGAATTAACTAAAAGTTAAGTCCCGTGGATTTGTATTGTCATGGCAACTACTTGTTGAGTGGCAATACCAGGAATTTTGGATGGATTTTATATATGTACTGTTATGGTGCCTCGGTATGAGCTTGAGCCTCAGGACCGATGGCTAGGGAGCGTATATGCATCGGGATGTGTAGCTGGCTACGATGGTTGGAGGTGTACCCTGTTTAGGTATAGGTACATATGCCCACTTCGTGTGCGTTTTAGCATGTTACCTCTATTCAGGTTGAGACCGACCTGTAGTCTAGTGAGAGTCCTTTAGTGTGACTATATATATATTTACGGACTATTAGCTATTGTTGAATTGTTTAGGATGTACATGCGTATCGGGCCTCTGTTTGGATTATAGTAGTATAGAATTTGCGCGTGGGCCTGACCCACTTCTATTTTTCAGGTACACGACAGTTCCAGGCTTAGACGTGTTCGTGCTGAGCAGAGGTCTTTATTCACTCTTCCGACGATGTAGGGCTCTCTCTATAGTTTTATTTCTGGACGTTTATTACATTTGTTCTATCTTCCGTTTGGATGTTTAATAGGGGTCCACTAGAGATGGATTCCCAAGTTGTAAACTGATGGAGTTTTGGAGTTTGGGTTTGATGGATTTTAATAATTATAATATTTTGCGGATTTTATTTTGTATTCCTTCCAGCTTTAATTTCATTTCTTAATTTATTTTGTATTCCGTGTTCATTATAAAATATTAATTGTTTGATATTCCCTCGGGTTTGGGCCTGGGCCTGATCAACCCGTGTCTCGGATCTGAGGGGTATCTCAGTTTTGTATATGGAGTTCATGGTTATGTGTATATGTGATTTGTGTTAAAAGCATACTTAAATGTTGATGTTCCATATTTATTGTGAAGTTCATGAATTCCATATATATATATATATATATATATATATATATATATATATATATATATATATGTTGATTTGGGTTACAAGTATACATAAATGTTGATTTTTATATGCCTATCATGCTAGATCTCGATTGTATGAAAGCATGTTGTAGTTTTACTTGAAAATTTTTGTGAATCTTGCTATATTAATTAAATTTGAGTTAGTTATGGAATGATGAACTTGGACATGGCATGATGCATCCATGCACTAGCATTGGGCATGAAATGGGATTAATGTGATTTGAAATGAAAAAGGGGAATTTTGAGAAGAAGTTTTGATTAAAATGGTTTTGAGAAAACCCGATCGCCGCGGGTTACTAAAGGGCCGGTGTGTTAATATAGCCTAAAGGAAATTAGGGAGATTGCCCAAGCGTGGTTGAGCTAGCTGGGCACAAAATGACGCCGCGGGGGTACCAAGGGTCAGGGATACTAGCCAATCCTTCTCTTATGTTGTTGCGGTGTCACCAAAGGGCGGGTTATATTAAGAATTTGAAAGTGATGGATTTGAATGTTGAAAATGGGGAGCGACATCGGCATGCATTGCATTTCACAACATTATATTGTGTATTCTGAGATTGGATTTAATGTTGCACGTTTCCGACATAGTATGACTCCGATTCCTATTGTCCTGTTCCTTTTTTGGATTCACGGGGACACAAGAGATGTGTCTTAAGCACCACCTACTGAGCAATTTTGCTCACCCATATTATTTAACATTTTTCAGGGCTCAAAAAAGAAGTGGCGAATGACAGTCCACTACAAGCTTGAAGAAGATTAGGAGTTGTATTTTGTTATCTTTTGTATCTTAGCCCTTTTTTTTGGTATTGTCTCAAACTATGTAAAAGAGTATTTATTTTTGCAAATCATGGCCCTGTAACATAACTAAGATACTTGATTATTTTTGTTGTAAACTGAGACCATGTAAATGCTTAAGTTGAGAGGGGATGAAGATGATGGGCTAATTTGGGAAGGTTGTTGATGTTGTGGTATTGGGGAATGTATTATATTTCTTTTGTATTGTGTGTTGGGGCAGGTTGGATAGGTCTTGAAAGGTCGTTTTTTTTTTTTTTCATTTAAACAGGTTGTTGTAGGACGATTTTTAGCGGAGGTTATGTCGAAATTTTTTTAAATTTTTTTTATTATTTTTGGTATTCAGTTTAGGATCGTTACAAATACAATGTGATCGAAGCAGCAATTGAACCCGAAGTAACACTAATAGAACCAGAAAACTGCAACTTGATCAAAGAAAGAATCAAACCCGAAGTAACGCTCATGCAACAAGAAGATTGCAACTTGATCACAGAAGGAATCAAACCGGACCCAATGGTCTTGCAACCAGAAGACTGCAACGATTGGTTGAACAATTTTGCCAAACAACTCCTCCAAAATCAAGAAGAAATACAAGAGGGTGATGAAACAGTGTTGCTGCCAAATATTTTTTGTGGTGATAATTGGTGCTTCTTGATTTAGGATATCAAATCTACAATAGTCTAGGAGTATGTTGCCACGTTGTACCATTCGCTCTCTATTTCTTGTGGTATTGTAGACTTGTTTTCTTGATTTAGACTCTGAATTGCATCCTCCTTTTAATTGTGGTAGGGTTTATGGAACTTAAATTTAATGAAAATATAATTTGTTAGATTTGGTTTGATAATCATTCTTGAGTCTCTCTTCCCACTTTCACCACTGGATCCATCAGTGGTGGTTTTGAATCACAATGAAATGAATGGTACCAGTTTGATGCAAACAGGAAGTGATCTTTTTCGTTCAATAATGTTTTCAAGGATGGACATCCCACTTCCACAATCACACCATCACCTTAATCAGAAAGGCTTCACAGGTTTAACCAGAAGTTTATGTAACATGCGAGTAATTTTTTTACACAGAGAGAGAGAATCGCGAACCACGGTATATTCCAAGCACCATCTGTAGGTGTTTAGGCCACCTTAATTGAGATAATGCACGATCAATGGAAGTACACAATTCTTCTCCAACGCTAAAACTACAAATAGCTGTAATTTTGATAGAACATAAAGATGCAGGTCTGTAGAGAAATCAAGGTCCCCCAATGTCACTAGCAAAGTATGGGTGCTTCAGTGCATCAAAAGCTGTAATTCTTTCTCTTGGGTTGTAGCAAAGCATTTTCTGCGTATCAAAAGCCATGGTATGAGTATTAACAAAGTTAAAATTTTGTAGCTGAACGTGTAAAGCTAATTTTTTATTTTTTATTTTCTTAGACAAAAGATGCTTTAAAATCATCTACTTTATATTTAATGAACTATTTGCCCAATTGTCATAATTAGATATGCCGGTGTCCATCTTAAAAGCTGCTAATCCCAAGTGGCCACGGGACAAGCTTCCTATGAGTTGCTATACTACATTGCTAATCAATAATTTGCAGCCAAATGAATTCTTGGCTCCTCAGGACAGAGCTGAGGCCTTCTAATTTCCACTTAATTACAATGAGGAGAAACTTACAGAAAGAAGATCCACTCCAGCTGGTTCAAGATTCGGAACTACTTCTGCCAGATTCTGCATCCAGAAAAAAAAGAAAAAAAGTAAATATATTTCTAACATTCTGAAGCAGGAAAAATAAAACCACAACCAGAACCTGTACTACCTTAGGAGGAGTATTCTCAGCAATACCCAAAAACTGACAATATTCAGTCACCTCAGGCCAGGTTTGTCCATCAGGTATGCCCAATAAGCTTCATTGGAACCAAGAAGTAGTTAGTATTGCACCATTAGTAGGCATTAAGATGCCAACAATCAGTTGCTGTACATGTGGGAGTGTCCAAATAATATACCACCTGAACATTTCGCGTAAAAGTTCAAAATGATCTGAAACATTAAACAGAGGCTCCTGGTTACACATCTCAGCAAATATGCATCCCACAGACCACAAATCAGCTTCGGTGGAGTATATGAAGCCATTTAAGATTTCAGGTGCCATGTAAATTAGAGTTGCTATCTGAAGTGAAACACAAACAATATGAGAACATAGACAGCAAATGCCCCTTCTTGAATTGAATGGATAAAATTGAGAATTTTTCTGCTTCAAAGGGAACCTAGAGAAGGCCATGGAGAAAAAATATGGTTGCACTAAAAACAAGCTCAAGTGTTATCACCTCCTCCTCCCACCTGGGAGGTTGAGGGTTAAAATCTTCATAGAGGCAACAGTGGGTGTTTGTCTAAACTAGAGAGAGAGAGAGAGAGAGAGAGAGAGAGAGAGAGAGAGAAATTTACAACAAAATGTTATGTATATCTATTAGGGTCTGGTTAAAATTCAAAAGACGTCCAGACAAGCCCCATATCAAGTAGCCCCACAATTTGCTAATAAAATATGTAGCCTACTAAAACCTATTCTTGTTTCCCCAATTCTAAAAGAGGCCACTAATATGAATTCATTTCCAAGTACAGAGGTTAAAGACAACATAACATGCACACCAAGTGTCACTAAATTCCTTGTTTAAAAAAAATAGAAGTAATGCAATTTTTATTGAAATTTATCGGACGACAGTTTCTAATAGAATATATTATAAAAGAAAATACTGAAACATCATCTGAGGTGCAATGCAACCTACAAATGATTGAGTTTCTAGCCCACAAAGCTCATAGTGATAAGCTCGGACGTAAAGCTCAAAAAATCCAAAAGGCTGAGACAGTGAAAGGTGAATATTGGCACCTCGTCTCCTCCAGTATATTTAGTGAGAGGAACACCAACTGCCCTGGCTGATCCAAAGTCTGCAGTCTTCAGGATTCTTTCACTGGAGTTTATCAGCAAATTCTGTGGTTTAAGATCTCGGTGGACAATTTTGTAAGAATGACAATAGGCAAGACCACTGAGTATCTGATGCAGAAACCTCTGCGAGGAAAAAGAATATGAGAAAGTAAATCATGAAAAGCAAGGGCCAATCAAAAGCAAAAACTACGTAAATGTTAGTGGTACTTAATAGGGCATTAAGATGCTATATGAAAATTAAATCATCTCATATGTTTTGTATGGCATATGAAATATCTTTTCCTTTTGTTACGGTTGTACTAGTCTATCAGTACTTGTTTTACAATTTTTTTTTTTTTTTTGGGTAAGCTACTTGTTTACATTTTAGTCAGGTTAGAATTTCACCCACAGTTCTTGTTCTACATACGTACATTGTAGTCATTTCAGTTTCACATGACTAATATGCGTTAAAATGCTTTGGAAAGAAACATCAATTGAGACCAATTGAGTATATCCAAAAAACCTAAAAAAAATATTCTACTAAGTTGCCTAGATTTCACCAATCCACATAAAAAAAGAAAAAAAGAAAAGCAAAAGTTACTTTGATTTCAGAAATATGTCTAACTAAATACATGTGCTAACATAGTACACAATAATTACAAATATTGAGGTCAGTATGAGTCAAGATGCAAACATCATTACACTTACCCATGAATAGTTTGGTAAAATAGTTCAGATGGTTGATAAAATTTATCATGTTCATTGTAGCAACTAAGCTTATAAGCTACAGAGTAAAAGAGTAATAATTTTGAAATTATTTTACATATTATCAATATGGCAAATCTCACCCACTTTTATAACAGGTGGATCCTTGGCAGTCTCTGAATGAGTATCCATGAACATCTTCAGATCAACATCCATATGCTCAAAAACGAGATACACTTTATTGGTTCCATTCTCTACAGTGTTCAGTACATCTAACAACCTGTTAGCCAAAAGTCCATCAATTGATTTATTAGGGTAAATCCAAGGTGTACATAAAGTTAACAGCTAAAAACAGCCAGTGACACAAAGTCAAGAGCCAACTTACAGATCCGTAAAACCAGCATCATAATAAGGGTTTCAAGGATTTTACTCCCAATATATAAGACTTTGTTTCATAAAATTGCTGATATTATTTCAGTGTGCAAACATGCAGGTTCAGGTAATGATTTTGCAAATGCATATGGTGTTTCCTGCTGAAAGTAAAACATAGGAAGGAAAATTTTCCAAAACTTCATCATCATATGAACAAGATATAACTATCAAAATCAAAACTAATAGTTAGTGAATTCTTTATAGTTATACGAAATCATCATTTACAAACAAAATTTTTATATCACAAAACATAAGCCTGAGCAGTATGATTTATCGTGTTGGCTTAAAGATGCTAGCGCCTCATTATGTTGTTTAGAAATGTATACACATGAGCAAGACAGTTCACCAAGTGGCACCAATCATCAATTTATGATGGCTTCCTGTCTTTAACTCAAAAGAGAATGGATTCCCAAGCTCAACATTTAGAATTGGCAGATGTAAGGTGGAGATGACTGAAACTATTCTAACTGAACCTGAGAAATAGGCAAGTAAAATTATCATCTACAATATTAATACAAGAGTTGGGATCCACTATCAAAGGAAAGGATTTTCATACAAGAGATGAAGTCCACCATCAATTCGTGTCACGAAAAATTTTGTGGGTTAAAATTAACACGTTATTGGAGTCTGCCATGTATCCAGAGGGGACTAGTTTCATCAAAAAAGGAAGAAATAAAAGAAAATTCACCATCAATACACATCCATGTTTCATCAATCATACCATGAAAATTGATAGCTTCCTACCAATCATATCTTGTAGATATATATTTCAGCATTATTTAAGACTATAACATAGCCATCAATACACATCCATGTTTCATCAATCATACCATGAAAATTGATAGCTTCCTACCAATCATATCTTGTAGATATATATTTCAGCATTATTTAAGACTATAACATAGCCATCAATACACATCCATGTTTCATCAATCATACCATGAAAATTGATAGCTTCCTACCAATCATACCTTGTAGATATATATTTCAGCATTATTTAAGACTATAACATAGTTTTTATAAACTGTTCTATCTACATTCAGCAGAAATGAATGGAGGTAGGTGTTTTTGTTTCTTTTCTTTTTTGGTTTCACATAAGAAGGGAGGTTAGTGTTACCTCATACACAATCTGAATGCGATTGAATTTAATTATCTTTTCCTAGGTTGACGTTAATTTGGAAAATGAGAGAAGTGAGTGTTGTGATCAGATACCTCATGCAAGGTACTGTTATTTTTCCAATTTTAATCTTTAGTTATTATATTTTATTATTTCATCTTATAATTTGTAATTTGTAACTCTGTAAACCTAAAGAAATATTGGGGGAGTTACTACCTGACAATATTGCTATGTTCCATCCCTCTCAACAAAGAGATTTCTCTGATTGTTGAACTCGACACACCTTCAAATATGTCAAAAATATTAATCTTTTTTAAAGCTACAGTTTCCTTTGTCTCACGGTGAAAGGCCTTGAAAACCAACGCAAAGCCTCCAGCTCCAATTTTCTCAAGTTTCTCGTACTGTCAATTCATCATCATTGTGAGATTCTAGAAGCAAAAACTAATGGAACAATTTCAGATAAGACAAACCAAATTATAGTTTTTACCTTCTCCATACAATCAGGTCTCTCTGCCCTGCCATAGAAAGAAATATAAAGACAATAATTTAGATTTTACAGAGATGAAAACACATCGTAAAAAAATAAAAATCATAATCTGTAGAGTAATTGTCTTATGACTATGTTTGAGTTGTTTATGGAGGTCAGTTTCTTGGCAACAGTAACCAAAGCAAGAACATACATATATCTCAAGCAACGTTTTGTTCAATTGAATTTAATTTCCCTCCACTCCATGACTTCCAGCTTACTCAATTCGACAGATCCTTATTCCTCTTACTTTGGCCCAGCTATACAGCCTACGCGGATCATGTTTCTGTTCCGTCAAGGACCAGCAACAGAGACCATCTATTATTCTAGATTCTAACTATACAAATGAAACTAATAAAAGCTCGTATAGATGATGAACACATTTGTGCTTAATGTGATATAAATTAATTTCTTAATTAACGTATACCACGTATTGTAAGAGCCATTTTCAAAGAATACTGGAACTAAGAATCAAATTAATCTTGTAACCTAGTTTATGGGCACCATATTGTCTCTTGACACTTCCTTGAAGTGTTGCCCCTTCATTGCAAAGTGAAAAACAAAGGTCTAGATTTAAAATCAGGTCAAGAACCATGTTAACCTATATAAAATGCAGATTTCTACACTATGTTTGCATGGTTATTATGAACATAAAGCTATGTTTTGGAGCACCGAATCACTGATTCGGTACTCCCAAATGCAACATAAACACTTCTGGAATGTTTCATTTGGGGACTTCAAGATGCATATCAAAGGGATATCAAGAAACTTCAAAGAAATCCAACACCGCAGTCAGCATAAATTCAAAGTCAGATCCTTCAATTAACTCCCTCACACTCACACACTCACGCTATATATATATATATATAGACACACACACACACATATATATCACACAATTTGAAAGTGTTGAATATCGAAATTAACACTCAAATTCTAAAACCAGAATCAGTAAACAATATTTGAGATTATTAGGGCAAGAAACCATCATTGTGTATGGTCAGTGAAATCATCAGATTTTCAAACCTCAAAATCTTGAATACAAATTAAAATAACGAATTAAAGAAAACAGAAGAAAATAAGATCATTCATTCTTAAAGACGCGTATCAAAGAAATCAAACATGTCGCAGTCAGATAAATAAATTCAACGTTAGATCCTTCAATTAACTCCCTTACACACACACACTATACTACGCACTCTGAAAATGACATCTTACAACACGGAGAGAATTACTAATTTCAAATCTGTTGAAGAAGATCAAATCTAACACTCAAATCCTGAAACCAGAATCAGAAAACTATAGCTAGGGCAACAAATCATCATTGTGTACTGTCAGTGAAATCATCAAGATTTTCAAACCCTCCAAATCTTGAATACAAATTAAAACAAAGAGGTAAAGAACATCGAAGAAAAGAAAACCACTCACTCTTAAAGTGATGATGACTTACAGAAAGAGATGTATCTGATTCGCTGATGATATATTGAAACTTCTCCAACAGCCAAACTTCTCGAAGATGAGAGAGAGAGTTGTAGAGAGAGAAAGAGTGAGGTAATATGGTCGATATATATATATATATATATATATTATATGAATAGAGAGATATAGAGAGAGAATTTCTGTATTCTCAAATTCAGTTGGGCGGCAAAACAAGTGAAACGCCTCGGCGCGCCAATCTCTCTTCCGCAACCGTCATAATTAAAGTATTTTTTTTTTTTTTTTTGGATAAATTCCACTTACCACCCCTTAGATTTGTCAATATCCCATAAACTCCCTCTACAGACTCCTTGTAATCTCACTTATCTCCCCTGTAAGGCTATAACTATAAGTGACCCAATCAATGTGCTATTATACCGTTTAGCCCATGAAATATTTGGTAATCATTTCAGGCATTAGAAGGGCAAAATTGACCTTCTATCAATTTTCTCCTACTAACATCAACAAATTTCATACTTAAAATGAATGGAAAATATGTTATGTTAAGCATAACCTTAAAGAACGTGTGTGAAATTTACCGCCTTTTTTTTTGGAGGAGGGGGGTTGGTTAACGGAAAATGTTTCACTTATGTTTGATTTTTATTTATTTTTAAATTGAGATATTAGACAATATATGTTGACAATTTTTAAAAGCTAGGTTAAAAAGAGTGTATGGTTCTTCAAAAACATTTGTTATCTGGCTAATGATTTTTCGAAAACTAAACCAAAATGACGTAGTTTCAATGCACAGGATCCCCTCCATAATGGCTTTGGTTTATCAAGCACATTGAGACTAACCTCAACAATGGCCAACAAAAGCCTTTCTATCTCTATTTATGCACAGAATCTGACCTTTAGTATCATTTGTGTAAAAATGACTGCACTCAACAATGTATTGGCCAAATAAATAAAGCATGTACGTGTATCCCTTCCAAACTCACCACCACCGCTTTATTCTAGTCCGATCTGTTTTCCTGTCCGACGTTACTCTGCCACCTCCACCTTCTGCTCTTGGGATGCATTAGAAATACACTTTGCCACACGGGAGAACTTTCAGACTGCATTACTTTCTGGCTCATTTTCAGCATGTTGCAGCTCCACTACTAGGTATGAAGTAAAAGTGGAACCTAATGGTCTCTCAAGAACAATACTTAGAAGACTTAAGTCTCTTTGTTTTTCACACTTTGAAGATTTAATCTTGAATTTTCTTCTGTCTCACAAAATTGATATCGAACACCGGCTAATGGTTAGTTCTGCCAAGACTAACCAACAAATTGAGAATCCCTACTTCATTTGAACAGGTAACAAACGAAAGATGCACCACAAATGTATTATTCACATACAAAGTAATGATCCATTTACAAGCAGTATCTATAGGTGTTCAGACCGCCTTAATGAGAAGATTACGCAACATATGAATCATTTCCTCAGACCGGAGGGAGAGTAGCAACTAGCAAACCAAGGTATTTACCAAGCACTATCTATTGGTGTCAGGCCACTTACAATGAAAAATACACAATCAATGGTACACAATCAATGGTACACAATCTTCTCGAACACTAAACCACAGATTGCTGTAATGTTGGTATAGCAGAAAGATGCAGGTCTGTAGAGGAATCAAAGTGTCTCAACGCCAGAAAAGTACGGGTGATTCAGTGCATCATAAGCTGTGATTCTTTCTCTTGGTTTGAGGCGAAGCATTTTCTGCGTATCAAAAGCCATGGTATCAGTTTTAAGAGTTAAAATTTTGTAGCTAAACTTGTAAAGGGCAACTTTTTCGATTTTCTTAAACAAAAGATATATTTAAGGAACCATTTACCTAATTGTCATAATTAGATAAGCCGGTATCCATCTTAAAAGCTGCCAATCCCATGTGGCTATGGGATGTTGGTTAAAAGAAAGAGTATTAAGCTTCATCTGAGTAGCTCTACTCATCAATAGTTTGCACCCAAGTGAATTCTTGGTTCCTCAGGACAGAGCTGAGGCCTTCTAATTTCCACTTAATTATAATGACGAGAAACTTACAGAAAGAAGATCGACTCCAGCTGGTTCAAGATCGGGAACTACTTCTGCTAGATTCTGCATGCAGAAGAAAAGGAAAAAAAGTAAATATATTTCTAAGATTCTAAAGCAGGAAAAATATAAACCACACCCAGAACCGGTACTATCTTTGGCATATTCTCAACAAAACATAAAAATTGACACGATGAAGTCACTTTAGGCCAGGTTTGTTCATCTGGTATGCCCAATAAGCTTCATTAGAACCAAGATGTAGTTAGTATTGCACCATCACAAGGTATTAAGATGCGAACAATCAGTTGTTGTGTTGTGTGGGAGTGTCCAAATAATATAACACCTGAAAATTTTGCATGCAAGTTCAAAACAATCTGAAGTATCAAAGAGACGCCTGGTTACACATCTCAGCAAATGTGCATCCCACAAACCACATATCAGCTTCAGTGGAGTACATTAAGTCATTCAAGAGTTCAGGTGCCACGTACATTAGAGGTGCTAGAACAAAGACAGCAATTGCTAGTGGAAAATAAAGGTATCGAATGTGGTGTTAAAACCTGCTTAGACATAGTTCTTGCCGTTAAATCAAACAGGTTAATATTAAAAAATTATGTGTTGAAAATTTGATAAGGTGTGGGCCTCTTTGGACGCCCCTTCTTGAATTGAATGGCTCCATTTAAGTTTTTTAATGTATAAAATTGATAAATAATGTATAACATCATGAATTTTTCTGCTTAAAAGGAAACCTAGAAAAGACCATGGAGAAGAAATATGGTTGCACTAAATATAACTCCGAACCTTTAGCTTAAGTGTTATCATATCCTCCTCCCACTTTGGAGGTTGAGGGTTCAAATATTCATAGAGGGAATACATGGAGTTTGTCTAACCCATGAGAGAGAGAGAGAGAGAGAGAGAGAGAGAGAGAGAGAGAGAGAGAGATTTACAACAAAATTAATGTGATGTAATATCTAATAGGTCTGATTGAAATTCAAGAGACATCCAGACAAACAATATATCAAGCAACTGACAATTTGCCACTAAAAAAAGAAAATGCAACCCACTAAAACCTATTCTTGTTTCCCAATTCTAAAAGCAGCAAGTAATAGGAATTCATTCCAAGTGCAGAGGTTATAGACAACATGCACAACAGGTGTCACTAAATTTCTTGTATTCAACAAAAAGAAAGTAGAAGTAATGCAATTTTTTATTGACATTTATCCAATAACTGTTTCTATTAGAATAAGTTATACAAGAAAATAGTGAAACATCATCTGAGATGTAACCTACAAATGATTCAGTTTCTAACCCACAAAGCTCATAGTGGTAAGCTCAAACTTATAACTCAAAAATCCAAGAGAATGCTGAGACAGTGAATGGTGAATATTAGTACCTCTTCCCCTCCGGTATATCTTTTGAGAGGAACACCAACTTCCCTGGATGATCCAAAGTCTGCAAGCTTCAGGATTCTTTTATTGGAGTCTATCAGCAAATTATGTGGTCTCAGATCTCGGTGAAGAATTTTGTGAGAATGACAATAGGCAAGACCACAGAGTAAGTGATGCAGAAACCTCTGCAGGGAAAAAAGAACATGAGAAAATTAATAGGGCATTAAGATGCTAAATGAAAATTAAATATGTCTCATATGTTTTATATGGCATATGAAATATTCTTTTCCTTTTGTTATTGTTGAACGAGTCTATCAGTACTTGTTTTACATTATTATTATTATTTTGGTAAGCTACTTGTTTACATTTTAGTCAGGTTAGAATTTCACCAACAGTTCTTGTTCCACATACATTGTAGTCATTTCCGTTTCCCATGACTAATATGTGTTAAAATGCTTTGGAAGTAAACATCCAAATAACCTAAAAAAAAAAAAAAAAAAGAGGAAAAATGCTAGTAAGTAGCCTAGATTTCACCAACCAACAGAAAACAATAACTTTGAAATCATTTACATATTATCACTATGGAAAATCTCACCCACTTTTATCACATGTGGATTCTTGGCAGTCTCTGGACAAGTCCGCATGAACATCTGCAGATCACAATCCATATACTAAAATATGAGATACACTCTTTTCGTTCCATCCACTTCAGTGTTCACTACATCCTACAACCTGTTAGCCAGAAGCTCATCAATTGATTTGTTAGATTAAATCCAAGATGTTCATAAAGTTAAAAGCTCAACACAGCCAGTGACTCAAAGTCAAGAGTCAACTTACAAATCTGTAAAAACAGTATCAGAATCTGAATTTCATATCCCATATTCTGAGTTTCAAGAATTTTACTCTCAATATATATAACTTATTGTTTCATAAAACTTCTAATATTTTTTCGATGTACAAAGATGGAGATTTAGGTTATGATTTTGCAAACGAGTATGGCATATCCTGTTGAAAGTAAAACATATGTATGCAATTTTTCAAAACTTCATCATCATATGAACAAAATATAACTACCAAAATCAAAACTCAAGCCCTTGTTGGCGTAATCTTTATAGTTCTAAGAAATCATCCTTTTCAGACAAAATTTATATCACAAAACATAAGCCTGAGCTTGATTCATCGTGTTGGTATAAAGATGGTAGTGCCTCGCTATGTTGTTTAAAAATGTATACAGATGAGCAAGACAGTTCACCAAGTGGCTCCTATTATCAATTTATGATAGCTTCCTGTCTCTAACTCAAAAGAGAACAGATACCCAAGCTCAATATTTAGAATTGGCAGATGTAAGGTGGAAATGACTGAAACTATTCTGACTGAACCTGAGAAATAAGCAAGTAAACTTGTCAACTATAATATTAATTTCTTAGATGCTTGTTGAAAAGGCTTTCATAGAAGAATTGGGATCCACCGTCAAAGGACTTTCATACAAGAGATGAAGTCCACCAACATTATGTGTCACAAATTTTTTTCCTGGATTCAAATTAACACATGGCACTGGAGCCTGCCACGTATCCAGAGGGGACTAGTCTCACCCATCTGGTGGAGATGCCCCTCTAGTCATCCAAAAAAAAGGAATAAAGAAAAGAAAATCCACCATTAACATGCATCCATGTTTCATCAATCATACAATGAATATTGACGGCTTCCAACTAATCATAGTTTGTAGATATATATTTCAGCTATATCTGACTAGTGCAGTCGTTTACATAAAATATGCATTCAAGATTATAGTATACTTCTCTGAACTGTTCTTTTGAGTAGATCTCTACCATGATTTGACTTTCAGAAATATTTAGGTTACCAACATTAAACTGTTCTCTAAGCCACAAATTTGCAGAACATATTCATTCTATTGAATGTTTATTAGGCCAACTATATTGTACGGAGCAGAGCATTGGGCATTGAAAAAGAAACAAGAGCAATGGATTCATGTAGCGCAAATGAGGATGCTACGATGGATGATGGGAGTAAATAGAAGAGATAAGATTAGTAATGAATTGAGTAAATAGAAGAGATAAGATTAGTAATGATGATGAGGGTGAACATTAAAAATGTTCTTTAAGCCACAAAGTAGCAGAACATGTTCATCATACTACATTATCCTATTTGTTGCTATTCTCCCTTCACCTTACACAATAATGACTACTGAGTTTATTAGCAAGGAAGAAACAATCTAAATTAAAATGGTTTCAAAAAAACATATTGTACATTCATCTCTGCATTCACTAGAACTGAATGGGGTAGGCATTTTTCTTTCTTTTCTTTTTTGTGTACACATAAGAAGGGAGGAAAGTGTTACCTCATACACAATCTGAATGAGATTATTTTTTTCCTAGGTTAACATTAATTGGAAAAATGAGAAAATTTAGTGCTATAATCAGATATCTCATGGGAGATTTTATTATTTTCCCAAGTTTAATCTTCAATTATTATATTTCATAATTTCAACTTATAATTTGTAGTTTGTTACTCTGTAAACCAACAGAAATATTGGGGGAGTTACTACCTGACAATATTTGCTATGATCCATCTCTCTCAAAAAAGAGATTTCTCTGATTGTTGAACTCGGGACACCATCAGATTCGTCATTAATATCAAACTCTTTGACAGCAACAGTTTCATTTGTCTCACAATTGTGGGCCTTGAAAATCCAAGCAGTCAGACACAAATTCAAAGTCAGATCCTTCAATTAACTCTCTCTCTCTCACACACACACACCACACTATATCACACACTGTGAAAGTGTTGAATATCGAATCTAACACTCAAATTCTGAAATCGTTTTCAGTAAACAAGATCTGAGATTGTTAGGGCAAGAAATCATCATGGTGAGTGAAATCATCAGATTTTCAAACCCTCAAAATATTGAATACAAATTAAAATAATGAATTAAAGAAATCAGAAGAAAAGAAAATCATTCACTCTTAACTACGCGTATCAAAGAGATGTCAGACTCAGAACCTTCCAAGAAATTGAACATGTTGCAGTCAGACATAAATTCAAAGTCAGATCCTTCAATTCTGAAACACGAAGAGAATTTCTTATTTTGAAACTGTTGAATTTCGAATCTACCACTCAAATTCTGAAACCACAATCAGTAAACAAGATCTGAGATTGTTAGGGCAAGAACTAATCGTTGTGCATGGTCAGTGAAATTTTCAAGCCATCTCAATGCTCAATGCTCCCGTTATAACGGTTGTCGTAGACAAACTCAATAAGCGTGATACACTATTGTTGTATTGTTGTAGACAAACTTAAAATTTGAATGGTACACTTCGATTGGCCTTTTAAAACACAATCACTAAATTGGGTTGGTGTTTATGTGTTTATGAAATAAATAAATAAAAGTTTTTGGCGTTTCTCTTATTCAGTAATATTATGAACTATTTTAGCATATAGAGTCTTTCTTTTTTTTAATTAAATAGGACTTTCAAGCTGTTCGTTGTTAGCATTTCAAACATATTTTGGCTCTTTGGAGTATAATGATTGGGTTTACATGGCGTCCCTGACTACCAGCTGTGAGATTTTGATTTTTCTAATGAATTTTCATTATAATAGCAAAAATAAAAACAATAAAAGAGAAATAATAATAATAATAATAATAATAATAATAATAAGATCAACAAAAATACTCTGAATCACCCCGTCAACCAAAAGATTCCAAAGCAAAGCTGCATCAATGATAGATGAACAACATTTTTAAATAAACATATGTATCTACCCCAAGGTAAACTGAGTTTGGCCAAGTGACATACCTACACTGTGTATGAATTAAATGTTAAGCGCAAAAAAATCTCTCTATTATTAATATAGTACGTATAGTTCTTGTGTAATAAAAAAATTCCTTATACTATTAATTTAGTGTAAATAAATCTGTATAATATAAAATGACGATAATACTCTCACTTCTGTTGAATAAATTAATAATTATAAATAAAATATATGTAAAATGACCCTCTTATCCACTTATAAAAAAAGAAAAGAAAGAAAAAAAAAAAAATACTTTATCTTAATTTTTCTTAAAATATCCGCCTCCAAAACCAATATCTCTTTTCTTATCCGGGCATTAGAAGGATCTTGAAAGCAGACACATAGGCGTTAGGAAGGAAGAGAAGGACGAACCGTAGGTGAGAACCAGTTCAAGGCGAAGCCATTGACCTACAAGACATAGATCCCAGGGGTGAGACGGCAATATCAAGATATTTATTTTCTTGATGCTGCACAGCGAGTCCTTCCGAGCCCACCTGCCGTTCTCATCTATTCGACCTCCGGCGAGCAAGGAAGCTCCGGCCAAGCCATCAAACACACTGAAACCTCATATATAACTCTCCTCTCATCTTCATCTCTTTCAATTTTTCTCTCATCTCATCTCATCTCATCTCTTCATGTTATATATATATATATATATATATATATATATATATACACATATATATATAGACCTAGGGTTTGAAGAGCATAAAATTGGGAGTTTTGATTTAAAGTAAAAATTGCATAATTGTTGGGTCGCATTTGCAATTGGGGGTTTGATGTATCAGACCCTTTTTTGGGCAACAATCAAGTCTGTTTCTTCTTCAGTTATGCCCGGTGTGAAGCGAAGACAGGCTTTTCTTTATTAGCAGTACGGAAAAGAGACTAAAATGAATAGGTCGGGTATAAAATCTCGGGCACCTGAACGAGCTTAAAAGCTTACTTCAGTTCCGGTTCTGAACGCAATGGCTGGACGAGACTACTTGGACTTGGCTCTGTTACAAAAAGAATAAATGTAAGCTTGTGACTGGCTTCGGTGATTCTGGAAGAGGAATAGGTCTTCTCAATAGAAGATAAGCGGGCAGATTGGAGGAGGAGGAGGAATGCATATATTAGAAGAGAGAAGAGAGAAGGAAAAGAAATAATAATAATAATAATAATATGGATTATATCCAAAATACATGTGCAGATATGGGTGAGGAGTAAGATGGGAATTAAAAGAATAAAATAAGATTTTTATTTTTATTTTTATTTTTGTAAAAAAGTGATGAGAGGGGTTTATTTAATTTTTTAAAATTTTATGTACTAATATGCATATTTTAAAAAAAAAGGAGGATTTTTCACAGCAACTATTCCACAAGCACTTCAAGAATGTGAAATTTAGTACGTATCCGATTATTCTTAGTACGTTTTTTTATTTTTATTTTTTTAATTATTTATTTTATTCTAATTTTTCTTTAAATTTTTAGAGACAACTGGAATTGCCGCTGTTACTGCGGTTTCAAAAGCAGCCGAAGCACCTTCGCCATTGAGATGAGTATGTGTGTATATATATATATATAAGTTTATTATTTTTTTGAATTTTTTAACTAAAATTAGGTATTAGCTGTGAAGGCCTGTGTAGGTGTGTTGTTGGTGTTACAAGCTTAAATTTTCATGCTTGATGTACTTTAATTATAGGACTGTTATGTGCATGCCTTCATGTGTTTACAAGTTGAGATTTTAACATCTACTTTAACGCTGTATTGTGCCTTACAAACTGAAATTGTGTTCCTTTGATTGTTGATAGTGTTTATTTGCATGAAATTGAAAATTTAAAAATTTTAAGTGTTGGTTGTAGTTTTACCCATTTATATAGGCACATTCCACTTGTTGGGAACTCGGGATGCATTACATTTAAAATATTCTCTTCTAGAATATAATTCTCTTCTAAGAACTCGGGATGCATTACATTTAAAATATTCTCTTCTAGAATATAATTCTCTTCTAAAGAACTTGGGATGTATGACATTTAAAATATTCTCTACTAAAGTATAATTCTCTTCTAAAATACTCTATATAATTCTCTTCTAAAATATACATTTAAAATATTCTATAAATTTCTACCACCTTTTCAAATCCTTCACAAATGCCACAAGTATGCAACAGGTAGTAATAACTTTGAAATTATTTTACATATTATCAATATGGCAAATCTCACCCACTTTTATAACATGTGGATCCTTGGTAATCTCTGAACAAGTATCCATGAACTTTTTCAGATCAACATCCATATACTCAAAAACGAGATACACTTTTTTTCATCCTTGATCTTCAGATGTAGTGAGTCCATCAATTTGTTAGGCTAAACCAAGATGTATAGTTTACAGCTAACACAGCTAGTGACCCAAAGTCAAGAGTCACTTGTAAATCCGTAAAACTCGTATCATAATCTGAGTTTCATATCCTATATTCCGAATTTCAAATTTTTTTACTCTCAATATGTATTACTAATTGTTTCATAAAATTGCTGAAAATTTTTCGGTGTGCAAACATGGAGGTGCAGGTTAGGATTTTGCAAACAAGTATGGTGTTTCCTGTTAAAAGTAAAACATATGTAGGAAATTTTTTCAAAACTTTATCATCATATGAACCAAATAAAAAACCAAAATCAAAACTCAAACCTTTGTTGATGAAATCTTTATAGTTATAAGAAATCATCCTTTTCAAACAAAATTTTTATACAACAAAACATAAGCCTGAGCATTATATCTATGGGATGTTGAAAGTTCTCTTGAAGACAATTTCTTATATCAGAGTAAAAGAGAGAGAGAGTTGTGGAGAGAGAAAGAGTGAGATAATATGTTCGTATATCTATGTGTATATATATGAAGATAAATGTAGAGAGAGAATTTCCGTAACCTCATTTACAGTTGGGCGGCAAACGATCTGAAACGGCCTCGCGCGCCAAAACGTCTTCTCCTGGTGTGTTAATTACAGGGCTAAAAGGATTGGGTTTGAGTTAATTTATCAATAATAATGGAAAATGTTGGGCTTATGCTTTTTTTATTTTTAAATAGACATAATCTGTTGACATTATTTGATTGACATTTGTTGAGAAAATTATAATTAAAAAAAAACTCTTTTTGAATGTTTTTAATATATAATAGTTTTTTGAAAACTGTTTTCTAAGTATTAAATCAAAATTATATAATTCCCTCTAAACAATTACAATATATATATATATATATATATATATATATATATATATAAAATAATTTTTTAAAACTTGAATCAAACAAGCTCATTTTATATATTTGTACGTTCTATGTCTTTATTATTTTTACATTTTGTGTATTCATTTGCACACTATATTGAAAATGCAAATTTTCTTTCTAAATCTTGTTTATAAGTTCTTTATATATAACCATGAAAGTTTTAAATTAAATGAAATGTTATCTTTTTCTAAAACGGAAGGTTGAGGGTTTTGACTCCCTTGTGCTTTTAAATTTATCTTTTAAGAAAATATTATTTATATATACTATAAATAAACAACATATTAAATTATATATTAAATTAATTGACACTGAATTGAGTGATTCCGTTAATCTCCTCGTTTATAATTTAAAATTATATTATTTCAAGAATTTATTCTTTAAAGTAAGTGAAGTTGAAATCAGACAATATTTTCTCTAATTTCTAATCAGACACTGAAATATTTTTTTATTTTTTATTTTTTATTTTTTTTTTGGGTTTCATTATTTTTATTGAAAAAGAGTCATTTTCGTATACTTTCTTTTTCCAATAAGCTATTAAGCTAATATAATTAAAAGTGACAAAAAAAAGTTTAAAGATCTTTTCTTTTTTTTTTTGGACTATTTGACTTGCCTCTACGTCACCAAGAGCCCTACAGCTTAGCCATATTTTCTCTATCTTTCAAAATGGTTAAACCAATTGCTAAGAAGGACTATGCGTTGCGTCTACATAATAGAACTGCAAGTTAGGCAAATCCAATCCAGCCCGATCCTGGCCCAACCTCAACCTGAAATTGGGTTGGGCTTGGCCAGCTCGAAGTTTGGCAAAAAACGAATTATGTCCATAACCCGAACCCAAATATTTGGACAGGTCGGGTGGTTTCACGGGTCTTTTTTTTTTTTTTTTTTTTTTTCAAATATGCTAATTACATTTTCATTTTTCCATTTGTAAACATTAAAAATTTTAAGAAAATTTTATTTTTCAATTCATTAATACTTGTCATTTTTCTTTTAATAAATACCTAGAAGTAGAAATGTAGAACATCCATAAGCATTCCAATTTTTTGTCAATTACAATTGAAAGAATACAAGAATTGTTTCTTTTGGGTAATTAAAAAAATATCTATACAATAATATGCAACTTTATAAATTTTTTATATTGTTTTTGAAACTCTTTTAATTTCATTTGATATTGGAATATCAATAAGAATAAAAAATAAAAAATAAAATAAAAAAGGTTAAAAACTAATCATTATTGTAATATATTAAATAAATTATATATAACTGCTATCGTATTTTATACCACAAATTTTCATTAACATTCGTATTATATCCATATACATATATATGCGCGTTTTTGTGACTTGCATTTTTTATGCTCGATTTTTAAACGTACTTTGTTTTATATATATATAAAAAGTTAATTATACTACCATGCAGCTTTGTTTACTGTACCATATTTAGCTACAATCCAAAGTTAACGGAAATGAATGTTTATCTTTCTTTTTTTTTTAATATTAACAAGATTTTCTATTTTGTCTTTTTATTTTTTCAGTCAATTAACAAGAATTTATTTCCTTTTTTTACTTAATTTTTCCTAAAATAACTGGAATAATTGGAAAAAGGCTTCCACGAAACAACGCAATGTTTGAGAGCTCGTTTAATTAATTTAATTCAACTAAAAATTACCAAAATTTGTTTGGTCCACAAATTTTGAAAACTCAATTAAGCAATATTACGGTATAATATATATATATATATATATATATATATATATATATATATATATATAAACAAACATATATTGTGTTATTGAGATATGATTTGAAAATTTAAAACCAAACAGGCCTTCAAACTTCACAAATAAACTTTCATTTGAGAAGCAGGTTTTTTTTTTTTTTTTTAATAAAACCCGACCCGATTTGAGTCCAATTACTGAATTTAAAAAGCCCAAGTTCTAAAATTTTTGGGCTATATTCGGATTGGCCTGGATTAGCCCGCCCAAATTGCACCCCTACTAGTACATAGTATAAGAAAGTTGAATTTTAGAATGTTACATATTTGTGTAGAACAAATGGTTAATTGACATAATTGTACTCATTGTCTAAATTTTTTTTTTAGATCATATAAGTACTCACACACACATTGTCCAGGGGAGGTTATTCCATTGGGCTAACCGCCTATTGGTACACTGAGTGCATTTTCTGCTGAGAGGGAAACCAAAGAGACATTGACGAGAAAAACTAAAAAATGTGTTATTGAAATGCTTCTCTGCCTCACTAAATTGATATCAAACACCACCAACAAATGGTTAGTTCTACAACCTGAAAGTTCACCATTCTTTCATTTAAACAGTAAACAAACAAAAGATGCAACTACACAATTCTTCTCCAACACTAAACTACAAATTGCTGTAATGTTGGTATAATAGAAAGATGTAGGTCTGTAGATGAATCAAGGTCCCCCAAGACCAGCAAAGTACGGGTGATTCAGTGCATCAAAAGCTGTAATTCTTTCTCTTGGGTTGTAGCGAAGCATTTTCTGCGTATCAAAAGCCATGGTATGAGTATTAAGAGTTAAAATTTTGTAGCTGAAACCATAAAGCTACTTTTTTTTTTTTTTTTTTCTTGGACAAAACATGCTTTAAAATCATATTTTTTATATATTTAAGGAACTATTTACCCAATTGTCATAATTAGATAAGCCGGTTATGGGAAATTGGTTAAAAGAAAAGAGTGTTAAGCTTCCTCTGAGATGCTATACTAAATTACTAGTCAATAATTTGCAGCCAAATGAATTCTTGGCTCCTCATGACAGAGCCGAGGCCTTCTAATTTCCACTTAATTATAATGAGGAGAAACTTACAGAAAGAAGATCAACTCCAGCTGGTTCAAGATCGGGAACTACTTCTGCCAGATTCTGCATCCAGAAGAAAAAGAAAAAAAAGTAAATATATTTCTAAGATTCCAAAGCAGGAAAAATAAAACCACAACCAGAACCTATACTACCTTAGGAGGACTATTCTCGGCAATACCCAAAAATTGACAATGTTCAGTCACTTCAGGCCAGATTTGTTTATCTGGTATGCCCAATAAGCTTCATAAGAACAAAGATGTAGTTAGTATAGCACCATCACAAGACATTAAGATACGAATAATCAGTGGCTCTATGAAGTGTCCAAAATAATACGCCACCTGAAAATTTTGTCTATAAGTCCAAATTCATCTGAAGCACAAAAGAGAGGCTCGTGGTTACACATCTCAGCAAATATGCATCCCACAGACCACATATCAACTTCAGTGGAATATTTCAAGTAATTGAAGAGTTCAGGTGCCATGTAAGCTGGAGTTGCTATCTGAAGTGAAACGCCAACAATATGAGAACATAGACAGCAATTGCTCGTGGAAGATTCAGAATGAAATGAAAATAAAGGTACTGAATGTGGTGTTAAAACCTGCCAAGACATTGATCTTGCCATTAAATCAGAACAGGGTATATTAAGAAATTGTTTTGAAATTTTGGTAAGGTGTAGGCCTCTTTGGATGCCCCTTCTTGAATTGAATGGTTCCATTTACGGTTTATATTACTAGTAGTATTTTAGGTCAGAAGTCCATCACCCAGAATGTATAAAATTGAGAAATAATGTATAAAATCATGATTTTTCTGCTTCAAAGGAAACCTAGAAAAGGCCATGGTGAGGAGAAGAAATATGGTTGCACTAAAAATAACTTCGAGCCTTTAGCTCAAGTGTACTCACCTCCTCCTCCCACTTGGGAGGTTGAGGGTTCAAATCTTCATAGAGGCAATAGTGGTTGTTTGTTTAATCTAGAGAGAGAGAGAGAGAGAGAGAGAGAGAGAGAAATTTACAACAAAATTTTATGTAATATCTAATAGGTCTGATTAAAATTCAAGAGACGTCAGACAAGCCCCATAGCAAGTAACACCACAATTTGCCAAAAAATATGTAGCCCAAGAAAACCCATTCTTGATTTCCCAATTCTAAAAGCGGCAAGTAATATGAATTCATTTCCAAGTACAGAGGTTAAAGACAACATGCATACCAAGTGTCACTAAAATGCTTGTATTAAAAAAAATATAGAAGTAATGCAATTTTTATTGAAATTTATCAGGTGAGAGTTTCTAATAGAATAAATTATAAAAGAAAATACTGAAACATTATCTGAGGTGCAACCTACAAATGATTCAGTTTCTAACCCACAAAGCTGATAGTGGTAAGCTCAGACTAAAAGTTCAAAAAATCCAAGAGAAGGCTGAGACAGTGAAAGGTGAATATTGGTACCTCGTCGCCTTCAGTATATTTATTGAGAGGAACACCAACTGGCCTGGCTGATCCAAAGTCTGCAAGCTTCAGGATTTTTTCACTGGAGTTTATCAGCAAATTCTGTGGTTTAAGATCTCGGTGCACAATTTTGTAAGAATGACAATAGGCAAGACCACTGAGTATCTGATGCAGAAACCTCTGCAGAAAGTAAATCATAAAATTAGCTGTTGGTATCCCTTGTTATCATCATTATCACCTTCACAGGGAAAACTAGGTAAATTTTAGTACTTAATAGGGCATTAAGATGCTACATGAAAAATTATATCATCTCATATGTTATGCATGGCATATGAAATATTCTTTTCCTTTTGTTGTTACTGTTGAACTAGTCTATCAGTACTTGTTATACTTTTTCTTTTTATTTTTTATTTTTGAAGAGGGGGGGGGGGGGGGGGGGGGGGGGGGGGGGGGGTTAGAATGTCACCAACAGTTCTTGTTCCACATACGTTGTACTCATTTCTGTTTCCCATCAGTAATATGTGTTAAAATGCTTTGGAAATAAACATCAATTAAGTACATCCAAACACCCTAGAAAAAGGAAAAATGCTAAGTACATGTGCTTACATAATTCACAATAACTACAAATAGTGAGGTCAATATGAGTCGAGATACAAACAACATTACACTCACCCAGGAATCATTAGCTAAAATAATTCAGATGGTTGATAAATTTTATCTTGTTCATTGGAGCAACTAAGCTTATAAGCTACAGAGTAGAAGAGTAGTAATAACTTTGAAATCATTTACATATTAACAACAAGGAAAATGTCACCCACTTTTATCAAATGTGGATCCTTGGCAGTCTCTGAACGAGTATCCATGAAATCCTTCAGATCAACATCCATATACTCGAAAACAAGAAACACTTTATTCGTTCCACTCTCTACAGCTACATCTAACAACCTGTAAGCCATAAGTCCATCAATTGATTTCTTAGGCTAAACCAAGATGTACATAAACTTAATCGGTAAACACAGCCAGTGACTCAAAGTCAATAGTCAACTTACAAATCCGTAAAACCAATATCATAATCTGAGTTAGAAGGATTTTTCTCTCAATATATATTACTTATTGTTTCGTAAAATTGCTAATATTTTTTCAGTGTGCAAACATGGAGGTGCAGGTTATGATTTTGCAAATGCGTAAGGTGTTTACTGCTGAAAGTAAAACATATGTAGGAAATTATTTCAAAACTTCATCATATGAACAAAATTTGACTACCAAAATCAAAACTCAAAACCTAGTTGATGAAATACTTATAGTTATAGGAAATCATCAATTTTCAAACTAAATTTTATATCACAAAACATAAGCCTGAGCAGTGTTATTCATCGTGTTAGTATAAAGATGCTAGTGCCTCATTATGTTGTTTAGAAATGTATACATATGAGCAAGCAGTTCACCAAGTGGCACCTATTATCAATTTATGATGGCTTCCTGTCTGTAACTCAAAAGAGAATGGATACCCAAGCTCAATATTGAGACTTGACAGATGTAAGGTGGAGATGACTGAAACTATCAGACCTGAGAGATAGGCAAGTAAATTTGTCACCTACAATATTAAATTTTAAAATTTGTTGACAAGGCCTTCATACAAGAGATTAAGTCCACCATCAATACATGTCACAAAAAAAATTCCTAGATTAAAATTAACACGTGGTATTGAAGCTTGCCATGCATTCGTAGGGGGCTAGTCTCATCCAAATGGTGGAGACACCCCACTCTAGTCACCAAAAAAGAAAGAAATGAAAGAAACTTCACCATCAATACGCATCCATGTTTTATCTTAAATTTGTTGAAAAGGCCTTCATACAAGAGTTGCGTCCACTGTCAAAGGAAAGGATTTCATACAAGAGATGAAGTCCACATCAATACGTGTCACAAAAAAAATTCCTAGATTAAAATTAACATATGCTATTGGAGCTTGCCATGCATCCGTAGGGAGCTAGTCTCACCCAAATGGTGGAGACACCCCACTCTAGTCACCAAAAAAGAAAGAAATAAAAAAGAAACTTCACCATCAATACACATCCATGTTCAATCAATCGTACCACGAAAATTGGCTGCTTCCTCTTAATCATATCTTCTTGATATATATTTCAGTAATATTTAACACTATAATATACTTTTCTAAACTGTTCTCTTGAATGGATCTCTATCATGATTTAACTTTTGGAAAACTATAAGTTGCCAACATTAAAATGTTCTTTAAGCCACATAAGAAGAGAGGTCAGGGTTACCTTATACACAATCTGAATGCGACTAAATTTAATTTTCTTTTCCTAGGTTAAAGTTAATTTGGAAAATGAGAGCAGTGAGAGTTGTGATCAGATACCTCATGGCAGGTTTTATTATTTTTCCAAGTTTAATCTCCAGTTATTATATTTCATATTTTCATCTTATAATTTGTAATTTTTAACTGTAAACCAACAGAAATATTGGGGGAATTACTACCTGACAATATTGCTATGCTTCATCTCTCTCAGCAAAGAGATTTCTCTAATTATTGAACCCGCCACGCCTTCAAATTTGTCAAAAACATGAAGCCCTTTTAAAGCAACAGTTTCATTTGTCTCACGGTTGTAGGCCTTGTAAACTGACGCAAAGGTTCCGACTCCAATATTCTCAAGTATCTCGTACTGTCAATTCATCATCATTGTGAGATTTTAGAAGCAAAAACTAATGGAACAATTTCAGATAATACACACTAAATCATATCTTTTACCTTCTCCATACTTATCAGATCTCACTGCCCTGTCATAGAAATAAAATACAAAGACAATGATTTAGATTTTACAAATATGAAAACATATTTAAAAAAATTAAAAATCATAATCTGTATTCTGTAGAGTAATTGTCCTATGACTATGTTTGAATTGTTTATGGAGGTCAGTTTCTTGGCAACAGTAACTAAAGCAAGAACATACATACATCTCATTCAATGCTTTGTTCAACTGCAATTAATTTCCCTCTACTCCATGGCTTCTACCTGACTCAATTCGACAGATCCTTATGCCTCTTCGGCCCAGCTACAGCCCTAAATGGATCATGTTTTTGTTCCATCAAGGACCAGCAGCAGAGACCATCTAGTCCTCTATATTTTAATTATAAAGATGAAACTAATAAATGATTGTATAGATGATGAACAAACACATTTGTGTTTAATGTTGTTTATGATAAATTCTTAATGCAGGTATACCATGTATTGTAAGAGCCATTTTCAACGAATACTGGAACTAAGAATCAAAGTAAATTGTAAAGATTATTTTGCCCCTTCATTGTAAACTGTAAAGAAAGGTCTAGATATAAACTCAGGATAAGAACCATGCTGATCTAATGTGAAATGCAGTTTTCTACGCTATATCCTAGCATGAACAAAAAGCTATGTTTGGGAGTACCGACTAGACGCCGATTCGTGCTCCCAAATGCAACACAAGGCACATTTGGGCTTAAAGACTCATATCAAACAGATATCAAGAAACTGAAAAGAAATCAAACATGTCACAGTCACACATAAATTGATAGTTAGATCCTTCAATTAACTCCCTCACGCGCGCGCGCGCACAAACACACGCACACACACACTATATCACACACTCTGAAAATGACATCTTAAAACACGAAGAAAGTTACTAATTTTGACACTGTTGAATATCGAATCTAACACCCAAAACTCTGAAATCAGAATCAGTAAACAAGATATGAAATTGTAGGGCAAGAAATCATCGTCGTATGCGGTCAGTGAAATCATCAGATTTCAAACCCTAAAAATCTTGAATTACAAATTAAAACAACGAAGCAAAGAAAACAGAAGAAGAGAAAATGAATTTCTAAAGTGATGATGACTTACTGAAAGAGAATTATCTGATTCGCAGATGGTATGTTGAAAATTCTGTTGAAAACAATTTCTTATATCAGAGAGAAAGAGAGAGAGTTGTGGAGAGAGAAAGAGTGAGATAATATGTTCGTATATCTATGTGTATATATGAAGATAGATGTAGAAGGAGAATTTCCGTAATCTCATTTACAGTTGGGCGGCAAACGATCTGAAACGGCCTCGCGCGCCAAAACATCTTCTCCAGGTGTGTTAATTACAGGGCTAAAAAGATTGGGTTTGGGTTAATATATCAATAATAATGGAAAATGTTGGGCTCATGCTCTTCTTCGTTTTTTTTTTTCTTTTTTTCTTTTTTTTTAGACATAATCTGTTTGACATTATTTGATTGACATTTGTTGAGAAAATTATAATTAAAAAAAAAAAAACTCTTTTTGTATTTTTTTAATACATAATAGTTCTTTGAAAACAATTTCATATTTTTTAAATTTTTTAAAATTGTTTTCTAAGTGTTAAATCAAAACTGTATAGTTATCTATAACCAATTACAATATATATATATTTAAAATTATTTTTTGAAAACAGAATCAAACAAGCTCATTTTATATATTTGTACGTTCTGTCTTTATTATTTTTACATTTTATGTATTCATTTGCAGCTATATCGAAAATGCAAATTTTCTTTCTAAATCTTGTTTGTAAGTTCTTTTATATATAACCATGAAAGTTTTAAATTAAACGGAATGTCATCTTTCTCTTAAAAGAAAGGTTGAGGGTTTAGACTCCGAAATGTGCCAAAAAATGAATTATGTTTATAATGTGAGCCGTACGTAGCGGTATATATATTAGAAAGTTTTGTTTGTTTTAAAATAGATCTGCATCTTTACCAACTTTACTTATTTTAGCAATTAAACAATTAATCACACGCAGATAAAATAAAGCAAAGTATAAAGTTAGAGATGACACCAAGATTTTAACGAGTAAGCCTCAGTTGATAAAATATGTCAACTGTTATAGGAAAAATCTCGTGGACTGTGCAGTCCAAAGTAAACCAATCCACTATACTCGAAACAAAGTATACCGAACTTTGATTCTGGCTCACATCCTATTGTTCTACACAAACATCAACTGCTGACAATTCTCTGGCTTTGCGACTCCTCATCCAATAGCAACTTGATCTCAGACTTATGCTTGATATTTGTAGAAGAGTAGCAGGTAGATCAGACAACACTCCTCGAATGCTTCAATCCTTTCAAAGTGTGATTGCTTTTACTTCTGTTCTTCAATCGTTTGAAATTGATGCAGAAGAAAATCTGCTTTCATCTGATCGATGTAGATGCAGCTGTATGATCACGATCAGGATTTGAACACCACAACTCTAAACTCACTATGTGTTTATGTGTATGTGTTCTAGAAAGATGACAGAAAAATCAATTCTGATTTTCTGCAAATGTAATCTTCCTAAGGCTTTTTAAGAATAATGAATTTGTAGAATAAAAGCCGTGAATAAACCAATGTATATGACATGATTTATATAGAGGTTTGCAAAGTTCTATTCCTTTTGAAAATAAAGGAAATTTCGTGCATAGGATTTGGAAGGAAAGTTGGATCAAAAAATAATCAGATAGAATAAGGAAACTGGACTTCTTTTGCAATCAGGACACTTGGAACTAGTTCCCACATTTGGTACCGATTCCCAAAGGACAGTGAGTATTCTCAAAGTTAAGCTTCTGGAACTGGTTCCCAAATCTTGGTACCGGTTCCCACTTGACAAAATCCAACTTAAACTTGGAATTTCTGTATCTGAGTAACTCTCAACATATACCATGTAGGTAATTGTGTCCTAAGTGGGAAACAATGTCATAATGTGTTGGTCTTTTCTTTCATTGAGCAACAGTACTTTCCTCTTCTATTCAACCTCTGAATTCCGCAGTCAATGTAAAGTCTGATATGGTAATTGAAATAACAACCAAACTAGGAATGTTTTGTTACCAAAATATGCCAATTTACAAAAATATATCTCACAATCTCCCCCTTTAGCAATTTCGTGACAAAACCCTAAAAACAATTTATAATCTACTCAAAACAGAAAAATAAATTACATTTGTTTAAGGAAACATAGAATTTTGTATCTCTGTTCTCTTTTATTCTCTTGGACAAAATCTCACCTGATTTCCTGCACATAAATCAAACAAAACTACCAGTGAAAGCTTTAAAAACTCCCCCTGAATAATTTATCCAAACAAGATTAGATTTTCTCCCCCGTAAAGTAACCTTGTTCTCCCCCTTTTTGGAACAAAATTGACAAAGTAATAGTAAAAGAACCAGAGAGAAATAACACTTAAAACAAAGTAAACAGGAATCAATTTAATACATGTCAGAAATCAAAACAAAATATCTAAAAATATCAAGTCATGACAATGTAAAAACTGAGCAAAAAGTGATGCATGAATGATATGAACATAGAATCAAGCATCAGGATCATCTCCAGCGAATGGAACGGTAGATATCGAAACGTCCTCATCACCACCATCAGTGTCACTACCACTGTCATCCTCATCATCCTCTGCATCAGCATCTATCTCATCATCCTCGTCTCTCTTATCCTCAGCCACAAGTGACGGATCTGGAGGGGCTGGTCTGTATACGTCCTCAGAAGTACCACCCGTCCGCTGCGCCTTAAGCGATCTAACATCTTCTTGAAGATCAAGAACAGCATCCATCAAGGCTTTTTGATTCTGAAGAATCAAAGAGTAGAGAAAATTGGCATCCAGAGTGTTGAAAGCCCATTTAGTCGGAAAGAGCTTAGTAACCTTCGAAAGAGATGAAGAAGAAGCAGTTGCACCCTTGCTAGCTTTTCTAGATGAAGCTCTTACAGATTTGGCCTTGTTAAAAGCTCTAACATCCATCTCGAACATGATCTCAATATGATGATCACGGGGTGGAAGTAGAATCTCAAAATGCCGATACAAACCCATGATGATCATAGGGAATGGAGATAATTTATTCTTAGTATTATTCTTGTAGTGCGCTATCATCAGTCTATAGATAGAAGAATCAAGATGAATCACAGCATCAATGGATAAGAGATATAGTACCTCTGCACGATCTACGGAGATAACATTCTTCTTCCCAAAATAGCCCAGATTTGAGATGGCAAACAAATTCAGAAACGCCTTCTCATCTGCCAGATAGTGATTTGGAATATAGTCGGGAAATCTCGGTGAGTCTGGAACACACAACTCATTACAAATATCTTCCCACTTTAGCACGGAATGTTCCAGTGGAAGATGATAGCCAGTGCTTAAAAAATTCTTGGGAATGCCAAGAACTGTGCCGATCACATCAGTATGAACCACATAGTCCTTCCCGAACAATGACACCTTAAAATATCCAGAATCATGAACCTTGCGGATATTTGAGAAGAAATAGTGAAGTAAGTTTGAACTGTAGGAATTAGCCATTGTGGTAAAGAACAACCACTTGTGCTTCTCAATGTAGTCAACCAATTTCTTCCCTGAACTATCTCTTAGCTTCTTCAAGTTCACATTTCGTTCCGACTTAATCAAATCGTCTTTATACACTTTAATGTATACTTGCCAAGCATGCTCGTTGTAGAAGTGTTCTTGAGCAAACTGAACCTTCCCAGTGTAAGATACTGACGGATACCCAGGTGGTATCTTAGTAGTAGAAGAGCAAGAGCGCAGAGGAGAAGTCAGAGCATCCCTTGGAGCGGTTAAACCCACTTGTGGTTCCCGGATAAAAATTGTCATTCGGGCTTTCTTGGGAGGTGGAGGTGATGCAATACCCTTGCCTTTATCCTTCTTGGATAGTCTCGGAGGCATCTTGTGTTCAAAGAAATTTGGTTTGAAGCTTCGGAGTTCACTCGGTAAATTTGTCGAACACTTGGTGTGCGCTTCAACACTTGTTCTTGGGCAAGCTTAATTTGATTCTTTAAAACCCCCAACACTCAACAACTATGAAGCACAAATCTTTAAACACAATCCAATCAAGTCCAAAGTGACCCAAAGATCTACTCTCAATCAAATCCTCCAAATTTTTGTCAAAAACCCCAAACTCCACAAATTCTCTTCAACTTCCAAGATTCAATCTTTAATCCAACTTGCAATCCAATGATTCAATGTTGTGTATGCAATTTTGTGATGAAAATGATGCAAGATTAAGCCAATATATAAAGATATATATGTATGAAGTTATAGAGAGAGATAAAACATATATAGAGTGAGAAAGGATGTGTGTAATACCCCTAATTTTAAAAGGAAAGTTTTGGTATTTTAATTATTGTTTTAGGGTATTTTTATTTGATTATTTGTTTACTTGCTTAATTGAGTTAATTGTGTTATTTTTTTATTTAATTAAATTTTTTATTTGCTTAATCAAGTTAATTGTGTTATTTGTTTTATTTAATTAAATTGTTTATTTGCTTAATCGAGTTAATTGGGTTATTTGTTTTATTTAATGTAATTACATGTTTTAATTGTTTAATGGTTTAATTGTATTCTTTATTTTATTTAAATGAATTAATTGTTTTAATTGATTAATTTTGTTTTATTAATTGTTTAACGACATAAAATACTATTAGGGTTTTGTGTGTTTATGACATCGTGGGTTAGCCGCCTTATAGTTGGTATTAAAATTAGGTTTTCAGAGAGGCCTATATATATTATCATATTATGTTTGTCTATGGTTTAAGACATAAATTAAGTTCCACGAACAGAGAGTTTTGAAACTTGAGGGATTAACAGAAGGATTCAAGGAGGACGGGACAGACTGCTTCTGGGTTGAACTAAGAGCAACAGAGGTATAGAATGGCAGTCTAGGAAGTGATCGGAAAACTGTAATACCCCTAATTTTAAAAAGGATATTCCTGATATTTAATGGTATTTAATTTATTTATTACTTAAGTGCATTTTATTTGATTATGTGTCATTATTTTTTTTATTAGGTGCTTAATTGTTTTCTTTTGTGGTAATTTAATTTATTTAAATAATATTTATTTTTAGTTATTTGATTGGAATTACTTGTTAGTGTTTTAATTATTTAATTGGCATTAATGGTTTAAGTGTAATTGGTTTAGTTATTTGATTGGAATTACTTGTTAGTGTTTTAATTATTTAATTGGCATTAATGGTTTAAGTGTATTTGGTTTAATTATTCTATGTGTGTCTTATTTTATGTTTGTCTTATTTGGTTTAATTGGGTTTACTAATTACTATTTTGTTCAATTAGATTATTTGTTAAGTATTTAATAGTGAATAGGGTAATTAGGTAAATACATCTAACTAGGGTTTTAATTACAGTATAAATTAGGGTTTTATATTATAGCCGTCGTAGGTTTCTACGTTAATTGGATGGGCCGGTTAGGATTGTGAGTTGGACTTAAATGAACCTAGGGTTTAGGAAAACTCTATAAGTATAAGGTAGACGTCTGTGAAGGGTTTTTTTAAACAAAGCACACGTTTTGTGGAAGTGGAGAAGGAAAAACGCAGTTTTTCACATTCTGCCAAGGTTTGATCAAAGCTCCGATCCCACTTCGTCCGTGGTCTGATCGAGCTGAATTTTGGAGGAGAGGTTCACGACTCAGTGACGCACAATCTGAACGGTGGAGATCAGAGTTTGACCTCGAGAACAGTGATTCGTACTCGTGAACAGTAACTGGGTCGCACAGGTTTTTTTCCATTCTGCCCAGATTTCATCAAACAACCGATTCCGCTTCGTCCGTGGTCCGATCGAGCTGAATTTTGGAGGAGAGGTTCAAGACTCAATAACGCACAATCTGAACGGTGCAGATCAGAGTTTGACCTCGGGAACAGTGATTCGTACTCGTGAACAATAACTGGGTCGCACAGGTTTTTTTTTCCATTCTGCCCAGATTTCATCAAACATCCGATCTCGCTTCATCCGTGGTCTGATCGAGCTGAAATTTAGAGGATAGGTTCATGACTCAGTGTTGCACAATCTGAACGGTGGAGATCAGATTTTGAGTTCAGGAATAGTGTTTCGTATCCGTGAACAGTAACCGGGTTTTGGAACTCACCAGGATTTTTTAAGAAGACGACGTTGAAACTTTGAACAAAAGTTTCTGAGGCAAGATTCTATCCTTACTCTTTCCCTTAGGCTTCATACTCTTTGCACTCTTAAATGATTCCAGGATTAATGAAGATTAAACCAAACTAAAATGATATCTGTTTTGCTATGAAATTGGTAGTTACAGTAGTATTGTATGCTTGTTCAACCTAGACTAAGCATGTTTGTGGATGCATTGTGGTTCTGTGGTTCACGTTTTTCCTTACCACTGCTAGTATAAATTATTGGAAGAATGGGTCTAGATGATAGCTATCTTAACTTCTGTAATAGCAACTGTTGGAACTTAAATACTAGGAGGATTTGAGTTTAACACTAGATCGGTTTTGTGGAACACTATAATTTGAACATGTCTACATACATACTGTGAATATTGTTTTGATGCTTACATTATCACAGTTAGTATCAACTGTGGAGGTTAGGATTTTGTGATACATACCCTACATATCTGTATGTCATTTGTAAGGTGTTAAATGAAAGTTTTAATTAATTATGTCTTTATATCAAACTAAAGGGAACAACTTAAATTGGGCATGTATATGTTGTTGTTGTGACCCTGTTTATCAATACTTATTTTATCACTGCTAACATTGAATGTTGGATGTTGGAATTTAGTTGATATATACTTGATTTATTGGTATTATTGACTACTGGAGGATTGGAAAGTAGGCACCGGTATGGGACGGTGGCATACTAAGGATGGGTTTGGTTTTTAAAACAATACCATTACCCACCTACTTGGAATAAGGATGGGATTAACTAAAAGTTAAGTCCCGTGGATTTGTATTGTCATGGCAACTACTTGTTGAGTGGCAATACCAGGGATTTTGGATGGATTTTATATATGTACTGTTATAGTGCCTCGGTATGAGCTTGAGCCTCAGGACCGATGGCTAGGGAGCGTATATGCATCGGGATGTGTAGCTGGCTACGATGGTTAGAGGTGTACCCTGTTTAGGTATAGGTACATATGCTCACTTCGTGTGCGTTTTAGCATGTTACCTCTATTCAGGTTGAGACCGGCCTGTAGTCCAGTGAGAGTCCTTTAGTGTGACTATATATATATTTACGGACTATTAGCTATTGTTGAATTGTTTAGGATGTACATGCGTATCGGGCCTCTGTTTGGATTGTAGTAGTATAGAACTTGCGCGTGGGCCTGACCCACTTCTATTTTTCAGGTACACGACAGTTCCAGGCTTAAACGTGTTCGTGCTGAGCAGAGGTCTCTATTCACTCTTCCGACGATGTAGGGCTCTCTCTATAGTTTTATTTCTGGACGTTTATTACTTTTGTTCTATCTTCCGTTTGGATGTTTAATAGGGGTCCACTAGAGATGAATTCCCAAGTTGTAAACTGATGGAGTTTTGGAGTTTGGGTTTGATAGATTTTAATAATTATAATATTTTGCGGATTCTATTTTTAGTTCCTTCCAGCTTTAATTTCATTTCTTAATTTATTTTGTATTCCGTGTTCATTATAAAATATTAATTGTTTGATATTCCCTCGGGTTTGGGCCTGGGCCTGATCAACCCGTGTCTCGGATCCGAGGGGTATCACAGTTGGTATCAGAGCACTCCAGGTTCAAGTGTCTCTAGGATGTTTCGTATTAAGTCTTCCGCGTAACGTTTTCTCTTGAATAGAGCTTAAGTTAGGATTCATTGTATTCCTTATGGTTCGTATAGAAAGGGTACTGACGTCTGTCTTTTCATGTTAACAGATGGTTAATGCTAGAAATGGACTGAACATGCAAGGAACTAGGAAGGAAAGGAGAACGGCACGTAGGCAACAATATCTCCTACGGCGTCAGCAAATGGAGGAAGAACAGCAAAGGCTTGGGTTTCAAGATGACATGGATCAGTTTCAGGAGGAACAGGAGAATGTTCAACAGACTCTGGACCAGGTTAGAGATCCAGAGATTCCTCCTCACCTCAATGACCTCGTTGCTCGGGCTATAGAGGCTGGGGTAACAGCTGCACTTTGGAATCAGCCTCAGGTACAGCCGGCACCTGTACCAGCACCAGTGGTTCAGACGGATTCTTGGGGAAAGGCTAAGAGCTCTTTCACAAAGGGGAGTCCACCTGTGTTCTCAGGCTCAACCGATGCGAGAGCAGCTCACCAGTGGAAACAGGACATTGAGCGTCATCTTCGTTTAGTTCAGTGCACGGAGGTTCAGAAGCAGATGCTTGCTACTTTCAAGCTAGTTGGGGATGCACTACAGTGGTGGGAGTCAGTTACCACCTCAGAGGAGAGGATGACATTGTCTTATGATGAGTTCAGTGCTCGCTTTGATGAGAAATATTTTCCCTATACAGTCAGGGCAGCTATGAAGACCGAGTTTCTAAGTCTGCAGCAGGGAAACATGACAGTGGCGGAGTATGAGCAGCAGTTCACACGCTTGTCTCTCTTTGCACCGGAGGAGGTGGATACAGAGGAGAAAAAACGCAACAGTTTTATCAAGAGACTGATGTGGTCTATCAAGAGAGCTATTACAGGTAGTCCAGCCTATACTACCTATGCTCAGGTGGTAGACGCCGCTCTACAACAGTATCAGTTGACTGTGGACATCAGACAGGCTCGTGGTGAGAAGCGGGGAGATAAAGACTCTACTAATTAGTCAGTTGAAAAGGGGAATGGCAATGGTCACCGGCAGAATGACAAAGGCAAGTTCCAAGGACAACAGCCCTGGAAGAAGCACAAAGGTGGTTCAGATGCTCACCGGAATGGGGCACCTATTCAGAGGCAACAGAATGGGGGACCACAGACAGGACAGGGTCAGCCACAGGCTAACCGACAGAGGAGGCCATTTGGTACTTTCCAGGCTAGTTGTTACACTTGTGGAGAGTATGGTCATACTACCAGGCAGTGTCCTGAAGCAGGACAAGGACAGGGACAGAGACATTATATGCAGCAGGGACAGAGGGCGCCAGTGCCTCTACCAGCTCCACAGGTTCCACGGATTCAGGGACAGACACATCTGGCTTTACCGGCACCGCCGCAGACTCAGGGACAGGCACCACAGCAGTTGCACTATGGCAAGGTGTATAACCCCATGCCACAGGATGTTCAGGCACCTCAGACTATTGAGGGTAAGTTTCTTATTCATGGTTTGCATGGACGTGCTTTATTTGATATGGGTGCTACACACTCATTTGTAGTTAGGATTTTTGTTGCTTTATCTGGGATGAGGACGAGGGTATGCACTAGACCTCAGGGTATTTCTACACCATTGGGTGATACAGTTATTATACATGAGAGTGATGGGCCTGTGACACTAGATATTGGCAGACTCGAATTTCTAGCCAATCTATTGAACCTGGACATGCACACTTATGATGTGATACTTGGAATGGATTGGTTGTCTCACTACCATGCCCAAGTTGTTTGTTTTGATAGATCTATTATTTTTATCATACCTGGTCAAGATATGTATGTAGTAGCTATGCCACATTCTAAAGGGGGCGGTAGCACCTATTTGTTCCATATGGAGGAGGAAAATGAGGAAGGGATTACTGTGTCATTGGATAACATACCGATTGTATAGGATTTCCCGGATGTATTTCAGGAGATTCCAGGGTTGCCACCTAGTCGCGAGATCGATTTTGTGATAGACTTAGCTCCAGGCATTGCGTCTATTGCTAGGGCACCCTATAGGATGGCACCGGTAGAGATGAGAGAGCTGAGGGATCAAATTCAGCAGTTACTCAGCCAGGGTTTTATTCGTAGGAGTACATCACCTTGGGGAGCACCGGTTCTGTTTGTAAAGAAGAAGGATGGTTCACTTCGTCTGTATATAGATTACAGGGAGTTGAACAAGGTTACGATTTGTAACAAGTATCATTTGCCCAGGATTGATGACTTGTTTAATCAGTTAAGGGGAGCCACATATTTCTCCAAGATTGATCTGTGTTCTGGGTATCATCAGCTGAGGGTCAGGGAGCAGGATGTTCCTAAGACAGTAATTCTCACGCGATATGGTTCTTATGAGTTTCGAGTTATGCCATTTGGGACGACTAATGCACCTGCAGTATTCATGGACTTAATGAATAGAGTCTTCCGGGCTTATTTGGATCAGTTTGTTATTGTCTTTATTGATGACATCTTGATCTATTCTCAGTCGGAGGACGATCATGCTAGACATCTTCGCATAATCTTGCAGACACTTCGTGAGCACCAATTATATGCCAAGTTCGAGAAGTGTGAATTTTGGTAGCGGGAGGTGAAATTTCTGGGTCACGTGGTGTCAGAAAAGGGGATAGCAGTGGATCCGGCCAAGGTTTCAGCGGTGGTTGAGTGGGGACAGCCTACATCACCTACTGAGATTCGGAGTTTTCTCGGTCTGGCAGGATATTACAGGAGATTCATTCAGGGGTTCTCCAAGATAGCAGGACCACTCACTCATCTGACCAAGAAGGGTGTACAGTTCGTGGGATGAACACTGTCAGCGAGCTTTTGATGAGCTGAAAAGGAAGCTGACTTCTGCACCGGTTCTGGTTACTCCACAGAGCGGGATAGAGTATCTTGTTTACACGGATGCTTCGTTGCAGGGTCTTGGATGTGTATTGATGCAGGAGGAGCGACCGATTTCTTATGGATCTTGGAAACTTAAGCCTCATGAGCTTAATTATCCAACACATGATTTGGAGTTGGCAGCAGTGGTCTTTGCCTTGCGTATTTGGAGGCATTATCTGTTGGGTGAGTCCTTCAGATTATTCAGTGATCACAAGAGTCTGCAGTACTTGTTCACTCAGCGGGAGCTAAATATGAGACAGCGCAGTGGTTGGAGTTTGTAAAAGACTATCATTTTTCTATACAGTACCATCCAGGGAAAGCGAATGTAGTGGCGGATGCACTCAGCCGCCGACCTGTTAGTAGTCTTTCTGCTCTATTCACTACTGAGTGGAATGCTTTAAAGACTGTGGATGAGTTATCGGATGCTTTTATGGCTTGCATGGTGGTTACACCTTCCATCATTCGCAAGGTTTTACAAGCACAACTCACCGATCAGTAGTGTGTCGACAAGGTCGCAGAGATAGCTTCCGGAGAGGTTCCATTCTACTATGTTGGGGCTGATGGAGGTTTAAGGTACAAGGAACGGTTAGTGGTACCTTCTGCTGATAATTTGAGGAAGGATGTGATGACTGAGACTCATCACTCTCAGTTCTCTGTTCATCCAGGAGGCGATAAAATGTATCAAGATATAAAGCGGCAGTTTTGGTGGGCAGGTATGAAGAGGGACATTGCTCTTTTTGTTTCTCAATGTAGTACTTGTCAGATGGTTAAGATTGATCATCAGAGGCCGCCAGGAGCTCTACAGCCACTACCAATTTCGGAGTGAAAATGGGAGAGCATATCTATGGATTTTGTGGAAGGGTTGCCAAATTCTTTCAAGGGGCATAATTCCATATAGGTCATTGTGGATAGGTTGACCAAGTCAGCTCATTTCTTGCCTATTTGCACTGACTACACTTCGGAGCAGTTGGCGAGGCTTTACATTTCAGAGATTGTGAAGCTACATGGCATTCCATTGTCTATTATATCGGACAGGGATTCGAGCTTTGTATCTGGATTTTGGAAGAGTTTTTAGCAGGCTTTAGGTACGGAGTTACACCTTAGTACTGCTTATCATCCTCAGACTGACGGACAGACTGAGAGGGTGAATCAGATTATGGAAGATATGCTTCGGTCGTGTGTTCTGGATTTCAAGGGCCACTGGGAGGAATATTTGCCACTTGTGGAGTTTGCTTATAACAATAGTTTCCAGAAGACTATTGGTATGGCACCATTTGAGGCATTGTACGATCGACCGTGTCGGTCACCTGTTTGTTGGATGGAGGTTGGAGAGAATCGATTCTTAGGTCCTGAGTTCATCAAGGATACCTCTGAAAAGATTGCTCTTATTCGAGATCGCATGCATACTGCCCAAAGTAGGCAGAAGAGCTATGCTGATCGTCGTACTTGGGCTTTGGAGTTTCAGGTTGGGGATCAGGTTCTATTCAAAGTGTCTCCTATGAAGGGTGTTATGCGCTTTGGGAAGAAAGGGAAGTTGTCACCGCGATTTGTTGGTCCATTCATGATTACGGATCGCATTGGAGCTGTTGCTTATCGGTTGGCACTTCCGGATTCTTTGGATCGCGTCCACAACATGTTTCATGTTTCCATGTTGCGGAAATTTCTTCGAAATGAGGATCTGTATCAGTATATCGATGTTGGGGAGATTGCGTTACAGCCAGATGCAACTTATTTAGAGCCACCGTGTCGTATTGTCGACCGACGAGATCAGATTCTTCGTAATAAGGTTATTCCTTTGGTTCGTGTTCAGTGGAGTCATCACAATGACTCTGAGTCCACTTGGGAACGAGAGGATGTCATTCGCTCACGGTTTCCTGAAATATTGGAAGAAGGTAAGAGTGAATTCCGAGGACGGAATACCTTTTGTTAAGGGGGAAGAATGTAATACCCCTAATTTTAAAAAGGATATTCCTGGTATTTAATTTATTATTTAAGTGCATTTTATTTGATTATGTGTCATTATTTTTTTTATTAGGTGCTTAATTGTTTTCTTTTGTGGTGATTTAATTTATTTAAATGATATTTATTTTTAGTTATTTGATTGGAATTACTTGTTAGTGTTTTAATTATTTAATTGGCATTAATGGTTTAAGTGTAATTGGTTTAGTTATTTGATTGGAATTACTTGTTAGTGTTTTAATTATTTAATTGGCATTAATGGTTTAAGTGTATTTGGTTTAATTATTCTATATGTGTCTTATTTTATGTTTGTCTTATTTAGTTTAATTGGGTTTACTAATTATTATTTTGTTCAATTAGATTATTTGTTAAGTATTTAATGGTGAATAGGGTAATTAGGTAAATACATCTAACTAGGGTTTTAATTATAGTATAAATTAGGGTTTTATATTATAGCCGTCGTAGGTTTCTACGTTAATTGGATGGGCCGGTTAGGATTGTGAGTTGGACTTAAATGAATCTAGGGTTTAGGAAAACTCTATAAGTATAAGGTAGACGTTTGTGTAGGGTTTTTTTAAACAAAGCACACGTTTTGTGGAAGAGGAGAAGAAAAAACGCAGTTTTTTACATTCTGCCAAGGTTTGATCAAAGCTCCGATCCCGCTTCGTCTGTGGTCTGATCGAGCTGAATTTTGGAGGAGAGGTTCATGACTCAGTGATGCACAATCTGAATGGTGGAGATCAGAGTTTGACCTCGGGAACAGTGATTCGTACTCGTGATCAGTAACTGGGTCGCACAAGTTTTTTTCCATTCTACCCAGATTTCATCAAACATCCGATCCCGCTTTGTCCATTGTCCAATCGAGCTGAATTTTTGAGGAGAGGTTTACGACTCAGTGACGCACAATCTGAATGGTGAAGATCAGAGTTTGACCTCGGGAACAGTGATTCGTACTCGTGAACAGCAACTGGGTCGCACAGGTTTTTTTTCCATTCTGCCCAGATTTCATCAAACATCCGATCCCGCTTCGTTCGTGTCCGATCGAGCTGAAATTTGGTGGATAGGTTCATGACTCAGTGCCGCACAATCTGAACGGTGGAGATCAGATTTTGAGTTCAGGAATAGTGTTTCGTATCCGTGAACAGTAACCGGGTTTTGGAACTCGCCGGGATTTTTTAAGAAGATGACGTTGAAACTTTGAACAAAAGTTTCTGAGGCAAGGTTCTATCCTTACTCTTTCCCTTAGGCTTCATACTCTTTGCAATCTTAAATGATTCCAGGATTAATGAAGATTAAACCAAACTAAAATGATATCTGTTTTGCTATGAAATTGGTAGTTACAGTAGTGTTGTATGCTTGTTCAACCTAGACTAAGTATGTTTGTGGATGCATTGTGATTCTGTGGTTCACGTTTTTCCTTACCACTGCTAGTATAAATTATTGGAAGAATGGGTCTAAATGATAGCTATCTTAACTTCTGTAATAGCAACTGTTGGAACTTAAATACTAGGAGGATTTGAGTTTAACACTAGATCGGTTTTGTGGAACACTATAATTTGAGCATGTCTACATACATACTGTGAATATTGTGTTGATGCTTACATTATCATAGTTAGTATCAACTGTGGAGGTTAGGATTTTGTGATACATACCCTACATATCTGTATGTCATTTGTAAGGTGTTAAATGGAAGTTTTAATTAATTCTGTCTTTATATCAGAGTAAAGGGAACAACTTAAATTTGGCATGTATATGTTGTTGTTGTGACCCTGTTTATCAATGTTTATTTTATCACTGCTAACATTGAATGTTGGATATTGGAATTTAGTTGATATATACTTGATTTATTGGTATTATTGACTACTGGAGGATTGGAAAGTAGGCACCGGTATGAGACGGTGGCATACTAAGGATGGGTTTGGTTTTTAAAACAATACCATTACCCACCTACTTGGAATAAGGATGGAATTAACTAAAAGTTAAGTCCCGTGGATTTGTATTGTCATGGCAACTACTTGTTGAGCGGCAATACCAGGGATTTTGGATGGATTTTATATATGTACTGTTATGGTGTCTCGGTGTGAGCTTGAGCCTCAGGATAGATGGCTAGGGAGCGTATATACATCGGGATGTGTAGCTGGCTACGATGGTTGGAGGTGTACCCTGTTTAGGTATAAGTACATATGCCCACTTCGTGTGCGTTTTAGCATGTTACCTCTATTCAGGTTGAGACCGGCCTGTAGTCCAGTGAGAGTCCTTTAGTGTGACTATATATATATTTACGGACTATTAGCTATTGTTGAATTGTTTAGGATGTACATGCGTATCGGGCCTCTGTTTGGATTGTAGTAGTATAGAACTTGCGCGTGGGCCTAACCCACTTCTATTTTTCAGGTACACGACAGTTCCAGGCTTAGACGTGTTCGTGCTGAGCAGAGGTCTCTATTCACTCTTCCGAGGATGTAGGGCTCTCTCTATAGTTTTATTTCTGGACGTTTATTACTTTTGTTCTATCTTCCGTTTGGATGTTTAATAGGGGTCCACTAGAGATGGATTCCCAAGTTGTAAACTGATGGAGTTTTGGAGTTTGGGTTTGATAGATTTTAATAATTATAATATTTTGCGGATTTTATTTTTAGTTCCTTCCAGCTTTAATTTCATTTCTTAATTTATTTTGTATTCCGTGTTCATTATAAAATATTAATTGTTTGATATTCCCTAGGGTTTGGGCCTGGGCCTGATCAACCCGTGTCTCGGATCCAAGGGGTATCACAAAAACTCAGAGACGGAGGTTTAAGGTTTTGAACAAAAACCTAAAGGCAAGTCTCTATTCTAACCCCTTCCCTTAAACCTGTGTTCTGTGTATGCCTAGGTAAACTACAGGAATTAAATTAATGCTAAAACGTATCTTTTATGCATGATTAAACTGTATTAAATCTCATTGAATTACACTTGTTTGAGTTTTCTCAAAATTTCTAACTGAATTCTGCTGTGGTTGATTGTAAGCTTTGTTTAATTGATGTTGTTGATGCATATTGATGTATTATAAATAATTTGGAACATTGATTGAACTCTAGAACAAGTAATAAAAACATTACAGAGGCTCTGGATATCGCCGGAGGCGAAGAAGACGAAGTAGAATCAGACAACGGCTTAAGGGAGAGAAAGAGCAGGCTCATAAAAGGAAGGAGCCAGCTCCCTCAAAGCAAGAGCCGGCTTCCACATGGAGGGAGTCGGCTCCCAGCTCCAACTCCCAAGGGTAAGGAGTCGGCTCCCAATTGTTTGGAGCAGGCTCTCAACTTATGAGAGCCTGCTTTCGCCTAGAAATGTGTATTAATCTGTTTTAAAGTTTTGTTTGGACTGTACAGGGTATTTTTAATCCGTTTTAATTGCATTAAATGTGAAATAATTGATATGGATCTGTAAAAATATAGGAAAGCATTAATTCATAAATGGATTAAAGAGTGGAGCAATATGAATTGAAGGAAAAACCTACATGTTGCACACTGTTTGGTTACTTAAGTTACTTACTGAAACTTAGAAATTCTTTTATATATGATTTGATACTGTTTAATCATATTTCAACAGAGTTATAATATAGTGAATTATCTGCAATTAACTATGTTTGGTTTGGATTAAATTAATATTTAATTTGCTGTTAATTGTATCGATTTATGGACAGTTTGGAGGATTTAAATGCTTAGATTTATTTTAGCAATTTAAAGGATTGGAACATGATTTTTAGGTCTTATAATGAATGCCTAATATCGTCATATATGTATTAAACTGTATTTATGCATCTCCTGGAGAATGGTTGATGAATACCTATTACTGTTTCATTAATTATGTTGTTTGGAGGATTGTATGCACCGGTATGGGACGGTGACATACTAGGGATAGATTAGTTTAAACACTAAGTCCTACCTATTCTGGATTGAGGTATAGATTAACCATAAAGGTTAAGTCCTACTCGTATTGGTGTCAAGTCAATAATTAATTGAATGATATACTTGGGTTTCTAGATGGATTGTTATACATATGTCATGTTACTATATCAAATGGATGATATTTTGTATTAGGCTTATACGGACTTTATATATTTATAGTTATGGTGCCATGGTATGAGCTTGAGTTTCAGGACCATGGTTAGGGTACGTGTATCGCATAGGATGGATAACTGGACATAGTTGTTGTTTCCTGATAGGTCTAGGTACACATTATCACGTTATGTGCGATTTACATGGTATCTTTACTCAGGCTGAGACAGACCCATTAGGCTAGTGAGCGTCATATAGTGTGTATTTATACATATATGGACTATTCTAGTTATTGTTAAGCTATCTAGGATGTATCTGCGTATGAGGTTTCAGTATGGATCGTAATAGGATAGGACTTGCATGTGGGCCTGACCCACTTTCTTATTTTTCAGGTGTTCTTCCGTTCTAGGGTTAGAGCTTGATCGTGCAAAGCAGATACAGTGACTCACTCCTCCGACTACGTAGGACTGCTTTTTATGTTTAGCTTTGGATTTTTTTTATTACAGTTGTTTCCTTTAAAGTTTGGGCTTTTGATAGGGGTCCACTGGATGGATTCCCGAGTTGTTTAAAGTAATGGAGGTTTTAGATTATTGGATTTTAAATACATTATTTTGAGGATTTTAATTTAGAATTCTTCTAGCTTATTATTTATTTCTTTAATTCATTTTGTAATTATGTGCTTATTTACATATTAACTGTTTAGTATCCCTCGGGTCTGTGCTCGGACTTGATCACCCGTGGCTCTAGAATCGAGGGGTATCACAATGTGTGTATGCAACAAACTCAACAAAGTCAAAATGGGTTTCTCAAAGCTCATTCTCGCTAACAAGAACCGATAACCAAAGTGGGAACTGGTTCCCACTGGGCAGTGAGCAAAACGTGAATGTGGACTACTTTTGAACCGGTACCAAACCTATGGTACCGGTAGCCAAGCTCCAGAGACTCGAGCCTTGCACCTTTATACTTTGAACCGGTAGGAGCCATGGGGAACCGGTAGCAAATGGACAGTAAGCTTTCAAAACTTGAAATTTTTTCAGAAAATGTTCATGTAACTCTGTAATTAACTCAATGATTAAACCAATATAAAACAACTTAAAAACTAAAAACAACAAATCTTTTTGAATTTTTCCAGTTTGTCATTTTTCTTTATCTTTAATTTTAAAACAAAACAAAATTAAGAATAAATCATTGAGCAGTCATTCAGAGTCTTTCAAGTCCACACTTGATTCAAATTTTCAGAAAATTTGAAGAGATATCTATGAATGAAAATTTCGACTTTACATAATATTAACCAATTTCAATTCTCAGGAAATAATCACTACATGTATTTTAACTTGCAAATATTAAAGAAACAGTTAGAAATCAATCTAGCAAGTTCAAGTGTGTGTGTGTGCAATTTATCTCATCAATTTTTAATCAATTATCAATAAATCATTGTCTAAACCATATTGATCGAAAAACATCAAGATAAAATTGTCTTTGAACAATTTTTCTAAGTAAGGTGGCTTTCACTCTAAAGAGCAGACAGCAATTCCCCAATTCAACTTATCTTTACCTTTTTTTTTTTACTCATTTAGCTCATCTTCAAAGTCTAATGGGAGCTTTTGAACACATTTCAGTAGGTAGCCTTTTCCTAAACAAAGAATTCAGCAGTTTTCATATTTTTTTCTTTTTTTTTTTTTTGAAGCTGAATTTATTCAATTTTTTTAAGCTCCTATTTTTATCAGACAATAACCTTTATAGCTTTTATGATCAATATACCCTATTCAACAATTCAAAGATTTTCAATCAAAATTTTCAGATTTGGACTAGTGCACAAAATGTTATGAACTTAAGACATTTAAATCTAAACATCTTTTAATCAATGCAAATGAACTTTCATTGTATAGATTACAAGCCAAGAATCTATTTTGAATGAAAAATCATGTGTCTACATTTGCATTCAAAGATAGATCATAAATTCAATGGAAGAATTTCCTCAAATATATCATGAAGACTATGATCAAAAACTCAAAACCCTAACCAAATCCTAACAAGTGATCCAATGGCAACAAAATTTTATTTTAAACACAAGCCATGATCACCGAATTTCATAGGATTCAGTTTGTAGGTGAAGTCCTGTTGGAAACTTGTTCCATGGACTCAACAGGCACATAATTGATCAAATCAGACTTTTTGATCCAAACAATTCTTACTTTCATTTGCTGAATTTTTTTTTTTCTTTCTTTACCTTTTTCTTAGGCAAATTTTCAGCTCTAGAAATCTTAGGTGTCACATTCTTTTTCTTCCTGGAATGCACTTTTTTCTTAGCATATGAATTTTGAGAATGAATTTTAGAAAAATCTTTCTTTTTCCTATGAAGGCATGAGTTATATTTATGTCCATTCTTTCTACAAAAAGTGCAATGCAACAATTTAGACATATAAGACATATCAGAATGTGATGCATTAGGCAAACATGGCTTAGGCATAAAAGCAGGTTTAACAAAAATTGTTTTACCTTGATTACTAGAAGAACCTTTAACAAATCCTAACCATGTTTTATCATTCACATCCTTACCCATGTTGATTATTTTATTCAAACTGTTTTGACTCATATTGAACCCTTTCAGTTTATCTTTTTCAGATTTCAATTCAATTTCAAGATAATCATTTTTCAAAGTAAGACATTCCTTCAATGAGTTAGCAATACTTACCTTATCCTAAATGATGATGATCTTCTTCTCAAGCTCAGTGATGACAGAATTGCTTTCAAAAGCTTTATTTTTTCCTTCATTAATCTATTTCTTTAGATCATCATTCTCTCTTTTTGCTTGGATAAGCTCTTTTGCTAGCTTATTGATTACCTGTTTGACTTCAATGGTTTCTTTGACCATCTTCTTCAACCTTTCATCGTCCTTTTCAGCCTCTTGCACCTGTTCATCATGAACCTCTTTGTCTTCGTTATCTGAAATATCAGAGTCAGATAAAGACATGACATGAGAACCTCTATCAAGAAAAGCGAAATAAGAAAAATCATTAGTATCATTCAGAGGTGAATCACTATCACTCAAAGTAGAATTTTCAAACATCGAAACTTTCATTACTTTTCTTTTATTCCTATCCATTTGTTATTTCCTAGGACTAGGACAAACATTATATGCATGACTTTTGCCACCACAATTCCAGCAAATGAATTCAGTTTCTTTTGATTCTTCTATTTTCTTTTCATCAAACCTAAACTTTGATGTTTTGTCAAATTTTTTAGGATTAACCATGTTGCTATTCCTACTCCTCTATTGCCTTCACAAAATCTGATTGTATTGCATTGAGAAGAATGCAAGATCATCATTAGAGTTGCCATCCACAGAATTCTCAACCTGTGTAGATTTTAAAGTAAGATTTTTCTCCTTCTGACTTAAATCAAAATTCTGCATCTCAAATTTTTTTAATGAATCTACCATCTTATCAACTTGACAAGTAGTCAAATCCCAATGTTCAGAGATGGTTTCAACCCTAATCTAGAATCTTTTATGTAAAGACCTTAAAATTTTCTCACAGATTTTTTTATCACTAACTTTTTTTCCTAAGTGACGCAGTTCGAAAATTATTTCAAGAAGACTAGAATAAAAATCAGAAAAGGATTCATCTTCTTTCATCACAATGTTGCCAAATTTATGAGAGAGTGACTGAATTTTGGACAACTTCACTTTAGAAGTTCCTTCATGAGTAATCTGCAAAATATCCCAAGCTTCTTTAACAGTTTTACAATAAAAAATTCTATCATATTCAGATGGAATAACATAATTAATAATTGAATATAAAGCTTTGGCATTAGCATCATTATGCTCAGTTTCAATAGCAGTAAAAGCAAAAGTATTTTTTAACTCTTTGACTATTTTACCATCCACAGTTGTATCTATTGTAGGAGGTGTATAGCCAGTTTCAACTATTGCCCAAGTTTTACCACCAGAATTTTGCAAATAAGCTTTTATCTTTGATTTCCAAAAATTGTAATTATCTCCTTCAAATAAAGGACCACGTTGATTAGAATCGTCTTCTTTCAACGCATAAGACATGATTAAAACAATTTTTGTCAACAAAACTAAAGTTTCCAACAAGGATCAACTCAATGTATCGAGATTGGCTTTAATACCAAATTGTGAGTCGTACGCAGCGGAATATACTTTAGAAAGCTTTGTTTGTTTTAAAACAGATCTGTGTATTTACCGACTTTACTTATTTTAACAATTAAATAATTAATCACATGCAGATAAAATAAAGCAAAGTATAAAGTTAGTGATGATACAAGGATTTTAGCGAGGAAACCCCAGTTAATAAAATACGTCAACTGTTATGGGAAAAATCTCGTGGACTGTGCAGTCCAAAATAAATCAATCCACTATGCTCGAAACAAAGTATACTGAACTTTGACTCTGGCTCACACCCTATCGTTCTACCAAGCACCAACTGCTGACAATCTTTTGGCTTTGCGACTCCCCGTCCATCAGCAACTTGACCTCAGGCTTATGCTTGATATTTGTAGAGGAGTAGCAGGTAGATCAGACAACACTCCTCGAATGCTCCAACCCTTTCAAAGTGTGATTGCTTTTACTTCTATTCTTCAATCGTCTGAAATTGATATAGAAGAAAATTTGTTTTCGTCTGATCGATGTAGATGCAACTGTATGATCACGATCAGTATTTGAACACCACAACTCTAAACTCAATATGTGTTTATGTGTATGTGTTCTAGAAAGATGACAAAAAAATCAACTCTGATTTTCTGCAAAAATAATATTCCTAAGGCTTTTTAAGAATAATGAATGTGTAGAATAAAAGCCGTAAATAAACCAATGTATATGACATGGTTTATACAGAGGTTTACAAAGTCCTATTCCTTCTGAAAATAAAGGAAATTTTGTACATAGGACTTGGAAGGAAAGTTGGATAAAAAATGAATTAGATAGAACAAGGAAACTGGACTTCTTTTACAATCAGGACACTTGGAACCGGTTCCCACATTTGATACCGGTTCCCAAAGGATAGTGAGTATTCTTGAAGTTAAGCTTCTGGAACCGGTTCCCAAATCTTGGTACCGGTTCCCACTTGACAAAACCCAACTTAAACTTGGAATTTTTGTATCTGGGAAAGTCTAAACATATACCATGTAGGTAATTGTGTCCTAAGTGGGAAACGATATCCTAATGTGTTGGTCTTTCCTTTTCAATGAGCAACATACTTTCCTCTTCTATTCAATCTCTGAATTTCGCAGTCGATGTCAAGTCTGATATGATAACTGAAATTACAACTCGACTAGGACTGTTTTGTTAACGAAATATGTCAATTTACAAAAATATATCTCACATATAACTCGAACCCAAATATTTGGACGGGTCGGTCGGGTTTCGTGGGTCATTTTATTTATTTATTTATTTTTACAAATATGCAAATTACATTTTTCTTTTTTTCATGTTTGTAAACATCAAAATTTTTAAGAAAATGTAGAACATTCCTAAGCATACCATTTTTCCGTCTATTACAATTGAAAGAATACAAGAATTGTTTCTTTTGGGTAATTAAAAATATATATATGCAATAATATGCAACTTTATAATTTTTTTATATTATTTTTGGAACTCTTTTAACTTCATTTGATATTGGAATACCATTAAAATAAAAAAAAAATATAGTTTAAAACTAATAATTATTGTAATATATTAAATAAATTATATATAACTGCTATCATATTTTATACCACGAATTTTCATTAACATTCATATTATATCCATATGCATATATATGCGTGTTTTTGTAACTTGCATCACGCAGCTTTGTTTACTATACCATATTTAACTACAATCATTTACTATACCATATTTAACTACAATCCAAAGTTAAAGGAAATGAATGTTTATCTATTATTTTTTTAAAAAAAATATTAACAAGATTTTCTGATTTGTTTTTTTATTTTTCCAGTCAATTAACAAGAATTTATTTCTTTTTTTTTACTTATTTTTTTTCTAAAAATAACCGGAATAATTGGGAAAAGGCTTCAACAAAACAACAGCAATGTTAGAGGGCTCGTTTAATTAATTTAATTCAACTAAAAATTGAAAAAAAAATTACAAAAATTTGTTTGTTTCGACGTAAAATATTTTTTTTGAAAATATATATATATATATATATATAGGTAAAATATTCTTCTATTTTTACTTTGTCGATGTTTGGCAAATATTTACGTCGAGGTTGAGGTCGAGTACATCGGGCGGAGCATGTAAAATAATTTGCCATGGATAAGTTATTTTTGTTAAATTTTAATATTTTTTTATTCGTAAATATTTTACAACAACTGAACACCAAAAAAATATTTTTTGAAAAATATTTTACATTTACGGAGCCTCAATTAAGCAAAAGTCATTCTAATTACCATATTACAGTATAATATATATATGCATATATATTGTGTTATTGAGATATGATTTGAAAATTTAAAACCAAACAAACGTTCAAACTTTCATTTGAGAAGCATGGACAAGTTAGGGTTGGATTGTAAAATTGTTTACCTTGGAATTTTGGGTTGGGTTCGGATTAAACCCAATCCAATCCAATCCAAACAAGCTTGGGTTTTGATAAAACACAATCCGATTTGAGACCAATTTCTAAATTTAAATGCCCAAGTTCTAAAACTTCTAGGCTGAATTCGGATTGGACTGGGTTAGCCGGCCCAAGTTACACCCCTATTACGTAGTACAAGAAATTTAACTTTTATAGTGTTACATATTTGTGTTGAAAATTAAAAGAGTGTAGAACATTGAAAAGTTTGTAGGTGTAGGATATTCCTTCTTATTTTATTTTTTATTTTATTTTTTTTGCAGAATCGAAAGCTGTACAGGGTAAAGTGAGGTCCATTACACAGACAACTATTAAACTTTAATAATTAATTGGAGTGATTCAATTTCATCAATGAATGTGTTCCAGTTTACATCATGTTAGACTGGGCGAGACCTAAATCCTAGTATAGGAGTGTGTGTAAATGATGTCAAAAGAATTCCCAGAAATATCTCTAACATAGAAAAAAAAAAGGGGGTTTCATGATGCCTCCTTGCATTTCTATTCTGAAAAATTATCAAGAAAAAGGACTCCCTATTAATCAACTAAACAAAATAAAAATTTATGCAATGCCAAGCTCTCAAACCTGAAATATATACCTTTTTGCCCCTAATCAATCTTTCCCGCAACTAAATGCCAGAAAACTAAATCCTTGGTAAGCATATAACCAAAAATAAATAAATAAATCACTTGGCATGTAATAGATCAAATAAAGAAGGTAATGTAATGGTCTGATCTCTTTGTTTTTGTCATTTAGAAGACTAAATTGACACCAACAAATGGTTAGTTGTACTCATTGTCTACTTTTATTTTATTTTATTTTATTTTTTTTAAAGATCAGATAAGTACTCACGCACACATTGCCCACACCTGGACTCGAACCCCTCCCTCCTCTTTAAGTATAAGGAGGTTATTCCATTGGGCTAACCGCCTATTGGTATGCTGAGAGGGAAACCTAAGAGACATTGTGTAATTGAATTGCTTCCCTGCGTCACTAACTTGATATCAAACACCACCAACAAATGGTTAGTTATACAACCTGAAAGTTCCTAATTCTTTCATTGAAACAGTAAACAAACAAAAGACGCACTACAGATATATTATTTACATACAAAGTAATGATCCATACCATTCGAAAAAAAAAGTAATGATCCATTCACAAGCAGTTAGCTAACCAAAAGTTCATGTAACATATGAGTAAGTTCTTCAGAGAGAGAGAGTCACAAACCATGGTGTTTAGGCCCACCTTAATTGAAAAAACACACAATCAATGGAAGCACACAATTCTTCTCGAACACTAAACTACAAATTGCGTTGGTATATAACAGAAAGGTGCAGGTCTGTAGATCAATCAAGGTTCCCCAACACCAGCAAAGTACGGGTGCTTCAGTGCATCAAAAGCTGTAATTCTTTCTCTTGGGTTGTAGCGAAGCATTTTCTGCGTATCAAAAGCCATGGTATGAGTATTAAGAGTTAAAATTTTGTAGCTGAACCCGTAAAGCTACTTCTTTTATTTTTTTTTATTATTATTATTTTTATTTCCTTGGACAAAACATGCTTTAAAATCATCTTTTTTATAGTTAAGAAACTATTTACCCGATTGTCATAATTAGATAAGCCGGTATCCATCTTAAGAGCTGCTAATCCCAAGTGGTTAAAAGAAAGAGTGTTAAGCTTCCTCTGAGTTGCTATACTAAATTACTAGTCGATAATTTGCAGCCAAATGAATTCTTGGCTCCTCATGACAGAACCGAGGCCTTCTAATTTCCACTTAATTATAATGAGGAGAAACTTACAGAAAGAAGATCGACTCCAGCTGGTTCAAGATCAGGAACTACTTCTGCTAGATTCTGCATCCAGAAGAAAAAGAAAAAAAGTAAATATATTTCCAAGATTCTAAAGCAGGAAAAATAAAACCACAATTCAACCAGAACCTGTACTACCTTAGGAGGAGTATTCTCAGCAATACCCAAAAATTGACAATGTTCAGTCACTTCAGGCCAGGTTTGTTTATCTGGTATGCCCAATAACCTTCATTAGAACAAAGATGTAGTTAGTATAGCACCATCACAAGACATTAAGATACGAACAACCAGTGTCTCTATGGAGTGTCCAAAATAATACGCCACCTGAAAATTTTGTATATAAGTCCAAATTCATCTGAAGCACAAAAGAGAGGCTCCTGGTTACACATCTCAGCAAATATGCATCCCACAGACCACATATCAACTTCAGTGGAATATTTCAAGCGATTGAAGAGTTCAGGTGCCATGTAAGCTGGAGTTGCTATCTGAAGTGAAACACCAACAATATGAGAACATAGACAGCAATTGCTAGTGGAAGATTCAGAATGAAATGAAAATAAAGGTACTGAATGTGGTGTTAAAACCTGCTTAGACATTGATCTTGCCATTAAATCAGAACAGGGTATATTAAGAAATTGTTTTGAAATTTTGGTAAGGTGTAGGCCTCTTTGGATGACCCTTCTTGAATTGAATGGTTCCATTTACATTTTATATTACTAGTAGTATTTTAGGTCAGAAGTCCATCACCCCGAATGTATAAAATTGAGAAATAATGTATAAAATCATGATCCAAAAAGTCTGAGACAGTGAAAGGTGAATATTGGTACCCCGTCGCCTTCAGTATATTTATTGAGAGGAACACCAACAGGCCTGGCTGATCCAAAGTCTGCAAGCTTCAGGATTTTTTCACTGGAGTTTATAAGCAAATTCTGTGGTTTAAGATCTCGGTGCACAATTTTGTAAGAATGACAATAGGCAAGACCACTGAGTATCTGATGCAGAAACCTCTGCAGGGAAAAAGAACATGAGAAAGTAAATCATAAAATTAACTGTTGGTATCCCTTCTTTTTTTTTTGATAAGTAACTGTTGGTATCCCTTATTATCATCTTTATCACCTTCACAGGGAAAACCAGGTAAATTTTAGTATTTAATAGGGCATTAAGATGCTACATGAAAAATTATATCATCTCATATGTTATGCATGGCATATGAAATATTCTTTTCCTTTTGTTGTTACTGTTGAACTAGTCTATCAGTACTTGTTATACTTTTTATTTACTTTTTTTTTTTTGGGAGGGGGCGGGTTTACATTTTAGTCAGGTTAGAATTTCACCAACAGTTCTTGTTCCACATACGTTGTACTCGTTTCTGTTTCCCATCACTAATATGTGTTAAAATGCTTTGTAAATAAACATCAATTAAGTACATCCAAACACCCTAAGAAAAGGAAAAATGCTAAGTACATGTGCTTACATAATTCACAATAACTACAAATAGTGAGGTCAGTATTAGTCAAGATACAAACAACATTACACTTGCCCAGGAAACATTAGCTAAAATAATTCAGATGGTTGATAAATTTTATCTTGTTCATTGGAGCAACGAAGCTTATAAGCTACAGAGTAGAAGAGTAGTAATAACTTTGAAATCATTTACATAGTATCAACAAGGAAAATGTCACTCACTTTTATCAAATGTGGATCCTCGGCAGTCTCTGAATGAGTATACATGAACTCCTTCAGATCAATATCCATATACTCGAAAACAAGAAACACTTTATTCGTTCCACTCTCTACAACTACATCTAACAACCTGTAAGCAATAAGTCCATCAATTGATTTCTTAGGCTAAACCAAGATGTACATAAACTTAATAGGTAAACACAGCCAGTGACTCAAAGTCAATTGTCAACTTAAAAATCCGTAAAACCAGTATCATAATATGAGTTTGAAGGATTTTTCTCTCAATATGTATTACTTATTGTTTCGTAAAATTGCTAATATTTTTTCAGTGTGCAAACATGGAGGTGCAGGTTATGATTTTGCAAGTGCGTAAGGTGTTTCCTGCTGAAAGTAAAACATATGTAGGAAATTATTTCAAAACATCATCATATGAACAAAATTTAACAACCAAAATCAAAACACAAAACCTAGTGGACGAAATATTTATAGTTATAGGAAATCATCATTTTCAAACGAAATTTTATATCACAAAACATAAGCCTGAGCAGTGTTATTCATCGTGTTGGTATACATATGAGCAAGCAGTTCACCAAGTGGGCCTATTATCAATTTATGATGGCTTCCTGTCTTTAACTCAAAAGAGAATGGATACCCAAGCTCAATATTTAGAGTTGGCAGAAGTGAGGTGGAGATGACTGAAACTATTCTAACTGAACCTGAGAGATAGGCAAGTAAATTTGTCACCTACAATATTAAATTCTTAAATTTGTTGACAAGGCCTTCATACAAGAGATTAAGTCCACCATCAATATATGTCACAAAAAAAATTTCTAGATTAAAATTAACACATGGTATTGGAGCTTGCCATGCGTCCGTAGGGGGCTAGTCTCACCCAAATGGTGAGACACCCCACTCTAGTCACCAAAAATGAAAGAAATAAAAGAAACTTCACCATCAATACACATTCATGTTTCATCAATCGTACCACGAAAATTGGTTGCTTCCTCCTAATCATATCTTGTTGATATATATTTCAGCAATATTTAACAGTATAATATACTTTTCTAAACTGTTCTTTTGAATGGATCTCTATCATGATTTAACTTTTGGAAAACTATAAGTTGCCAACATTAAAATGTTCTTTAAGCCACATAAGAAGAGAGGTCAGGGTTACCTCATACACAATCTGAATGAGACTAAATTTAATTTTCTTTTCCTAGGTTAAAGTTAATTCGGAAAATGAGAGCAGTGAGAGTTGTGATCAGATACCTCATGGCAGGTTTTATTATTTTTCAAAGTTTAATATCCAGTTATTATATTTCATATTTTCATCTTATAATTTGTAATTTGTAACTGTAAACCAACATAAATATTGGGGCAATTACTACCTGACAATGTTGCTATGCTTCATCTCTCTCAGCAAAGAGATTTCTCTGATTATTGAACCCGCCACGCCTTCAAAATTGTCAAAAACATGAAGCCCTTTTAAAGCAACAGTTTCATTTGTCTCACGGTTGTAGGCCTTGTAAACCGACGCAAAGGTTCCGACTCCAATATTCTCAAGTTTCTCGTACTGTCAATTCATCATCATTGTGAGATTTTAGAAGCAAAAACTAATGGAGCAATTTCAGATAATACACACTAAATCATATCTTTTACCTTCTCCATACTTATCAGGTCTCACTGCCCTGTCATAGAAATAAATACAAAGACAGTGATTTAGATTTTACAAATATGAAAACATATTTAAAAAAATTAAAAATCATAATCTGTAGAGTAATTGTCTTAGGACTATGTTTGAATTGTTTATGGAGGTCAGTTTATTGGCAAGAACATACATACATCTCAAGCAATGCTTTGTTCAACTGCAATTAATTTCCCTCTACTCCATGACTTCTACCTGACTCAATTCGACAGATCCTTATGCCTCTTCGGCAAAGCTACGGCCTAATTGGATCATGTTTTTGTTCCATCAAGGACCAGCAGCAGAGACCATCTAGTCCTCTATATTCTAATTATAAAGATTAAACTAATAAAAGATTGTATAGGTGATGAACAAACACATTTGTGTTTAATGTTGTTTATGATAAATTCTTAATGAAGGTATACCATGTATTGTAAGAGCCATTTTCAACGAATACTGGATCTAAGAATCAAAGTAAATTGTAAAGATTATTTTGCCCCTTCATTGTAAACTGTAAAGAAAGGTCTAGATATAAACTCAGGTTAAGAACCATGTTGATCTAATGTGAAATTCAGTTTTCTACACTATATCCTAGCATGAACAAAAAGCTATGTTTGGGAGTACCAACAAGGCGCCGATTCGTGCTCCCAAATGCAACACAAGGCACATTTGGGGCTTTAAGACGCATATCAAAGAGATATCAAGAAACTGCAAAGAAATCAAACATGTCACAGTCACAAATAAATTGATTGTTAGATCCTTCAATTAACTCCCTCGCGCGCGCGCGCACACACTAAATATCACACACTCTGAAAATGACATCTTAAAACACGAAGAGAGTTACTAATTTTGACACCCAAAACTCTGAAATCAGAATCAGTAAACAATATCTGAAATTGTAGGGCGAGAAATCATCGTCGTATGCGGTCAGTGAAATCATCAGATTTCAAACCCTAAAAATCTTGAATTACAAATTAAAACAACGAAGTAAAGAAAACAGAAGAATAGAAAATCAATTTCTAAAGTGATGATGACTTACAGAAAGAGAATTATCTGATTCGCAGATGGTATGTTGAAAATTTTCTTGAAGACGATTTCTTATAGAGAGAAAGAGAGAGAGTTGTAGAGAGAGAAAGAATGAGATTAAAAGTTCGTATATCTATGTGTGTATGATATGAAGATGGATGTAGAGAGAATTTCCGTGATCTCATATTTCAGTTGGGCGGTAACTGATCTGGAACGGCCTCGCGCGCCAAAACCTCTTCTCCAAGCCGTCAAGGTTTGGGTTTGGGTTAAATATATCAATAATGGAAAATGTTGGATTTATGTTTGGTTTTGTTTTTTTTTTTTTTTTAAAATAAAAAATTAGACATAATAGAGGGTTTTTGAAAATTGTTTTTTCTAAAAACTCAGTTAGGAAATAATTTCATATAATTTTTAAAAACTCAGTTTGAAAATTCTAAAAACTCCTTTTAGAATTTTTTTAATTTGGAGGTAGCTCTCTCTCAAAATAATTTCATATTTTTTAAGTTTTTGAGAATTGCTTTTGGAGTGATAAATTAAACCGCTACAGTTATCTGTAAATAATTTTTTATATATTTTTTAAATAATTTTTTGAAATCTGAACTAAACAAACTCATTTCAAACATTTATACATTTTAGGTCTATTATTTTACATTTCCTGTATTCATTTGTACGGCCCAAATAACTATAAGAGAAAAACACTTGATGGCCCTATGCAAATTTTCTTTCAAAACTTTGTGTGTAGTTGTTTATATATAACCATCAAAGCTTTATATTAAATAGAATGTCATATTTTTTTAAGGTTTCCCTTTATTAGATAGAAAAGAATGAAAATGATTTTGATTTTATTTTTTGATTTTATTTTTGTTTAACATTTTGAAAGTTTGGATAGCAAGAAAAGGAAAATCACTTTCCATAAAATTTTCTTCTAAAATACACAAGAAAATTTTGACTTCTTAAGAAAGTTTTATTAAGTTACAATATTAATTTTTGACTTCTTGAGAAAGTTTTATGAACTTACAATATTGCCCTTTTTCCAATAACCTTTGACCCACCAAAGAAGTTTTCCTAACAAGACTACTGGTACGGTTTAGCTCTCATTTACCTTTGAACAATCCCGAGAAGGGCTTTAATAATCAACCTGTAAGAGCCAACAAAAGCCCATTTTTTTTTTCTCCCTTCATGCACGTCTTAAAATTCATATATGGTTCAATGAATCTATCTTTCACCATGCACTAAATGGCTTTATAGGTGTTCACACCACCTTAATGAGAAAGCACACAATCAATAGAAGTGCACAATTCTTTTCCAACGCGAAACTACAGATTGCTGTAACGTCGGTACGTATAACAGAAAGATGCAAGTCTGTAGAGGAATCAAGGTCTCTCAATGTCATCAAAGTACGGGTGCTTCAGTGCATCGTAAGCTGTAATTCTTTCTTCTGGTTTGTAGCGAAGCATTTTCTGCGTATCAAAAGCCATGGTGTGAGTATTAAGAGTACAAATTTTATAGCTGAACTCGTAAAGCTGCTTCTTCGATTTTTTTAGACAGAAGATGCTTCAAAATCTATCTTCTGTATATTTAAGGAAGCTGGTATCCATCTTAAAAGAAAGAATGTTAAGCTTCCTCTGAGTTGCTATACTAATTAATAATTTGCAGCCAAGTGAATTCTTGGTTCCCAAGAACATAACCGAGGCTTTATAATTTCCACTTAAATATAACGAGGATGAACTTACAGAAAGAAGATCGACTCCAGCTGGTTCAAGATCGGGAACTACTTCTGCCAGATTCTGCATGCGGAAGAAAAAAGAAAAAAAGTAAATATATTTCTAAGATTCTAAAGCAGAAAAAATAAAACCACAATTCAACCAGAACCTGTACCTTAGGAGGATTATTCTCGGGGATACCGAAATATTGACAATATGCCCTCACCGTAGGCCAGGTTTCTTCATCTGGTATGCCCAATAAGCTTCATTAGAACCAAGATGTAGTTAGTATTGCACCATAGCAAGGCATTAAGATGCAAACAATCAGTGACTGCATGCGTGGGAGTGTCACTTTAATATACCACCTGAAAATTTTGCGTACAATATTCATATGATCTGAAGAATAAAAAAGAGGCTTCTGGTTACACATCTCAGCAAATATGCATCCCACAGACCACAAATCAGCTTCTGCGGAGGTTATGCCGCCATTCATGAGTTCAGGTGCCACGTACAATAGAGTTGCTACCTGAAAACAAACACCAACAATATGAGAATAAAGTTCCCGAATGTGATGTTAAAACTTGCTTAGACATAGTCCTTGCCATTACATCAGAACAGGGTATATTAAGAAATTGTGTGTTGAAATTTGGTAAGGTGTGGACCTCTTTCGATGCCCCTTCTTGAATTGAATGGCTCCATTCACATTTTATATAGTATTTTAGTTCAGAAGTTCATTGTCTTGAATGGATAAAATTGAGAAATAATGTATAAAATCATGAATTTTTCTGCTTCAAAGGAAACCTAGAAAAGGCTATGGAGATTAAGTATAGTTGCACTAAAAATAACACCCATCCTTTGGCTTAAGTGTAATCACCTCCTCTTCTCACAACAAAATGTTATATAAAATCTAATAGGTCTGATTAAAATTCAATAGACTTTCAGACAAGCCCTATTTCAAGTAACCCCACAATTTGTGAGAGAAAAAAAAAATGTAACCCACTAAAACCTATTCTTGTTTCCCCAATTCTAAAACCAGCAAGTAATATGCACACCAAGTGTCACTAAATTTCTTGTATTCAACAAAAAGAAAATAGAATTAATGCATTTTTTATTGAAATTTATCTGATGACAGCTTCTAATATAATATGTTATGCAAAAAAAATACTCAAACATCATCTGAGGTGCAACCTACAAATGATTAAGTTTCTATCCCACAAAGCTCATAGTGGTAAACTCAGACTAATAACTCAAAAAAATCCAAGAGAATGCCGAGGCAGTGAAAGGTGAATAATAGTACCTGTTCCCCTCTAGTATATGCTACTGCCCTGGCTGATCCAAAGTCTGCAAGCTTCAGGATTCTTTCAATGGAGTCTATCAGCAAATTCTGTGGTTTCAGATCTCGGTGGAGAATTTTGTGAGAATGACAATAGGCAAGACCACTGAGTATCTGATGCAGAAAACTCTGCAGGGAAAAAAGAACAAGAGAAAATTAATCACGAAATTAATTGTTGATGTCTATCATCATTATCACCGTCACAGGTAGGAAAACTTGGTAAATGTTGGTGTACTTAATAAGGCATCAAGATTCTACATGAAAATGAAATAATCTCATATGCTTTATATGGCATATGAAATATTCTTTTCCTTTTGTTACTGATTAACGAGTCTATCAGTACTTGTTCACATATTAGTCAGGTTAGAATTTCACCAACTGTTCTTGTTCCACATACATTGTAGTCATTTCCGTTTCCCATGACTAATATGTGTTAAAATGCTTTGGATATAAACGTCAACAGAGTACATCTAAACAACATAAAAAATAAAAAAAATAAAGAAGAAGAAGAAGGAAAAATGCTAGTAAGTTGCCTAGATTTCACCAACCAACAAAAACCAAAAACCAATAACTTAGATTTCAGAAATATGTCTAACTACTACATATGCATTCATAGTAAACAATAATTACAAATTATGAGGTCTGACTGGTCAGTATAAGTCAAGATTCAATCATCATTACACTTAACCCAGGAATCATTTGGTAAAATAATCCAGACAGTTGATAAATTTTATCTTTTTCTACAGAGTAAAAAAGTAATACTATCTTTGATAAATTTTATCTTTTTCTACAGAGCAAAAGCAAGTCTCACCCACTTTTATCACATGTGGATTCTTGGCAGTCTCTGAATGAGTTTTTATGAACTTCTTCAGATCAACATCCATATACTCAAGAACAAGATACACTTTATTCCTTCCATGCTCTACAGTGTCCACTACATCTAACAACCTGTTAGCCAGAAGTCCATCAATTGATTTGTTAGGCTAAACCAAGATGTACATAAATTTAACAGCACAACACAGGCAGTGACTCGTCAAGAGTCAACTTACACATCCGTAAAACCACTACCATAATCTGAGTTTTGTATCCCATATTCTGAGTCAAGAATTTCACTCTGAATATATATTACTTATTGTTTATAACTTAAAAGAGAATGGATTCCAAGCTCAATAGTTAGAATTGGCAGATATAAGGTGGAGATGACTGAACCTATTCTAACCAAACCTGAGATATAGGCAAGTAAATTTGTCACATACAAGATTAAAATTAACACATAGCATTGGAGCCTGCCAAGCATTCTGAGGACACTAGTCTCACCCAAATGATGGAGGCACCCCTCTAGTCACCAACAAAAAAAAATAAAAAAATAAAACACAATCAATGCCATGTCTCATCAATCATACCATTTGTTCCTCTGCTCCCTTCACTCTACACAATAATGACATCTGAGTATACTAACAAGGAAGAAACAATCTCAAAATGGTTTCAAAAAAAGATATTGTACATTCATCTCTGCATTCAGCAGAAATGAATGGAGGTAGGTGAACATTAAAAATGTTCTTTAAGCCGCAAAGTAGCAGACCATATTCATCATACCCGTTTGGTGTACATTATCCCATTTGTTCCTCTTCTCCCTTCACTTTACACAATAATAACTACTGAGTTTACTATTAACAAGGAAGAAACAATCTTAATTAAAATGGTTTCAAAAAAATATATTGTACATTCATCTCTGCATTCAGTAGAAATTAATGGAGGTCGGTGTTTTTCTTTCTTTTCTTTTCTGTTTGCATATAAGGGAGGCCAGCGTTACTTCATACACAATCTGAATGAGATTAAATTTAATTGTTTTTTCCTAGGTTAACTTTAATTTGGAAAATGTGAGGAGTGTTATGATTGGATACCTCTTGAGAGGTTTTATTATTTTCCCAAGTTTAATCTTCAGTTATTATATTTCATAATTTCATCTTATAATGTGTAATTTGTTGCTCTGAAAACCAACATAAATATTGGGGGAGTTAATACCTGACAATATTGCTATGCTCCATCTCTCTCAAAAAAGAGATTTCTCTGATTATTGAACTCGGGACACCTTCAGATTCGTCAGAAATATTAATCCATTTTAAAGCAACAGTTTCATTTGTCTCACTGTTGTAGCCCTTGTAAACCGATGCAAAGTTTCCAACTCCAATTTCCTCAAGTTTCTCATACTGTCAATTCATCATCATTTTGAGATTTTAGAAGCAAAAACTAATAGAACAATTTCCTATAATACAAACCAAATCATACTATCTTTTACCTTCTCCATACTTATCAGGTCTCACTGCCCTGTCATAGAAATAAAATACAAAGACAATAATTTAGATAAAACACATTTAAAAAATAAGTAAAAATCATAATCTGTAAAAATGTCTTATAACCATATTTGAATTGTTTATGGAGGTCAGTTTCTTGGCAACCGTAACCAAAGCAAGAACATACATATATCACAAGCAATGCTTTGTTCAATTGCATTAATTAGAGGGAGATTTTTGCTATCTATAAGAAACCCAGAATTAAGGCTGTAAATATTGCAACACAAAGAAACAAGTTGATGCATTCTATGTAAATATAGCAACACACACAGATATGGTCAATGGCACAAAATAAATGAAATTTAAAGAGCTTAAGTATGAGAAACTATTAGAGGACAAATGACTTCACGATCTTTTAGTCAACTAGTGAGAACATATAACAGTTTTCCTGCTCAATGAGCTGAACTTTGAACGCTCAAGTTACACTGTATAAAGTACAATCTGGACTCTGTATGGTAAAAATCATTTCAGTAGCACCACAAAAAGATGGACATTTATGGGTAAAAGTTTGCTATCTATTCGACAATCTGTAGATCAACAATGCTGCAGGGGATCAGGGGTATTGACATAAATATCATGGCCCTACTCCATGACTTCTACAGGACACAATTCGACAGATCCTTATGACTCTTAGCTTGTTTTCAGCCTACATGGATCATGTTTCTGTTCCATCAAGGACCCGCAATAGAGACCATCTAGTCCTCCATATTTTAATTATAAAGATGAAACTAATAAAAGATCGTAATGTGGTTTAAGTTAAATTCTTAATTAAAGTATACCATGTATTGTAAGAGAAATTTTTACTGAATACTGGAACTAAGAATCAAAGTAACCTTGTGAATTAAAACTACTTTAAAGATTATTTTGCCCCTTCATTGTAAATTGTGAAAAAAGGTCTAGATATAAACACAGGTTAAGAACCATGTTGCTCTAATGTGAAATACAGTTTTCTATACTATATCCTATATTGCATGGTTAGCATGAACAGAAGGCTATGTTTGGGAGCACCGACAAGGCGCCGATTCGTGCTCCCAAATGCAACACAAGGCACATTTGGGGCTTTAAGATGCATATCAAAGAGATATCAAGAAACTTCAAAGAAATCAAACATGTCACAGTCAGACATAAATTGAAAGTTAGATCCTTCAATTAACTCCCTCACACACACACACACACACACACTGTGAAATGACATCTTAAAACACGAAGAGAATTACTAATTTTGACAATATTGAATATCGAATCTAACACTAAAAACTGAAATCAGATCAGTGAACAACAACTGAAATTTTAAGAGCAAGAAATCATCGCGATATGGTCAGTGAAATCATCCGATTTTTAAACCCTAAAAAACTTGAATTACAAATTAACTCTTAAAAGTGATGATATCTTACAGAAAGAGAAGTCTCTGATTCGCAGATGGTATGTTGGCAATTCTCTTGAAGATCAATTTCTAATATCACAGAGAGAGAGTAAGAGAGAGAGAGAGAGTTGTAGAGAGAGAAAGAGTGAGATAATACGGTCGTATATGTGTACAACAGTACATGAAGATAGATATAAGAGAATTGGCGGCAAACGGACTGAAACGGCCTCGCGCGCCGGAACCTCTTCTCCAGCTGTCTTAGTGAAAGGTTACAATAATGGAAAATGTTTATTTTTTGTTTTTTGTTTTTTCTAATTCTAATAAACGCCTTGGGATTTCTATTCGGTTCAGTTTTTTTTTTTTTTTTTTTTAAAAAAGAAAATTATAAAATTAAATAAAATCGATTTGATTGTCTTTTTTTCCTTCTAAAATGGGTTTAGTTGATGGTTTCTAAAAATTATTATATTCTAAAAACTTAGTTAAATTTTTTGTAATTTTGTAAAAATAATATTCTATTTTCTTAAGAATAGTTTTTAAAAATTGAATCAAACAAATTCTTTTCAATAATTTGTGCTTTTTATTTCTTCACTATTTTTACATTTCATGTATTCATTAAGTCAATTACATGACTCAACCACAAAAATTCCAAATGGCTCTACGAAAATCTCAATGGAGTGGTTTCATGAATCTTCAAACCTAGACAATAATTCAACATTAAAATATATCAAGAATTTATTTTTGTAAGTGAAGTTGAAAATAGACGGTATGTTTTTAAGTTTTTAATATTTATAAATCTTTTTTAAATTAGATTTAATCAATGGTATTCATCATTTTTAAATGAAAATGAGTCATTTTTCCTTTTATTTTGAAGAATAAAAAATAGTTTTCGGAAATAAAACCAAGTAGACAAACAAGACCTTTGATCTAGTACCGATCATTTCATTTATCCTTTTATTTTGAATAAATTAAAAATAGTTCTCGAAAATAAAACTAAATAGAAACACAACCTTTGACCCACGGAAAGAAGTATTCCTAGCAGCACCACTTGATTCAATCTTTCACCCAGCCAGTCAGAGGCGGCCTGAGATTGACAAAATCTTGAGAGGACCTAAGCGAAATTAAATGTGAGATCATTTAATTACTGAAATACGCACTTACACATAAAGTAGTGAAGGGTCATATTTAACTTCTAATTTAATCACCAAGTTTTTAAACACTCTAATTTTGAATGGATGTGAATTCGTTTAATGGAAGGGCTCTAAGTTTTATTTTTTATTTTTTTTATTTGAGCCTATCACTCATGGAAAGGGGCCTAAGTTTTTTTTCTTTTTATTTGGGCATATCACTCATGGTAAGGAGCTTAAGTTTAAGTTTGTTTTTGTTATTTATTTTTATTTTTAACCTATCACTAATGGGATTAGAAATTTTGAGGCCCTAGGCGACCGCCTTGGGCCAGAGTCGGCCCTGGACCCAGCCATGATGAAGTTGTATTATTATTATTTCAAGTATATATATTCTGGCTCGAACTCTTCCCCTCTTTAATTGCGAAAAAAATTAGATTTACTATCGTAGAGAAATATATATATTTACAACTCTATTAACTGTATTTATTTTCTTCTTTCATGTGAATCTGACAACTAATTGCATTCCTAATTTAGAATTTTTTTTTTTTTGGGTGTAGCATAGTTTGTCGTTTCATTTTATATAAAGTTGTGTTCTGTAGTTTTATTCTATATAAAGCATTTTTTTTTTAAGTCCAAACAAACTAAACTTGTAAGAAAATATATCTAAAAACTTACGGTATCATAAAAAATCATCCGAAAATTTTTGTACAAATTTTATATTTATGTTCGAATTTTTGGAATTGTTGTTAGAATGATGAAAGCTCAAAGATATTTGATGTTGGTAAAAAAAAAGTTACGTATTTGGTAATGCAGCAATACATAATTTAAATACACCATTACAATTGAAAATTTGTGTATACGATGAAAATAGTGGCAGTAATGCACATCAGGGAAAAAAAATTGTATTTCTAAAAAATAAAAAAAGATTAAATTGTAAAAAAAATTAAAGTTAACTACGCAGACTTTTTATAGTAACCAAAAACATATAACCCTAACGCAAATTTTTCACTTCAGCCAAGCATTATCATCACATCACCGCTGAAACATATATATCCCAAACGGGCACTTCATCACACACCGCTGAAACATATATATACCAAACGGGCACTTAATCACACACCGCTGAAGCATCATCATCACCATCAATTTTTTCACTTCATCAAACACAGCCAAGCATTATCATCGTATCAACACACAAGCATATATATCCCAAACAGACACTTCATCACACAGCGTTTAAGCATCATCATCACATCAACATACAAGCATATATGGGGATAACAATTATACACGTCAATACACAAGATAGTACTTCACATTATTCACCCAATGGAGAGATTAAGAGAATATATACATCAAAATCCGGACTCACTGAGTCATCATAAATAACTTCCACACGCTCATCATAGATAACTTCCTCAAAATTTGCTCATAAATTTGAATAGAAAACAAACAAAAGATGCACTGAAGATGAATAGAAAACAAACCAAAGTAATCATCCATTTACAAGTAGTGATCAAGTTAGAAGATTCTGTAGCTGATGAAGAACTACTTCAGAGAGAAAGACAGACAGAAAGTTGTAGCCTATAGGTGATGAGACCACCTTCAAACAGAAAAATACAATATCAAATTATCAATTAAAATACGCATTTCTTCGCAACATTGGCCTCATCTAGACAGTATTAAGCACAAAAAATACAGAGAAATCGAAGTCAGTCTACATCATCGAAGTACGGGTGCTTCAGTGCATCGCATGCTGTAATTCTTTGTTCTGGAACCGTGCAGAGCATTTTCTGTATATAATAAGCAAGGTTAAGGGTGTTAAACACCAAAAATCAGTAGTTGAACTCAGTAAAACTGCTTTTTCGATTTTCTTAAATAAAATAAGTTTTAAGATCACAATTTTGTATTCCTAAATAATCTGAATGATGAAGAGATCAAAAAATCCATTTATTTCTATTTTGAAATGTTCATGTAGCTTGTAGTAAGGGTTAAATCAACTGAGTGTTCAATTTATTGTCTACTGAGGTTTAGATGTATACATAGGGAAAGCCGTGTGCAATGCAAAATGCAAGCTTTAAGGAATCCCGTGTGGTTTTGGGACATTGGCCTTTGCTATAGTGAATTCCTGGTTCCTTAAGACCAAGCCGAGGCCTTATAATATCCACTTGTATAATGAAGAGGAACTTACAGAAAGAAGATCGAGTCCAGCTGATTCAAGATTGGGGACTGCGTCTGTCAGATTCTGCATGGCAAGATAAGAAGAAACATCATAAATACTTTTCTAAGGCTCTAAAGCGGGAAACAATTAACCACACCCAAATTATGTACTACCTTAGGATTGTTCTCGTCATGAAAAATTCCACTTAATAAAATAATAGCAAGAGAGATGTCATTTGGCTCGTCCAGCGTTCTTCATTGGAAACAATTCAGATAGATGTAGTTAGTAAGTATTGCGCTGCCATCACAGGACATTAAGATGTGAACAATCACTGGCTGTGTGAGTGTGTCCGAATTAGATATTACCCAACGTCTTCTGGAAGCAAGGTGTAATTATTATTGATTTCTGCTAGTTCGATTTCGTGTGAATCATCAAGTAGAGGGTGCAACATCTCAGCAAATATGCAACCAGCAGACCATACATCAGCAGCTGGATTGGAGTTTTTTTCGGAGTTACCAAGTAAGACTTCAAGTGGATGGTACCATAATACACCTGGTCCTACCTGAAGTAAACTACCAACCATATGAGAACATAGACAGCAACTACAAGTGCAAAAACCAGTATGTTAGGAAAAATTATGTCAGTCAAAATTTCGTTAGTGGATTCCCCTTCTTTCAGAAACTTATCATCATCTTGAACGGATAATATTGACAAACAGTGTAATCCATTATCGCAAATGGTTACATAAAGAAATTACACCGAACCTTTAGCTAAAGCATTATCACCTCCTCTTCCTGCATGGGAGGGTGAGGGTTCAATTTCCTATATGGGAATAGTGTGTGCGCGCCAAAGACAAAAGGAAAACAAATTCAAATTATGAAATGTTAGGTAAAATGTAATATGTCATATTAAAATTCAAGAGACAACCAAACTAGCCCTATTCCAAGAAGTAAACCTGTTCCTGTTTCCCCATTTCTAAAAGCAGCAAGTGGCATGAGTTCGTTTGCAAGTACAGAGTTAAAAGACAGCATTCACACCATGTTTCACCAATTTGTCTTGTCAACAAAACAAAATAGGATTAATGCAACTTTTATCAAAAATATATATATATATATATCAGATGATAATTTCTAATAAAACAAGTTATACAAGAAAATAAGAATGAATCCAAGACAGTGCAATCTACAAAGGACTTCTAGTTTCTAACCCATAAAGCTCATAGTGGCGAGCTCAGACTTATAGATCAAATTATCAACTCTGAAGGAAAAAGGTTAAAGCCAAGAGAAGGTTGAGATGTAAAAGGTGAACATTAGTACCTCAAACCCTTGAGGATTAGAAGGAACAGCAACTACTCCGGCTGATTGAAACTCTGTGGGAAAAAGGCGAAATGCAAGCTTCAGGATGCGTTTACTGCTATCTATGAACAAATACTGTGGCTTCAGATTTTGGTGTAGAATATTGTGAGAATGACAGTAAGCGAGAGCGCTTAGTATCTGATGCAGAAACCTCTGCCAGGAAAGAAGAACGTCAGAAAATTAATCATCAAATTATTAACTGTAGAAGTCCTTTAGCATCACCGTTATCACCTACAAATGAAAAACTAGATAATTGTTGACAGGCCATTAGGATGTTATATGAAAATTAAATCATATCATATGTCGTATATGTGGCATCTGAGATTTTCGTTTGCTTTTTGTACTTTTGAACACATCTATCAGTTACATTTTAGTTATGTTAGAATTTCAGTAACAGTTCTTATTCCACATGCGTTGTAGTCGACTCCTTGATTGAGTACATCCAAGTAAACAACCTAAAAAAAATTGCTAGTATATAAATTACTCAGATTTTACCTACCCTAAAATTAAATTGAAAGAATAAAATAAGGAAAAGTTACCTACATTTCATAAATATGTCTAATTACATGAGCTTACATACAATTGACATAATAATTAAGTTAATATGAGTCAACATGCAAAAAGCTACAGAGTTTAAAAGTAATATGTGACGGCCCAAGTTTTTCAACCCGGTGCGTCAGTGATGAACCGAAAGATGACCCGATAACGAATCCGAAATGCGGAAGCAAAAGACAAACAATGGTCTCTAGAGATACAACATGACTCTAAGACACCATTGTGACCCTCAACGAGGTCACGGGACACAAAGGAATCAAATGCGGAAACAACATTTCAAAAACGGACAAGAATGCACCTGGGGGCAAAATCGTCATTTCTAGCCTAAAAGTGGGTGCCACCAAGCACACCATTGGAAAGACAACGAAAAATCAATGAACTTAGCCTCAAAAATCGCTTGATTTGGAGTCCGGATGAAGAAGATATGGCTTACGGAAGAAAAAGGGGCAAAACGGTCCAAAATAGGCAACCCATGAACATCTAACCGGTTAGGAGACCTTCCTAACCAGTTAGGAGGCAAAAAAAATTTGACCAAAACACTGCCCATGCACAATCAAAAAATACGCAATGTGAAATGCCCAAAATGCCCTTCCAAGAAAACTGGTCCAGAGGGTCCAAAAAGCTGCTAAATTTAAAAACTGAGAGCTGAACTTCGGATGCGATTTCCGATGCCAAGATGGCATTTTCTGAAAAAACACGAAAAAGAAACCCCCCCTAAAATCATATTTTCTATTCAACCATGTGAAGAACAGAATTTATTTCCCAAAGAAAATTCTCAAAATACCCTTAGGTCAGAAAATGCAACAAAAGTGTAAAATGAGTCCGTAGGAGGCTCATTTCACCAAAGAAGAAGCTTTGCCCGGAAACGACCATGCACGCAAACATAACTTACCTAATAAGATGTGCTACAATGGTCCATGGCCCAAAAATATGGCCGATGCAAAATATGACCCCTCAACGGTCAAAATGCCAAAAATGAAGTTTGAAACGAAAACTTGGAATTTAAAATCATGAGATGGTTTCAAAATACCATTTGGCCCTTGGCCACACTTCATACATGATTAATGAATACTAATGGAAGAATCAAAATGGAATTCCCACACCTAATGCAAACATGGTGAAGAAAAACTCAATATTTTTCAATACTTTCATAATACTCCATGAAGTCAAAAATTACATAGGATACAAATTACATGGCATTGGCCTCCGGCCTCATCTCATACATGTCAAATACATTGTAAAGAGTGTACTCATATACACATTACATATATGGAATCAAATGTACACATGTTGATATATAAGACTACAATTGGCATTCCAAGCCAACCTTCACCAAAAATGGAAGTCTCCAAGTCCACAAACCATCCAAGCATAATGAAGACCTCAATTTTGATTTTTGTACCTGAAATATGCCCCAGTATCGTAGGGGTGAGTAACATAAAGCTACTCGTAGAAAATGAGCATGCATCGACCTACGTTTTACAAGTTGCATGATTTAATCATTGTGGCTCATTCCACCTAACGTCTATGTCAAATGTGAGACTCAAGGAGCATCCTAGCTACCTAAGATCATTTCTAGCATCAATCACCTCATTCATGCAATTTTAGCAACATAGGTTCATGATTACACAAAGCAACAACATAGGAGCATGCTTACACAAAGCAACAACATAGGAGCATACTTACACAAAGCAACAACATATAGATTCTCAAGGTTATCAACTTGAAGTCTAAAATGCAACATCAACTAAATATAACAATTTAGCATAATTAGAATATATAATATCACACATCAAGACATAAATTCTCTAGGTTATCAACTAGAAATCTAAAAGTGTGAAATCAACTAAAAGTATGGATGTACTTAACAATATCAAAATCGCCAATAGCCAAAACCACAAGTTAACAAGGTAAACATGATTGTCAACTTGGAATTGAATGCGAAAACAAACAGTGGAATACTTGGACATCACGCTCGGAATTCTGCCGAGACCTCAATGGTTATTCCGGGCACTAACCCGCAGGGAAGACCACCCTAAGTGCTCACTATCTCAATGACTTAGAGGACTCACGTCCCCGTACTAGAGCCAAACCCTAGCCATCTCAACTGAACGATGTTCCAAGATTCCAAAATAAGCCAAATAAGTTCATAACTTATATATATTACTACTACATAGTAACAAGTTAGCAATATAACTCTCAATTGTGCATAATAAGCATTTCATATCCATAATGCTACGAAATCACAAGCCAATAATATATTTATATTAGAAATATACTCTCATGAACATAAACTTAACAACAATGCTCTTCAATGCATATAACACAATCTAGTGAATACATCACAAGTCTAAATCCATGCTCTTAAAATAAAAACAACTTCTAAAACATGATTAGATCCATGGATAAACAAGATAGAATTTAATTACATCAAAATAATTAAACTCTCTAGATTTCAAATCATTTCCAATTGGCTCTAATTTAATATATGTTAATAGACATATCATGGTCATTACATATATTCACACACAAGCTTAATTAGGCCCATAAAACCTCAAAAAAATAAATTTTAATTAATACCCTTAATTAAAGTCTTTAGATTTCCAAACTCAACCAAATGCTCTCAAATTAAAGTATGTTAACAAACATGCCAAAACTTAATTTAGAAGCATAACACAACTCAATTCCATGCAAGGTATGGCCATGAACTTAAACCTTTCACAAAAGATAAATATTAATTAAAAAGAGCAATTTTTATTTAATTAATCCCAAATTAATATATATTAACCAATATATTAAAACAAGAGTTTCTACCATACTACAATTCAAATCAAAGTAATATATCATCATGAATTTTAAATCTTATATAAAGAAATAAAAATTACTAACTTTCTAGATTTGATACAAGGCACATATATAAATTATATAATCATATTAAACACTCAATACAACACACACAAAAGCTTAAAACATTCCCTACCTCCATTTGAGATGAAATCTCAAATCCCCACCAAAATAAATCGGCTCCGAATCCGACGAAACTCCTAGGTTTTGTCGGGGACAACACCACGAACATGAATCCCAAGGAAGCCCCATCAAAAACACAACTTGACTTTAAACTCGAACTCAAGAAATGGCCAAAACGAGATTCCAATCGGTTGGAATCGAAGGCCTTGCCGAAGGGAACAATAAACACAAAGGCATCACCACTTTTTAATAAAGGGAAGAAATCCAAAAGAGGATAGAGAAGATGGCAGCCATGGATGGAGCTTGGACCGGCCATGAGAGAGGAGAGAGAGAGAAAAATCTGATTTTTCTTTCTAAGACCTCCTATTTATAGAAAAACTCAAAAAGTGCTCCGAACGGGCCCCGCCGGGTCCGGAAAAGTGGAATTCACGCAGACGCGCTCAAATGGCAAAACTCCATGAACGAAAAATATTCCAAATGAAAAAATATGAATAACGGAAGAAACGGCATTGAAAAACGAGTCCCGAGCAGAGAGTTATGCCCAAAACAAGTTTGGCGCAAACCGGGGCCAGAAATCCTGAAACTAGAAAATATCGTCTAAGAGGAAATTCTAAGAGTCCACGACTCGACGAAATGTGAAAATGAATCCCGTACGAGGATCCAGGCTCAAAACAAGGCATTGAGCAATAACTTTCATTAATTGCACAATGACCCTTCCAAAAAGTGAAAACTGCGAAACTGCCCCAGAATGAAAATATCTTCCAAAAGATATTTTCTTAGATACTCCTAAAATAAAATATCTTCAAAAGATATTTATGAAAAACACCCCAAGAAAAGAAAAAGTTTCCAAAGAACTTTGCATTTATGCCCTTATGGACACCGGGAGCAACCAGAATACTTTCTCAAAAGTAAAGATACGTATCTCATAGAAATCATTGAGAATGAAGATACGCGAAGTCAGAAACCAACTCCGAATACAAGAAGTGTGAACAGAGTGACAAACAAGGAAAAGACGAAATAGGGAAAAAGACAAAATAGGGAAAAGACAAAAAGTGAATAGTGTCGAAAAACGAAAAGTGCGGAACTGACTCGGTCCTCAAAGGAAGTTGTCAATTCACCAGAAAAAGTCTCAGAAATCACTCCAGAGCACTCGAGACAACACTAATCGATAAGAAACCAAACTCAGAAGGGAAAAGACAACGGAAAAAATTTATCCGAAAAATCCAGGTCATTACATAATAAACCTTTTTAAATCATTTATATAATATTAATAAGGAAAATTTCACCCACTTTTATCACGTGTGGATTCTTGGCAGTCTCTGAATGAGTATCCATGAACTTCTTCAGATTTATATCCAAATAGTCAAAAACAAGACGCACTCTAATCGTTCCGTGCTGTACAACGTTCAATATATCTAATAACCTGTTAGCCAGAAATCAATTTATTTGTAAGGCTGAATTCAAGAAGTACGTAGTATTAACAGCTAAACACAGAAGATGGCTCAAATTCAAGAGCCAATGTACAAATCCACAAAACTAGTATACTCAAACGAAGGTTTGTAATAAACAAGAACCTCGGTCTCATATGAAAAATGAACCCTATCCATTCAGCCATGAAGTTGCTTAGCCATCCATTTGTCAAATGAACTGGAATGGAATTCTTAATGGATGTGTCCATTTTAGTACCAGTCTTAGTGCAAGCATTAGAAGTCTTGAATAGAAAAGTAATAAGGAGTGCAAAATGTTAAAGAGATGATTTTTTTCCCCTGAGGGATCATCATGAGCATATATATCTCAATTGTTGTTTCATGGACATTATTTTTTACATTGTGAGATCATTCTATAGTTTTATCTAGCTTTTGCTCATTGACGAAATTTTAACATCTGATATTATTTTGGCGCGCGCACATGCAGATGCAGGTTATAATTTTGGGATGAAATTTTGTTTATTTTTAAATATCATCATAAGAACCAGAAATAACCACCAAAATCAAAACTCAAAACCTTGTTGATGACATCATTATGGTTATAAGAAAACCTACTTTTCAAATAAAAATTTTACATCACAGAAACATGACGCAACAGACATATTCATCATATCCATTAGGTGTACATTATGCCAATTGTTTCACTTTTCCCTTCACTGTATACAATAATGACTACTAGATTTACTATGAACAAGTAAGAAATAATCTTTAAATGGTTTCAGAAAATATTGTAGATTCATCACATTCAGTAGAAATATGGACGGAAGCAAGTGTTATACCTCACACAAAATCTAAAGGAGGTTAAACTGAGGTTTTATTATTTCCTCAAGTTTGGTATCCAGTTTCTTTTGTTACTCTGTAAAGCAACAGAAATATTACGAAAGAAACTACCTGATAATATTGCTATGCTCCATCTCTCTCCACAAAGAAAGATGTCTGATTACTGAACTCGGGACACTTTCTACGTGATCAAAAAAACGAATATCTTTGAAAGCAACGGGTTCATTGGTCTCACGGTTGTAGCCTGTATAAACCCGCCCAAAGCTTCCATGTACAACACTATTATTCGATATCACATACTGTCAATTCATCATAACGACAAGACTTTAGAGGAAAAAAAGTAACAGAACAATTTTAAATTTAACACAAACCATATCATATCTTTACCTTCTCCATATCATCAGGTCTCACTTCCCTGGCATAAAAAGAAAATACACAGACAAAGATTTAGATTTAGCAAGATCTGTAGAATAATAATATTCTTATAAACCCATGGTTTAAATTGTATATGGAAGTCAGCTTCCTGTCAGTGGTAACCATAGCAAGAACACACACACATAAACACCCACACACACACATTATCTCAAGCCATGGGAGAAAGACACCATCCCGGTCCAAAATGTCATAGATTTATTCAACTGCATTCAATTGCAGCATACTCCATGCCTTCTACCCTACTCAATTCAACAGATCCTTATTTCTGTGGAACATAGGCCATATTGATGACAGAACACATATTTGTTTAATGAACTTCGAATTAAATTCACAATTAAAGTAGACCCCCGTATTTTAAGAGCCATTCGTAATGAAACTAAGAGTCAAAGGTAACCTCTATTCAAGTTTATGGGCAACATATTGCCTCTTCAGACCTGAAATTTTGCCCTTATCTGTAAACAAAGGTGTAGTGAAATGCAGATGATACGCTCGTTAGCATGAACATAAGCCATTTTTGAATGTTTCATTTCGGGGATTGAAGATTAAATTGATCTCTCTATAATTTTAAGAAAATTTATGTCTTTCCATAAACATCTTAGCAAAACTGTTTCAACTTGCAGATTGGTTTTACACTCAAATTGAACTTTAAACCTGCATACTACAAGATAAAATTTGCCAATTATCCCATTAACGGCTTGTTTTGGAGCTTCAATTCATGAGTAACTATCCAGAAATGAATATTTAGCAAAGAAAATCTCTCATTTATCCGATCATTACCAAGTGGAAGACTGACACCAAAAAATTGACTCATGAGAATGTATAACTTTAAAGACAACAAACAGAGTTTATAAAATGCAAACAACAACAAATAAACAAGAATGCAAAAAGTAAAAATAAAATTAGAACAAGAATTCAGTTTTATATTTGGACATATCAAGCTTCATTGCCTTCAAAAATAAAAATTAAAAATTAAAAATAAAAAAATCTAGGGCTTGCTTGGTTCAGTTTTCTGATAACAGTTTCGTTTTATGAGAAAATTGTGCAAAAATGAATCTGTATGGTCGAAAGTTTGGACCGTTTTCTGAAAACTCATTTAAAAAAAGGTCATTCAGAATTTTAAACCCTCAAAATCTTGAATACAAATTAAAATAACGAAGAAAAGAAAACAGGTGATTGATGACTTACAGAAAGAAGTCTCTGATTCGCTGAAAATTCTCTAATAGCCAAACTCTTGAAGATCAGGTTCAAATTTCAGTACAGAGAGAAAGAGTTGTAGAGAGACAAAAGGGTTAGAATATATATATATATATAGTACATGCAGTGTTTCAAATACTCTTATATCAATTACTAATGGTTGTATTGAAGTTCATGTACCAATAGACTCCTAAATTAAATGAACTAATACTAGATTCCTATGATTTCTAAGCAAACTATCGCATAGCGTCGTTTGGTTATATCGATAAAGCAAGAAAGAATGGAAATAGAATTTTTGTTTAACATTTTAGGGGTTTGGTCCGCGAAAAAAAAAAAACAAAAAGGAAATTGTGAACTTACAATATTGCCCTTTCTTTTTTAATGGTAAGTTTCAATCCAGTCCAACTATAAAACGTAGACCCCCAGGTCGTTTACACTACATAGATTTAGGTAGTGTTTGGGTGAGCTTCTTTCCCCCAGAAGGCCACTTGAGAAGAACTTTTGTATGAAAGGAATTTAAATAAAAATAAAAAAGATGTTTGGTAAATTTATTTTTTTAAATCCTTTACAAATAAAAATTAATTTACTTACGTAATTCAACATTTTTAATGTGACAATGTTACCCCACATCCATTGAAGTTTGAACAGCACCACCTTCCATTAAAGAACCAGTGCCATAGTTCACAAGACAATTATTTATGTAGTGTGTGTGTATATATATACACCAGGAAAAAGTACTTGCCATGTACGTGTTGAATGTTTTATAGATAATGTGATAGAGTTTTATAGAAAATAAAACAACCAATTTGTGGTAGATTTTATAAAAATTATTTTATTTTCTTTAAATATATTATTGTTTAATTATATATTTTTTTATTAAAAAAACTCATAACAAATAAATAAATAAGTAATATGTGTTAGAATTTTATAGAAACTCTTTTTATATCAATTAATAAATATTTTTTATATTAATAATTCTTGTCTAATTAGATTTCAATAAATAAATAAATGGGTAATTTGTGTTAAAATTTTATAGAAACTCTTTTAAAACCTCTTTTTATATCGATTAATAAATAATTTTTTATATTAACAATAGTTGTCTAATTAGATTTTCTTTTATTAAAAAAACCCAAAATAAATAGATAAATAGATAATTGTATTAGAGTTTTTATAAAAAAATCTTAAAATATATCATTGTCTAATGTATTATAATTTTATTGAAAATAAAATAGGTAATTTATGGTAGAATTTTTATAGTCTAATTAGATTTTCTTTTATTAAAAAACTTATAATAAATAAATAAATAGGTAATTTGTGTTAGAGTTTAATAGAAACTCTTTTAAAAACTCTTTTTATATCTATTTTTAAATTTTAATAATTCTTGTCAAATGCATTCGTAATGGCATGAGAAGCCTTCTTCTTAGAATTGCTGAGATCCTTCTCCAGCTTCTGAAGGGAGAGAGACTGAGCCTCAACAGTGGCACAAAGGGCCATGGTGTGATACAGGCCCTGCATCATCAGATAGTAACAATAACGATATAAGTAAAATGGCAAGATGATTACGAAAATAGAAGAAAAGGGAGGAGTAAACCTCTATAACTCGAACAAAGGCAGATGGGAGTAGCTGTTCCAACCCCATTCTACCAATAATCTCTTCGTCTTTGGGGAGCCACATTCCTCGAGCAACTGCCAGCGCCGCAGATGGGTCGGTAATCATAGAATCACCGGTATGGAGGACTGATTTGTCAGCCCTCGAGAAAGAAGGAGTCCAAGGTGCCCCAGCCTCAGCCAGGACGTAAGCTCTGACCTCCTCTTCAGGATCAGTCTCTTCAGCCTTCTTTCCTTTACTTTTTGGATTGGAAGCACTCTTGGATTTTGTGGTTGAAGAAGAAGTCAACCTCACTTTCTTTTGCAGAGGAATTTCATCAATCTCCTTCTCTTTTATTTAAAAAAAAAAAAAAAAAAAAAAACTCATAATAGAAGATAGTTTGTGATAGAGTTTTAGAAAAATTATTTTATTTTTTATATCAATTAAAAAATACTTTTTATATTAATAATTCTTGTCTAATTAGAATTTCTTTTATTAAAAAACTTATAATAAACAAATAAATAGGTAATTTGTGTTAGAGTTTAATATCAACTCTTTTAAAAATTCTTTTTATATCAATTAATAAATATTTTTATTTTAATAATTCTTGTCTAGTTAGATTTACTTTTATTAAAAAATTCATAATAAATAGATAAATTGGTAATTTGTATTAGAGTTTTTCATATAAACTTTTTTGAACCTCTTTTTATATCAATTAATAAATAATTTTTATATTAGTAATACTTGTCTATAATTAGATTTCCTTTTATTAAAAAACTTACAATAAATAGATAATTTGTGTTAGAATTTTATAGAAACTCTTTATTATGTAGATTTTAGTGTCTATATTTTTTTTTATATAAATAAATAAATACTGAAACTTTTTACACATCTAATAATACTATAGATAAAAACTCTTTTTTAAAATACTGAAACTCTTTAGTAGAGCTTCTGTATTTTACTCTGTAACTCTAGATTTTTAGATTTCTCAATTTATGTACCCATTCCTCCATGCCTCTATTTATAGGCTTTCTGGATTAATATGATTATGACATATGTCATTTTCTGATAATGACATAATCATAACTGGGCAGGCTGGTTGTATTGTAATAATTATCCATAAAAAATAACTATTCTTTTTATATTGAACTAAAAATAAGAGTTTTATATAAAATATGATTGATATTATTAGGTAATTTTGTAATTAATAAATATTTTTTATTTTAATAATTCTTGTCTAATTAGATTTACTTTTACTAAAAAAACTCATAATAAATAGATAAATAGATAATTTGTGTTAGAGTTTTATAGAAACTCTTTTAAAACTTCTTTTTATATCAATTAATAAATAATTTTTAATATTAATAATACTTGTCTAATTAGATTTCCTTTTATTAAAAAACTCATAATAAATAAATAAATATGTAATTTGTGTTAGAGTTTTATAGAAACTCCTTAAATATATCTTTGTCTAGTGTGATAGAGTTTTATTGAAAATAAAATTTGAAAATACAATAGGTAATTTGTGATAGAGTTTTATAGAAATTATTTTATTTTCTTTAAATATATCTTTGTCTAATTAGATTTAATTTTATTAAGAAACTCATAATAAAAGCTAATTTGTGGTAGAGTTTTAGAAAAATTATTATTTTTTATATATCAATTAATAAATATTTTTTATATTAATAATTATTGTCTAATTAGATTTTATTTTATTAAAAAATTCATAATAATAAATAGATAAATAGGTTAATTTAAATTTTAGTTTTTTAAATATTTTTTTTGTATAAATAAATAAATATTTAAATACTAAAACTCTTTGTACATCTAATAATAGTATAGAGTTCTTTGACAGAGTTTCTGTATTTTACTTTAGAATTATGAATTTCTAGAATTTTCAATTTCTATACCCCTTCCTCCTTCCTCCATGCCTTTATTTATAGGCTTCTTGGATTGGTAGGATGATGATATGTGTCCTTTTCTGATAATTACATAATCATAATTGGCCGGGCCAGTTATATTGTGATAATTATCCATAAAAAATTACTATTCTTTTTACATTGAACTAAAAATAAGAGTTTTATATAAAATGTAATTGATTTTATTAGGTAATTTTTAGAGTTTATAGAAACTATTTTTACAAAAACTATTTTTATATCAATTAATAAATATTTTTTTTATATAAATAAATAAATACTGAAATACGAAACACGTTGCATTATTTTATTATGTAATTTTTAATTAATAAATATTTTTTATTTTAATAATTCTTGTCTAATTAGATTTACTTTTATTAAAAAAACTCATAATAAATAGATAAATAAGTAATTTGTGTTAGAGTTTTATAGAAACTCTTTTAAAACCTCTTTTTATATCAATTAATAAATAATTTTTTATATTAATAATACTTGTCTAATTAGATTTCCTTTTATTAAAAAATTCATAATAATAAATAGATAAATAGGTTAATTTAAATTTTATTATGTAGATTTTAGTGTTTTAAATATTTTTTTTGTAAATAAATAAATACTTAAATACTGAAACTCTTTGCACATCTAATAATAGTATAGATAAAAACTCTTTTTATATCAATTAATAAATATTTTTTATTTAAATAAATAAATAAATACTGAAACTCTTTGGCAGAGTTTCTATATTTTACTTTGAAATTTTGGATTTGTAGAATTCTCAATTTCTGTACCTCTTCCTCCTTCCTCCATACCTCTATTTATAGGCTTCTTGGATTAATAGGATGATGACATGTATCCTTTTTTGATAATTACATAATCATAACTAGGTCGGATCTGTTATATTGTGATAATTATCCATAAAAAATAACTATTCTTTTTATATTGAACTAAAAATTATAGTTTTCTATATAATGTGATTGATTTTATCAGGTAATTTTTAGAGTTTTATAGAATCTATTTTTACAAAAACTATTTTTATGTCAATTAATAAATTTTTTTTTATATAAATAAATAAATACTGAAACACTTTACATGATTTTATTAGGTAATTTTCAATTAATAAATATTTTTGATTTTAATAATTCTTGTCTAATTAGATTTACTTTTATTAAGAAACTCATAATAAATAGATAAATAGGTAATTTGTGTTATAGTTTTATAGAAACTCTTTTAAAACCTCTTTTTATATCAATTAATAAATAATTTTTTATATTAACAATACTTGTCTAATTAGATTTTCTTTTATTAAAAAACTCATAATAAATATATAAATAGGTAATTTGTGTTAAAGTTTTATAGAAACTCTAAAAATATATATTTGTTTAGTGTGATATAGTTTTATTGAAAATAAAATAGGTAATTTGTGATAGAGTTTTATAGAAATTATTTTATTTTCTTTAATTATATCCTTGTCTAATTAGATTTAATTTTGCTAAGAAACTCATAATAAAAGTTAATTTATGGTAGAGTTTTAGAAAAATTATTTTGTTTTATATATCAATTAATAAATATTTTTATATTAATAATTCTTGTCTAATTAGATTTTCTTTTATTAAAAAATTCATAATAATAAATAGATAAATAGGTTAATTTATGGACTATTTGGTCGAGCACAATTGATTATACATTGAATTTTAATTTTATTAGGTAATTTTGAGTTTTATAGAATTTATATTGTGGGATATAATAATTAATGAGAGCTCTTTATTGTGAATTAAACTCTTTTTATATTTTGTTAATTTGAATTAATTTGAATTTTATTAGGTAATTTTGAGTTTTATAGAATTTATATCAATTAATAAATAAATACTGAAACTCTTTGCACAAAGGCTACTACACTTGATCTTAGCCAAAAGACCAAGAAAGGTTGGCCAAAAGGCCGACCCAAAAAAATTTAGTACTACACTTGATCTTAGCCAAAAGGCCGAGAAGGTGTGATTGTTATTTCTTTAACTCTATAGTTTTATAAAAGGCTTTCATGTAAACCTTTTTACTTAAAATTAATGTGGGACTTTGTAATTTGAATTAAACTCTTTTTACATTTTGTTAATTTGAATTAATTTTAATTTTATTAGGTAATTTTGAGTGTTATAGAATTTATATCAATTAATAAATAAATACTGAAATACTGAAACAGTGAAACACTTTGCACATTTAATAATAGTATAGATATATACATGTGTGTGTTTTTGTAAATATCCATTCTTCAGCAGCAGGTTCATCGTTCATCACTTAGATTTGAATATCTTCATGACCATTCATCAACAGGTTCAACTCACTTAGATTTGAATACTTTCATGACCATTCATCAACAGGTTCAACTCCTCTCTCTCTCTTGGTGTATATAATCAATTACCCAAAAATGGCCCTCTAATAAAACTAAGCTGAAATCACCCTAATTTGCAGCAAGTCCATCTCAAATAGCATTTTCAAAGATGCTGCATTAGCACCTCACAACAACCACCCAAACCATCCAATTTGATGATTATTTTTTTTCACATGTATATATATATATATATATATATATATATATATATACATCCATCTTGACTCCCCTCTTTTCAACTCATATATATATTTTTTCTAATATCAGAGAGATTGTAGAAGGGGAAAACCAAGCAGGACACAAAATAAATAAATAGATAAATGTCTAACATTAAATGTTCAACGTCGATCACAGAGTCCTTTTCCGGTCTTCGGAATCCATGGCGGACCCATATTCCTCATATTGCAGCGAAGCACAGAGGTGGTGTGCCAGGGATGCCGTCTGCTCTGTTGTCTCATCCGCCATCAACTTCGACGTCGGCAAGCAGAACCTGGGATCTAAGAGAGATGGGGAAGGAGAAGGAGGCCTATGTAACGAGAAAGAGAAAAGACTGCTTGTAATAAAATAAAAAACGATGGGTAGTATAGGCAAAGTAACCAGTATATAGGGACAAAATAGTAAGCCTATTATATTCCATTTACCCACACTGCGCATTTGCCGAGAAGTAAATTCTAAAGCATGTACTTTAAGCTTTGATCCAACGGACTGATAAGGACTTTCACTTTCTTTAAAAGCCCGTTCCTTACGTGACGCCAAACATCCATATTTTTTTAGGAATGCCTTTTGAGGCCTAGAAGCTCATTCAGAGGCTCCAGAATGCTCAGCTAAACAACCCTTCCTTTATAGATTTTTTAGCATGGTTTGTGTGAGGACTGGTATTTTTTTTTTTTTTAATCTAATTTTCTTTTTCTATTTATTTTCGTGCTCGGGCCGTATGGGCGTAGGCAGGGTTAAGTGCTCATGAATTTTTTTTTTTTGTACTATTCTTTTATTTCATTGAGGCCGCATTCATCATTCATGTCCTCTTGAGGGTTCATTTTACACTTGTGTGCGTTTATTTTCACATTGGGAACTCTACTCTGTAGTGTGATTTTGAGTGTTGGTGGGACCCACCCTTGACTTTTTGTGTGGTGGTTATGAAAGGTTCGGTCCCGTCTTATATTTTTACGGTATTCTTTAATTTTTTGTATTTTTTAGAATCCTTAGAAATTGATTCATTTCGGATGCTTTCAAGTTTTGAACCGGGAGGTTCCGTGTGGGTACGGGGTGACCCAAGTGCACGGGAATGGTGAGGGCTTAAGTGAAAGATCATTGGAGGGCATCATTGTAACATTTCCGGTGGATTGTTACCTATAAGTATTTCATTAAAATTACTTGAAGGAATGAAGTAATTAGTTATAGACATTGGGGTTAAATAATGCAACTAGTGAGAATTTGAGAGAGGGATTATATATATGAGAAGTTTGGCAAATTTGAATGACTATTCATCTTATTCCTCATATTTTCTCTATATCTATACATATATCACACTCCATGTATAAGCTTGGAAAAGCTTCACTTTGAGGGCTTTAACCTTTGATTTTGAGGGTGCTCAAGAAGAGAAAGTTCTTCCACTTCGTCTTCTCTTCACAACCATGGTAAAATATTTGTGATTTAAAGCATTTTGGAATTTTGAATTTCTTAGGAGTTGGATTTGGAGAAGGAGCTAATTAGAGAAGGTGGATAGCATGTTTTGATCTACATGTTGATGTCATTTTTTGGACCATTGGAGCACTTTGAGATTTCGACCTAGGCAAGGATTCAAGCTTTTGGGGTGGCTTCAAGAGGAAAGATTGTTCACCTCATATTCCTCTTCATTTTGGTGCAGTTTCATATGGAGCCAAGCTTAGGGTTTTGCCTTTCAAGAGATAAAGATGTCTAATTCATAGAGTCATTTAATTTTGTGAGCTTCTTTATGATGATTGTACGTCATAACATGTATAGATATCACTGTGTGAAAGTAAATGCTATTATCTTGTTTCTTAAATGTGTAATTGTGTAAATTACACACTATCTATGTGGAGAACTTGCTAGCATGTTTTGTATGTTGAGGTTGTGCCAAATTGTATGATTACTTAAAAGTTGCATGAGTTGTAACATGACATTTGGAAGCCTATAGGTATGATGACTATTAATAAGTTCTATTGATTATAAGCATACTTGGTGTTTGATAAATTGACAATGTGAGGTAAATTGTTAAATTTTATATTATAAAAGTATGCTTTTGTAATGTGGTTATGTAAGTACTTGGTGGTATTCTTAATTCATGATGATTGCTAGGAGGTTAGTCATTGCTAAATAGAAAATTGAGCATACATTGGAGCATTCATCACTCATGCATTGGGTAGCACATGTGTAATGACCCGGTCATTTGCCTCTCTTTCCCTTTTCTCAAATTTTACGGATAAGGTTTTTTTTTTTTTTTTTTTTTTTTTTTTTTTTTTTTTTTCCCGTTTAATTTTCTTAATAGAGTTTAGTTTCTCGTCTTATAGTGTCGTCTTGAGTGCTCGGAAATGGTTTCTGAGACTCTTTTGTTTGGATTGACAACTTCCTTCAAGGACCGAGTCATTTCCACATTTTCACTTTTCGGACACTATTCACTTTTTGTCATTTTTCCCATTTCATCTTTTTCCCTATTCTGTCTTTTCCCCGTTTGTCACTTTGTTGGCAAAACCTCACTTTTCGTGCTCGGAGTTTCGACTTCACATGTCTTCATTCGAAGTGGTTTCCACGAAATACGTATCTTTACTTTTGTAAGAAAGTATTCTGGTTGCTCCCGGTGTCCATAGGGGCATGGATACACAGTTCTTCAGAATCTTTTTCTTTTCTTGGGGTTTTTTCAGAAAAATTCTTTTGAAGATATTTTATTTCAGGGGTTTTTAAGAAAATATTTTTGGAAGATATTTTCATTATGGGGCAGTTGTGCAGTATTCACTTTTTGGAGAGACTATTGTGCAATTAATGAAAGTTATTACAAAAATACCTCGTTTTGAGCCTAGATCCTCGTACGAGATTCATTTTCACTTTACATCGACTCGTGAACTCTTAGAATTTCCTTCTGATCGTTTTTCTCCAGTTTCAGAGTTTCTGAACCCGGTTTGCGCCGAACTTGTTCGGGGCATATCTTCTGCTCGGGACTCGGTTTTCAACGCCGTTTCTTCTGTTGTTCATATTTTCTCATTTTGAATCTTTTTTGTTCACAGAGTTTTGCCGTTTGAGAGCGTTTGCTCAAAATCAACTTTTCCGGACCCGGCGGGACCCTTTCGGGGCACTTTTTGAGATTTTCTATAAATAGGGAAGTCTTAAGTCAAAAAAGTCAAATTTCTTCATCTTCTTCCCCCTCTTGGCCGGTAGCCATGGGAGCCCAAGGGGCTGCCTTCATTCTTTATTTTCTTCCACTTGATTTCCTTGGTAGAAAGTCTTCGGCCTTAACATTTATCGTAGGCATTGACGTGCTCTACCTTTCCCCCTTATTAGAAATCGTTTCTGACCATTTCTTGAGTTCGGGTTTGAAGTCAAGTTGTGATTTTCATGGGGCTTCCTTCGGATTTTTGTTCACCGTGTTGTCCCGACAAAATCTCGCGATATAGTCGAATTTGGAGCACTTTTCTTTCGGTGGGGAATTAAGATTTTCATCTCAAATTGAGGTAGGGGGTGTTATAGTTTATATTCTTGTTATATTGCACGCTATTGATGCTTATACAACTCATTTATAGGCTTGAATATCAAATCTAGAATTTTTATTTATTTAATTTTTATGTGTGAGATTTGAATTTCCCTGTGGGTTATAGCATGTTTCAAACTTGTGGCATGGTATTATATTACCCCTTGACATGGTCATTGACATATATTAAATTGAGAGCTTTTGAACAAGTATCGAAGATTTTGTTTAATATTTATCTTGAGTAAATATTTAATTCATGTGGCCTTAACTAGCTTGAAATCAATATGTGTTAGCATTTTATATTAGGCCCTAGCATGCTCTTCAACATAAGTGAATTTGAGAATAATTGAAGATGTTTTAAAATCTAGAGAATTATTAATTAATTTGATTAATTAAATTGCTCCAAGTGTACTATTCACTCCATTAGATTTCTGACTTGATATTCTTGATATGCATGCCATGTACTTTCACATATATTAAGTCCAGAATATTTAATTAAGTTTTGAAACATTTCATTTAAGAGCAAGCTCCCAAGTTAATGGAGCAGGCTCTCAACTTATGAGAGCCTGCTCTCGCTCGAAGCGCACAGTTTTGGTCTTTTTAGGGGTTGTTTGGGCCGTCCGGAGTATTTTTAATCTGTTTAAATTGCACCGAATGATGTAATTAATTGTAATGGACCTATGAAAATATTAGGAAGCATTATCACATTAGTGTATTAAAGAATGAAGCAACATGAAGATAAAGAAAAGCCTACATGTTGAGCACTGTTTTGTTAAGTTGTTTACTTACTGAAACTTATCAAATCTTTTGCATATGATTTAATAATATTTAATCAAATTTCAACAGTGTATAAGGGTGATAGAATACCTACAATTAACTAGGTTTGGTTTGGATTAACTTGATATTTAATTTATTAAAAACGGTATCAATTTCTTGGCTGTTTGGAGGATTTAATTGTTTACTATAATTCTAGCATTTTGTGTATATATGATTACACAGTATTAATCATGTTTAAACATTGAAATGAGCATAGTTGATTAACTGAAATTGTAGTTTGTTTATATGGAGTTAATTGATATTTTAACGGTTTAGATTGCAACAACTGTTGGATTTATGGATTGTTATGAAATTTACGTTTTAGAATTTCACTATAATGTGTTCAGTAAGATTCTGATTATTATTATATTGTTTTCCATTATAATTGATGAACTGCTTGTACTGTTTTCTCAATTGTTGGATTGGTTGTGTGTGTATGCACCGGTACGGGACAGTGGCATACTAGGGACAGATTAGTTAAAAATACTAAGTCCTACTTATTTGGAAATAAGTTGGATTAACTATAAAAGTTAAGTCCTACTTATATATGTGTGTATACACCGGTATGGGACGGTAGCATATTAGGGACGGCTTAGTTCAAAAAACTAAGACCTATCTATTCTAGGGATGGATTAGTTCAAAACTCTAATTCCTACCTATTCATAGAAACGGAATGGATTAACTAAAACAGTTAAATCCTACATGGTTTCATATCCTGTCAACTAAAAGAGTTGAACGACGTATTGGATGTTTGTTTATATTTCTGTATTAAGAAGGTAATGGATTTAATTAAAACATTTAAATCCTAATTTTATGTCGTGTCTTGGCAACGAACAGTTGAGCGGCACTACATTGGTTTTGGATGGAAATGTATATATATAATTTATGGTATCGCGATATGAGCTTGTGTCTCAGGACCATTGGTTAGGGAGCGTATATGCATTGGGATGCGTAACTGGTTGTGATGGTTAAGGTATACCCTGTTAGGTCTAGGTACTCATGCCCACCTTTGGGTGCGTTTTTGCATATTGCTTTCTATTCAGATTGAGACCCCCATTTTAGTCCAGTGAGAGTCATGTAGTGTGGATATATATATTTACGGACTATATAGATATTGTTGAGCTACCTAGGACATATCTGCGTATCGGGTTTTTGTATGAATTGTAGCAGGATAGAACTTGCATGTGGGCCTGACCCACTCTTATTTTTTCAGGTGTTCGCAAGTTCCAGGCTTAGAGCTTGATCGTGCCGAGCGGATACAGACACTCATTCCTCCGACTAGGTAGGACTGCTTTCCATGTTTAGCTTTGTATTTTTATTTTAGTTGTTTTACTTTTCAGTTTGGGATTAGATTAGGAGTCCACTAGATGGATTCCTGAGTTGTACAGTTATTGGGATGTTGGGAATTTATTATTTAAATTTTGAGGATTTTTAATTTAGAATTCTTTCAGCGTATTATTATTTTATTCTTATTTGATATTTGTATTCTGTGCTTATTTAAATATTAATTGTTTGGTATTCCTTGGATTTATGCTCGGACTTGATCACCCGGGGCTCTAGAATCGAGGAGTTTCACGGACTAGCCAAAAAGAATGTCTGCCGATCCCGACATTTAACACCATAGAATGAAGGAGTGAGAGGATCACATCGATCTCCCATAAAACAAAAATAATCCCCTTCTGAGTTACACATTGATACTCTGCCCCTGAAACAATCAATAACGGCTCTGAAGGATGACAACTAGTCCATCCCAAGAGTGACATCAAACCCTGTCATCTCGAGAAGGATGAGATCGAACTCAAGAATACGTCCAGCAATCGTAATGGAACAACTCCTACAAACTCTACTGAGAGCAACTGAACCCCCGATAGGCGTGTCAACACAAAGCAGTCTGTCTAACTGACTGACCTCCAACCCCAATACCCGTGCAAATGATAAAAGCAATAAAAGAGTAAGAAGCACTGGAATCAAATAACACTCGAGCCCAAGATTGGGACACAAGAAATATACCCCTGACAACTGAAGGACTGAATGATGGCTCGGCTGGAGTGAGTGCAAACACACGGCCTTGAGTCCTCTGCCCCTGAGGACCACCTGTCTGATAACAAGACTGCTGAGTGGGTGTACTAGAAGAAACCCCTTTGCCAGGTCGAGAACTCTGAGCTGTCATAGCTGGCTGAGGTGGTGGTGGCGATCGAAACCCTGACTGAATCGTGGTGGACTGCGTCTACCTCTGCTATGGACCTCCACCCCTACCTGATCCTCTACCTTGCTGTGGACAATCCTTCACCTTATGGCCCTGCTGGCCATACCTAAAACACCCACCTGATGCGGCTTGAATCTGAGTGCACTGGGACCTGTGGTGCCCTGACTGCCCACACTTGAAGCAAACTACCTGAGCTTGAGTACATTGGGACTTGTAATGTCCCGGCTGCTTGCATCTGAAACAAGTAACAATCTGTCTGGAAGACCCAATGGACACTGAAGCTGCGGGTGCGGATCTGGCTGGCTGCTATCCCCTGAACCCTGACTGCTCATGCTTCTGCTTCTTACTTGATTGACCCTCAACGAAGGCACTTATACTCCTGTTGTGCTTATAGGACTCCCTGATAGCCTTGTTGTCCTTGCTCTCAGCCTCAACGACTAAGGCTTTTCGCATTGCTTTTGCATACTTTGTCGGTTCGGAGGCAGCTACAATTGGCCTGATGGTAAGATCGAGGCCATCGACAAACTTCTCTATTTTCCCTTCCTCATCATTGGCAATCCACGGTGCAAATCTCAAAAGCGAGGTGAACTTGTTTTCATACTCTGTGACAGTCATGCGTCCTTACTTTAACCCATCAAACTCTTTCTTTAGCTATTTCTGCTTAGGTGCCGAAAAATACTTCTCGTAATACAACTTCTTGAATGTATCATAGGTCATCGTAACCAAATTGTGGGTGTGAGAAGCGGTCTTCCACCATATCTCAGCATCCCCAACAAAATTATAGGTCGCCAATGTGATTTTCGACTTATCCGTCGCCAAATTCATAGCATTGAGATGCTTTTCCACCCTATCCATGAAACTATCCGCATCAAGCGGATCTGGACCACACTCAAACAAAGTCAGCATCAACTTCACGAACTTAGTGATGTGGTAGAGGGTATCATTTGTCTCACTTGTCTTCGGAGGTGGTGGTGGTGGTGGTGCCGGTGGCAGCACAACCTGTGACGATGACACTCCTGCCGGCCGAAATGCATTTACAGAGCTGCATGAACGGCTAATTTCAATTGTTCCTCATTTATTTGAAGAGGTGGATCAACAGTCCCCTCCCCCCCCCCCCCCCCGGTTTGTCCCCCCCTTAGTGGGACCAAATCACGCAACAAGATATCATCTTCAACCTGCTCATGATCCCTCTCCGTGGGATTAGAGCTAGAACTCTCTCTAATGTCCTTTCATGGTGGCATGACGCTATGAAACAAAAGAATGGATTCAAAAGAATGACACTAAAATACATACGAGAACGAAGTCCTCATACGAATGACTCAACAAGAAATAATAACATTTAAACACTTTCTATACTCCCGTAATACCCAACCAATAATGAGCACGATCATGCTAGCAATGTACATCAATTTTAAACACTTATCACATAATCACATAAGCATATAAGCAAGTAAATAAGTAAGCATACTTCTCAACCACTTAAACACTTTAACACGTAGCACACATAATTATGCAGTTCAACTTCCCCATACAATCCTAAGTAGGCCTCTACCCATCGTCCTAATGGTATTTGAACCATTGCCCTGATACCAAATTTGTAACGACCCGAACCGGGGGCTCGGATCGCTAACCGGGTCCTTAACTAAACCCGAGGACACACCAGGGGTAAAATGGTCATTTTACCTTATAAGTGGGTAATAAAACCTCAAACTAGCCTAATGAGGCCTAAAAAAATTATTCTAGTCATTCCATGATGCATGGTGAGGTTCTACGGTCATCGGATAAGAATTCCCAAAGTACCCTTTTCCCGGTTTAAAGAGAATCCCGACATTGTCCCACTAAAATGACCACAACTCTCAACATGAGTGGAATTTGGAGATGAGGTTTGTACCATTGAAAATTTAACTCAAAATACTTGAAAATGGGCTCAAGAGTGACCCTATTTGGGTTTAGAACGAAGAAGTTAGGATCATCCGAAGTTGAGTGATCAAAGCTGATAAGCTGCCAAGGCAAATTTGTGCATACTGGAGGACTTGAAACGGTTCAAGATGGGCAGTGAGCCCATACGTGAACCACAATGCTCCCTTGAACCGGTTCAAGATGGGCTGAATCAGTTCAACATGCCCAGAACATAAAAAATTTGTCCAGAAGGTCTAAAAACTGTGCACCTATACATGGGAACCTCCTTTGGTCCCTTGGTGATCTTATTCGAGTCTAAACCTGTCCCAAATCATGCAAAACCATTGAAATACAAATTTCGATCTCCATTTAAGAACGATAGCAATATAATCATACATAGTTCTTCATAGTATTTTACAAAAGAGAAAAAATTTCATATAATTACAGTCCATAGTTTATATTTGTTGCTATAACTTTATACCATTACACTTGATCTTTACAAAAGAGCCTAGATCATAATTCTATACAAGGGCAACAAAATGGTGGTACCAATACAATCTAGAGTTTTGGAGGATTGTCGTCTGCCAATTCTTTTCCCGAACCTGAGAAATGTTAAATAATGGGGTGAGGTAAACGCTCAGTAGGAAGTGTCTAAGACACACTTCTTGTGACCCCGTGAACCCATACAAAGCATAGAAAAAAAGGAAAGGGGTCATGCTTATTCGGAAGGGAAAACATAACAACAATTCCAACAACACATCAATATCCTCCTCAAGCCATGCCATGCTATGCGATGTAATGGTATGTAATGTCACTTCCCGTTTCAAAACTATTATCTATCATTGTTTCCAACCATTAATGCAACCTGACCCATAACGCCTTTATGGCATCACGAGGGAGGGGTTGGCCCGCTATCCCTGACCACATGGCACCTCCATGGCATCGTCTAGGCCTAGGTAGCTTAACCACACTAGGGTCTTTCCTGCTAGGCGTCCGGGTTTTCGCAAAATTCTATCAAAACATTTTTCCCAAATCGATTTTATTTGCTTTCAAAACACTTTTCCCCTTTTTCTTTCCCAATGATAATGTATAAATTATGCAAATCCTTCAATGCGATAACAATATAGAAATTCCATACAATTCAACCTCACAATATAGCATGCTTAACAAGGAAATTTCTAATAGAATAAAACATGCTTACTAACACTCAAAGTTCGGCAACTAGGCAAATGAAATTGAAAACACAACCATTTAAGTATGATTTTCAATTAAATCCAACAACCACAACTCATGAATCACTTTTGCATGAAAGTACATATGGATACACAAAGTTTACATAAAATATTATAGCAATTACTCAAGGAACTACCCAATTTAGCAAGTTATACATCAAATATAAGAAGATAGGTTACAAAAATCAAAGATTGGGTGGATTAGAACACCCCTACCTCAAAGTGATTAACAAGGCCTAAGGCTAAGCTAAATTTTGAACTCTCCTAAGCATATATGTGATGTATAGATGTAATGAGAGAAGGGGGGAAGGAAGCTAGAGAGATGCATGAAAATGAGGGGAAAGAAAAGGAGGGTTTGGTCTTATAATTGAAGTCTTGGCCCTTAGGGTGCCACTTGTCAAGCAAAAAATGGTCCCTATTTTTGGTAAAATTTCAATCTTGCCCTTGCTCATTCTATTTAATGCCTCCTCTATCCTCCAAAATATCTTCCCAATTATGTAGATATATGAATATAAACATATGAGTGAAATGTCAATAATGCCCCTCACTTAAAATGAGAAAATCGGGAGAAGTTCCTGAACTCGAAAATCATTCTAACCTCGAAATTTTTTTAGAATGACACCATGACCTCTAAATGACTTAAAATGACTAAAAAATAATAACTCTAGAACTCTCGACTCAAGAAAATGACTAAAACGCCCTTCGGCACCAACGTGACATACAAAACCAGAAAAGACGAAAATGCCCTTTCAAAAACAGAAAGACCCAAAATTAGAAAATTACGAAATTCAGAAACATTACAGGAGATGTGTTTTAGGCACTCTTTACTGAGCACTCATGCTCACCCCAATATTTCAACATTTTCAGAAACCCGCAAGGAAGTGGTGGATGATACACCTCCACAAGTTTAGACATGGATTAATGACCATTTTGACTTCATTTGTATCAAGGCTGGCATTGATGACTTTATCATGTAACTTGATGTGTAAACCTTGTGTGTGTGACTAAGATGGTCATCTATACATAATTGTATTCTTTTGGGCAGCTTATATACTTGCGCATGTTTATAATCATATTACATCCCTTTCGTATAAACAAAGTTAATGGATAAATTTGGGGGAATATTATGTAAGCTAATGGATTTATTTTGGTAACTTCATGGATATGGATGTATATTGATATTTCATTATTTATGCATATAAGTTGGGACAGGTTTCTATGAGGTTTAAGTGACCCCAATCTTTAGTTCAAGGAAAAAAAGGTCAAAAAGGGGTCCAAACCCTCATTTTTTTTCAAAATTTTTGGTGGGCGCTCGATCCCCCCCCCCTTCCAAAATAGAATGCGCACTCTACCATGGCGTGGGCGCTCGATCCTCTATTTTTCAATTTTTTTTTAAAATTGCCTCTGAACCTGAAATAATCATAACTCATTCATTTTAAATCCAAATTAGGTCACTCTTGAGTCCAAACTGACCAGCTTGAAGTAATCTTTCCAATGATACCAATATGATTCCAAAAATCCAATTATAGAGGGAGTTATGGCCAATTTAGTGTAAACTATTCCGAAAATCTCCTAAACTGAATGGGCCTAATTATGGGAAACCACGACCAAAGCCATCGAAACCTCATGGAATGGGTTTTGTTGGTTAATGTGATTAGAATTACCTTCATTTGTCTCATTTAGAGTCAACTCATCCTCCATCCTTGGTGTGAAATGATAGTTTTACCCCTAGTACGTTCTCGTGTTCGGATAAAGATCTGAGATCAAATCATCGCCCGTTGATGATTCGAAACCATTGGATTTGGGTCGTACGATACCCCCGGACCTCCGGATGCGGGTTGGCCAGGCCCACGCCCGATTACCCGAGGATATCAAACCAATTAGCAATAAACGAACACAGAATACAATTAAGATAAACATGAATAAATAAAATTGCTGAAAAGAAACTAAAATGATAATCTAGAAACTGAAACCTCATAATAAAATTCCATTAATAAATAAACTCCTCTGATACATCTGGTCCTCCATGAATACAACTTGGGAATCCATCTAGTGGACCCCTATACAAAACCCAACTGAAGTGAAACTAAACTAAATAAGGAAAAACTCTAAAACTAAATATAAACAGTAGTCCTACGCAATTGGAAGAGCAAGTGACCGTCTCTGCTCAGCACGAACAAGCTCTAAGTCTGGAACTGTCTGTTACTTGAAAAATAATAGTGGGTCAGGCCCATGAACAAGTTCTATTCTAGCTACAATCCAAACAGAGACCCGATACGTAGATACATCGTAGATATCTTAACAATAACTATCTAGTCCATACAAATATATATATATATATATATATCCACACCTCGTGACATTCACTAGACTACATAGAGGGTCTCAACCTAAATAGAAGGCAACATGCAAAACACAACTGAGTGGGCATGAGTACCTAAGCTTAACAGGGTATACCTCAACCTATCATAGCCAGCTACGCATCCACTGCATATACGCACCCTAACTATCAACTCTGAGACTCAAGCTCATATCGTGGTACCATAATCATATATTTAAAGTCCGTACAAAACCAGAGTATATCATTCAATTCTTTGTGGATCTGACATAAGACTTATAATCCGGTTAGTCGCTCAACTTACTCAGTCGAGCTGACTTAACAGCGAATAATAATAAATCCAGGTAGTCATTCAACTTACTCAGTCAATCTGACTTAACCACAAACAACAATTAATCCAGATAGTCACTCAACTTACTCAGTCAATATAACTTAAATAAAATTAGGATTCAATATCTTACAATCTTTTCCTTTAATCCAATAAGGTAGGTCTTAGCATTTTGAGCTAAACCATCCCTAATATGCCACCGTCCCATACCAATGCATACTATCCACAACATCCAAATAATTGACAGAATTTAACATAAGAATTCATCAATTAAAACCCAACAATAATCCACTTAATTGACAGAACCTAATTTAGTAGTTCAGCAATTAAAAACCAAACCAAATAATCCATGTAATTGCAAAATGAAATTTATTATTTTAGTAATTAAAACCAGAGTAAGCATAAACCAAGACTGATAAATAAATGCCCATATAATGCATCCAAAATAAGATTTATAATCGTACTTTATTCCGTTTAATTGCTAAAATTAAATTAGATAATTAAATTCCTTCCATCCGATAACTGCATGCAAAACTGTATAATTTTGTACTATTCCATCCATCAGTCTACAGGTATAACTTATGCCATATGAGGTTTTAATAATCCATGAAACTACATTTAAAACCCTCATTACATTCCCACAAACATTTCAGAATACCAAAATCGTCCCAAACAGTGCCCAAAAGTCCAGATTTTACGAAAATAAGGGAGCCGGCTCTTAAACCTGTAGAGCAGGCTCCAAACAAAAGTGGAGCAGGCTCTAAAACTTCTTGGAGCTGCCTCTAGATGGGTAGAGTTGGCTCTACACCTCCTAGAGCTGGCTCTACACTTGGGGGGAGCCGGCTCCCTCTTCTATGGAGCCGGCTCTCTCTTTCTCTGAGAGCCCTAATCCGTTCTGTGGCCTTCTGCTTCGTTTTCAGCCATTCCAACTCTTCTATTCCTCTTTAATATTGAACCTAAGAGTCTCATGTATACCAAGTAGCATCCCTATCATATGTTTACAATAGTAGGAATTAAAAACAACAACAAAAACAACTACCGACTTAACATGCTTTTACGATTAAACACTGAGATACAATTTTACAACAATAGTTCCAGTCAAAACTAAACACATACAGGCTAATAATCTATCATATATTAAACATGTAAGATTTATTTAATGTCCAATTAAAGTCCTAGAGATCATCTAGGTATGCATAGAACACAAGCCAACAGGAGAGAGAAAGAAAAGAACTTGCCTGTGTGGTTTTGGAATCAAAACCTTATCACCGTCTTCCTAGATTTTCCAACGACGTCCGATTCACTTTCAATCTCCTATTGCTCAACCTTCCCTTCTCCTTGTTGGGAAACATGCAAGTTTTTAAAACTTTTTGAGGGATTTGCAATCATGGATCTTGATTCATCACATAGAGACAAGTTTTATGCAAAGATAAATAAAAGATGATGTATAATTCAATAAACTGATCGAATACTTATATCAAAGGTCTGAGTAAACCTTTTGAACTTTCCTCTAAAGTGAATGTTCTCACTTATTGTGGATCCCTTTAGCAAGATCCTTTCTCCTTCTTTTTGATTATTATCTTCCCTTTAGGAATCACCAATATGCCTTGATGAATGACCTTGAAATCTAGGATGGTAGTAGCCTCCTTTAGAAGAGAAAACAAAACCCTAAAATCTAGAGAGAGAAAGTGTATTCATTTTTCTTGTTCTCAAAGTCTCACCTAAAATATACATGAACTCATGTATATATAGGCAAAATAAAATAAGAATAAGGAAACAATAAATCATTCTCCATCTCTAATTCAACTTTCTCAATCCTAACATGACTCCAATATCAACTTGGGCTATTGGTGAGAATCCTTTTAGGCTTACTATTTTCTTGGCTCCTATAAATTAATAATTGGTCCGGTCCATTAAACCATGGACCCAATTCAATTAATTCATAAATTAATTTCTACTCCACTAAAAGAAATTAATTGCACTCCAATTAAATAGTAAATAACCTCTAAGTCAATGTTGCACTTTGACCCCTCTATGCTTAGTTATTTATCGGATAATTAAAGCCATCAATCCGACAACATAATTAATATAATTATTTTGTTACCTTTGATTATTTCCGGCTCGATCACAATAAAATATTTATTTGACAAAAAATAATAATAATTTATTAAATAAATATATATAGAAAACATTTGTCTAAAACATACGAAGGCCTTCGAATTTAATTTGTGATCAACCATAATTAAAACAAAATAAATACAAATAGCACTGATGCAAATATTGAGAATATAGACCTCTAATTATTAATTATATAACTACCCAAAGTGTCGATCTAAGGATTCCGAGGTATCCGCCGAACAAATCAAAGTAATTATTAATTAATAAAAGAGTTTATACTTCTCTCATACTTGAGAGTCAAAAGCCATGACTGTGATAGAGAGTAATTGCATACGACAGCTCTCGCAATATATCTCAATCTATCATGGACACGGTTTAAGTTTTAACTAATTAAATGTCCATCCATAATTACCGACTTTAAACCATTTATGATTACTAATTTATATCATAGTATTAATTGCCATTACATACATATATAAATATATTTTGTAGTCAAGCAGACACCATCAATTCCATAAAGAATCGAAAAATAATACATTCCATTCACTAATTGTATAATGCTTTAATAATAATATCCAGATAAGAAACCATGACTTTTACAATCCAAAATTAGAATTTGCTATGCTAGGGTACACATATCCTAACAGCTCCCACTTGCACTTATAGCCAATTCAAATCACATCTAACTCCCATGTTCTCCATATGACGATCAAACATCTTGATCGGTAAAGCCTTTGTGAATGGATCAGCAAGGTTATGTTCCGATGAAATCTTGGCCACAAGTATATCTCCTCGTTTTACTATATCACGAACCACATGATGTTTCCTCTGAATGTGTCTTATTCCCTTATGAAATTTTGGGTCCTTGGTTTGGGCTATAGCTGCGCTATTGTCGCAATGAAGCGTCATAGGCCGATCTAGGTGCTCCACAACCTCCAGTTCAATTAGAAAGTTTCTCAACCAAACAGTTTCTTTTGCTGCCTCAGAGGCTGCAATATATTCTGCTTCCATGGTTGAGTCAGCAGTACAACCCTGCTTGACACTCTTCCAACTAACTGCCCCTCTATTGAACTTGAACACATATCCAGATGTAGATCTCCTGGCATCAAGATCTGATTGAAAATCAGAATCCGTATATCCGACTGGAACCAGATCATCACCTCCATAAATGAGCATTAGATTCTTAGTTCTTCTAAGGTATTTTAAGATATTCTTCACAGTTGACCAATGATCAAGTCCAGGATTGGACTGATATCTACTGACAATCCCTACAGAGTAGCAGATGTCCGGTCTGGTACAGACCATGGCATACATGAGACTACCAACTGCCGAAGCATATGGTACCCGCCTCATTTGCTCAATTTCCTTATCTGTTTTGGGAGACTGATCATTAGAAAGAGCCAACCCATGTCTAAATGGCAAAAACCCTTTCTTAGAGTTTTTCATTCCAAACCTGATCAGAACTTTGTTAATGTAAGACTCTTGAGACAAGCCTATTTTCTTTTTAACCCGATCTCGCATAAGCTTGATCCCAAGAATATAACTTGCTTCTCCAAGATCTTTCATCTCAAATTTATTGAACAACCACATTTTAACTGATGACAATGCTTTTACATCATTACCAATGAGCAAGATGTCATCAACATATAAAACGAGAATCATGATGACATTACCCTGTTTTTTCTTGTAAACGCAAGGTTTAAACACGTTTTGTTCAAAGCCAAATAATTTGACTGCCTGATCAAAACAAATGTTCCATGTGCGTGAAGCTTGCTTAAGTCCATAAATAGACCTATTCAACTTATATACACAGTCCTCACGACCTTTAACCACGAAATCGTCTGGTTGCCTCATGTAGATGTCTTGTTCAAGATGGCCATTTAAAAATGCCGTCTTAACATCCATCTGCCATATCTCATAGTCATAATAAGCACTAATGGCCAAAAGAATGCGAATAGATTTAAGCATTGCAACTGGTGAAAATGTATCCTCATAATCAATACCTCCACGTTGAGTGAAGCCTTTGGCAACCAGTCTAGCTTTGAATGTCTCAACATTTTCATCCATTCCTCTCTTTCGTTTGTAGATCCACTTACAACCAATGGGCTGAACCCCACTAGGAAGTTCTACAATATCTCAGACTTTATTAGAATACATCGATTCCAATTCTGATTTCATGGCATCTTTCCAACGATTCGCATCTATATCAGTCAACGCTTCCGCATAGCTTACTGGGTCCGACTCATGCTTATCGGGGACGGCCTTATAAACCTCACCCAAAAATGTGAGTTTTTCGGGTTGGATGATAGTCCTCCCACTATGCCGAAGGACCGGTGCAGGAATCGATGTACTAGATGATGGTAATGCAACAGGGACTTTTTTGTGTTTCATCATTCTCAGTATTTATATTAGGTGTGTCCACAGGGGGTATATCTGACGTGCCAACCATCTCCTCTAACACTATCTGGCTACTAGGTCTGTAGTTCATAATATAATCCTCCTCCAGGTAAACAGCATGAGTGCTGACAATAACCTTATTGTCCCTGGGATCATAAAATAATCCACCTCTAGTGCCCTTAGGATAGCCAACAAACAAGCATGCATCTGATCTTGCTTCCAACTTGTCTGCCTGTTTCTTTCGCACGTGTGCTGGACACCCCCATATATGCATGTGATTTAAACTAGGTTTATGTCCAAACCACAGCTCATATGGCGTTCCTGAAACAGACTTGGATGGAACACAGTTCAAAATATACATCACTGATTCTAAGGCTAATCCCCAAAATAATAGAGGTAATGTAGCAAAACTCATCATAGATTTAACCATGTTAAGTAAAGTTCTGTTTCTCCTTTCTGCCACTCCATTCTGTTGAGGGCAGTCAGGTGCGGATAACTGGTGCACAATACCCTCATTGACCATATGATCCTTGAACTCCCCCAAGAGGTATTCACCTCCTCGATCAGATCGAAGTGTTTTGATAAGTTTACCTAATCTACGCTCCACTTCCGCCTGAAACTCACGGAATTTTCCATAAGCTTCTGACTTGTGTCGCAATAGGTAAATATATCCAAAACGTGAATAATCATCAATGAAAGTGATGAAGTACTCAAACCCTCCTCTCGCTTGGGTGTTCATGGGACCACACACGTCTGTGTGCACCAACTCTAATTGTTCTTTGGCTCTATATCCTTTGGCTGAGTAAGCCCTTCGAGTCATCTTTCCTTCAATACAGGATTCACAAGTTGGCATAGGCTCCTCTGCCTCACAAGGTAATAAACCTTCTTTAACCAACCTTTAAATCCTATTTTGATTGATGTGACCCAATCGTAGATGCCAATGATACAATGAGTTTGGAGAAACTGCTTTTCTTTTAACATTCAATCTAGATGAAGTTGCATTCAATTCATAATTTTGCATTTGATATGAGCTAGGAGTTAAAACATATAGATTATCTTTCAATGCACCAGAAGTTATAACACAACCATTTAATTTAATTAAAACATTTTTTCCAAAAGTAAAAATATAATTTTTGCAAACCAACGAAGAAACTGAAATTAAATTGCGCCTAACATTTGGCGCATAAAAACAATCTTCTAAAATAAGACTCCTCCTACTATCAAACTGCATATGAACCACTCCCACTGCTTTAGCTTCCACCTTGGCATTAGATCCCATATGCAACTATATCTCTCCTTCATTGAGGCTTCTGGACTCCTGGAATCCTTGCAATGAATTGCAAACATGATTAGTGGCTCCAGAATCTATGCACCAGGAATCTATAGATTCAACCACATTACATGCCTCAACAATGAATATACCTTTTCCTTTGCCTTGTGTGCGAAGTATTGGGCAGTTAGGTTTCCAATGACCCGGTTGACCGCAATGGAAGCAGTTTCCTTCGCCTTCAACCCGCACTTTTTTCTTTTCCTTATCCTTTTGGATTACTTTGTTTGGCACAACCATAGTTTTGGCACCATCCTTCTTCTTTTTCTTACCCCTCCTCTTGGGCCTAGAAGTGGATGGTCCAGCAGACTGAGTGTAGTTAATAGATGCACCCTTACTTTTGTTTATCCCTTCAAAGGTTACCAACTCATTTAATAGTTCAGCGAGTGTGTACTCAAGCTTATTCATATAATAATTAACCCTAAAAGAGTTAAATGAGTCTGGCAATGAAGCGATAATCATGTCAACCTGAAGTTCACCATCCAAGTTGCATCCAAAGATCTCCAGTTCATTTAAAAAACCAATCATTTTTAAAGCATGTTCCCGAACTGAAGTACCTTGGACCATCTTAATGGTCATCAAATTTGTCATAGCATTTTAGCGTGCACTCTTACCAATTTGCCCAAACATTTCCTTAAGGTTAAGCATGATGTCTGCAGAAGTGAGATATTGAAGATGTTGACTTTGGAGTACATTCGAAATTGAAGCAAGAATGTAGCACCTAGTCATCTCATCTGCTTTATTCCATTTCTTAAATACTTCATGCTCCTCAGGAGGATCCTCAGGCAAAGGTGGAGAAGGTCTAGGAGTAGTAAGCATATAATTCAACCCCTCATATTTGAGTATAATATCTAGTTGCCTTTTCCAATCGATATAATTAGGTCCAGTTAATCGATTTTCTTTTAGTATGTTTGCAAGTGGACTGAATGGACTCATCTGATAAATCTGAAAATAAAAGCATTCATACAATAAATAAAGTGAATAATAATAATCATGCAAGTATAAAATAAATAATTAATTGTGGATCCCTTAACCACATTGCATGAAAAATTGGACAATCAATATGCCAATAACTTATCCGGTTGACGGAATTCATTATTGCTTATTGACGAGAACAACTCATTATTTCCATATCTCTTTAGACAATACCTTATCTATATATGAAATAATTCCCGATTAGATTTAGCCTTTCTAAATCACCTAGTATAGACCACTCCGTTGGGGAGCTAATACTATTGATTTTAGATTGAGTGTATAACATAATTAATACTCTAACGGAAAAACAAATATTAAATATATTGCCATTAATAGCTTAGACTCTTTAAATCATGCGTAGGGCCTTATTTTTAAAGATCTAACTATAATGGTTATTTAATAAATATATTTTCGTGAGACAACCATTCTTGTAATCTAGACTCTTTAAATCATGCGTGGAGCCTTATTTTTAAAGATCTAATCATAATGGTTATAATTACGAAGGCCATGGGGTAATGTATAAAAAAATCCCCGCTCCCACTTAATTTTTAATAATATAAAACTAGGGTTTTCAATTCATGATTTAATGCATGCAAAACGCCTTGATTTTAATCCAATTAAATTTAGAAAATATATGGATTTTAAATGATTCACTAATCTTTAATTTGAGGCAAAAAATAATTTACAAAAAATAATTTTTCTGTTTCCCAATAAATGCCATCAAATTAATTAGCAATCTAATCCAATTTATCTTCATAATTTAATTAATATAAATCAAGCCATTTAATTAAAAATCATGGATCCAATGCATGAACAATTATAATAAGTATTAAATTATTCCATGCATCAAATAATAGACAGAAACAATATAAATGGCCAATGGATTCAGCTTTTAACATTTAAAAACTATTCTTGCCATACGGGCGTCCTTCAACTGTCTATAAACACCCATAGGAAGCTTGTACGCGTCAGGAGAAGCAAAACGCCGCTAGGAACGAGCCCGGAGGACCCCACACGCACTGGCACGCGCCTAGGGCAGGCTGCACACGCTCCCACGCGCTGGCACGCACTTGGGGCGTGTGGGATGTGCCCTCACGCGCTCCCACGAGCCTGGGGCGCATGGGACGCGCCTTCACGCCCGTGGAGGGTGACACACCCTTGGCTGGCGCGTGAGATCCATGCACCAGCTTGTCCTCTCCTTGCCACTTCCTGGCGCGTGAGGAACACGCGCCAGGCTTACCTTGTATGTGCCACACTTGATCCGGGCCACCTCCGACGCCCCTTCTCGCCGCCGGCGAAGCTCCGGCCACCGGAAAAACGCCGAAAAAATTCCAAAAAATCCGAAAAAATTCCAGAAAATTAAATTAAGCTTCAAAAAATTCCTGAAAAATTTGAAAAATTTTTAGAAAATTACTGAAGCATAATTTAACCCTTTCGGACCCTTTTGAAGCTTCATAGCATCCTTTGATGAATATTACATGGCTTTAATAAATACTTACAATTTGAAATACAATGGAAAAAATTAAATTACATCATTGAATTTTCAAACGGTTAAAACAAAGCCTTAATTACATTCATCCAAAATTAAAATTACATTCTATATACTTATAAGCTTCATCCATGGCCCAAACATACATCATCATCCATTCACAATTATACATACATCATCATGTATTAATATATATCAACATAATAAATCATACATCAACATATATCAATAATTTTATATATGTATATATAATTTGGATCCATGAATATGATTTTTATAAACACATGTTCTCTAGTAATGAATCAAACCATGTGCTCTGATACCACTGTTGGGAAACATACAAGTTTTTAAAACTTTTTGAGGGATTTATAATCATGGATCTTGATTCATCACATTGAGACAAGTTTTATGCAAAGATAAATAAAAGATGATGTATAATTCAATAAACTGATCGAATACTTACATCAAAGGTCTGAGTAAACCTTTTGAACTTTCCTCTAAAGTGAATGTTCTCACTTATTGTGGATCCCTTTAGCAAGATCCTTTCTCCTTCTTTTTGATTATTATCTTCCCTTTAGGAATCACCAATATGCCTTGATGAATGACCTTGGAATCTAGGCTGGTGGTAGCCTCCTTTAGAAGAGAAAACAAAACCCTAAAATCTAGAGAGAGAAAGTGTATTCATTTTTCTTGTTCTCAAAGTCTCACCTAAAATATACATGAACTCATGTATATATAGGCAAAATAAAATAAGAATAAGGAAACAATAAATCGTTCTCCATCTCTAATTCAACTTTCTCAATCCTAACATGACTCCAATATCAACTTGGGCTATTGGTGAGAATCCTTTTGGGCTTACTATTTTCTTGGCTCCTATAAATTAATAATTGGTCCGGTCCATTAAACCATGGACCCAATTCAATTAATTCATAAATTAATTTCTACTCCACTAAGAAAAATTAATTGCACTCCAATTAAATAGTAAATAATCTCTAAGTCAATGTTGCACTTTGACCCCTCTATGCTTAGTTATTTATCGGATAATTAAAGCCATCAATCCGACAACATAATTAATATAATTATTTTGTTACCTTTGATTATTTCCGGCTCGATCACAATAAAATATTTATTTGACAAAAAAAAATAATAATTTATTAAATAAATATATATAGAAAACATTTGTCTAAAACATACGAAGGCCTTCGAATTTAATTTGTGATCAACCATAATCAAAACAAAATAAATACAAATAGCACTGATGCAAATATTGAGAATATAAACCTCTAATTATTAATTACATAACTACCCAAAGTGTCGATCTAAGGATCCCGAGGTATCCGCCGAACAAATCAAAGTAATTATTAATTAATAAAAGAGTATATACTTCTCTCATGCTTGAGAGTCAAAAGCCATGACTGTGATAGAGAGTAATTGCATACGACAGCTCTCGCAATATATCTCAATCTATCGTGGACTCGGTTTAAGTCTTAACTAATTAAATGTCCATCCATAATTACCGACTTTAAACCATTTATGATTACTAATTTATATCATAGTATTAATTGCCATTACATACATATATAAATATATTTTGTAATCAAGCAGACACCATCAATTCCATAAAGAATTGAAAAATAATACATTTCATTCACCAATTGTATAATGCTTTAATAATAATATCCAGATAAGAAACCATGACTTTTACAATCCAAAATTAGAATATGCTATGTTAGGGCACACATATCCTAACACTCCTAAGTCTGTCCTTTAATCATCAGCCGAAACCCCAACTGTAAACTCTCTATTTCTTCCTCACAACCTCTCTCTGTTTCTCTCTATTTCTCTAATATGTCACTCTGCCTTCACTGTACCGTGAATAGGGTTCTCAAACCCTAGGCAGACATACTGTTCTATATAAATAGGCTTTAACCAAAACCTAATTCCAGTTGTAATGAGAACCAAAAAACCATAATTAAACCCTAGTCGGCCCAACGTGAATCACAAAAGAATTTAAACAACCCTAAATTACAATTAACGTATTTAGCTTATTAAAACAATTACGTCCATGAAAGAATATAATAAAAATACAGTTAATGTAACTATAGAAAATCAAAATACAATTAAATAATTAATTAATTCAAATAAACATAATTAAATAAAATAATTAATTAAAATAAAACACTACTCAAATAAACAATTTGACACATAAGCACATAGCCACAAAATCAATTTATAAAATGCACATAAAATAAAATTTAAATTCCAATTTTATCATTTTGAAAATTAGGGGTATTACAGGTCGTTACAGTCTAATAATAACGAAAAACACCTATTGGCTTTATGCAATTTTATTTCAAAACCTTTATTCGAGTTCTTTATATACAAATAACCATCAAATCCTTAAAACATGAAAAAAAAAAAAAAAAAATTACTCTATGTTGGGTTCTGCCTTGTGTACTAAAATGACGTAGTTTCAGGGCACAGTATCCCCTCCGTAAAGGAGAGAATCCAGGTTGTCTTTGAACGATCCTCATAAGGGCTTTGGTAATAAAGTAATTGTTAGAATATATTGTATACTAGGGTTAGGGTTAGCCGTCTTCACCTACCCTTGAAACCATCATATATGGTTTACTTGTTCACCACATATAACCTTTCCTATATAAACCTGTCATATATTCATTATCATACACATCAATACATATACAATTTCTTTCTCTCTCTCTTGTTTCTAACATGGTATCTGTAATGACCTACTCCACCATATGGTATGATATTGTCCGCTTTGGGCTTGAGCCCACACAGTGTTGCTTTTGGGCTTTACCCCAAAAGACCTAATACCAATTGGAGATGACACACTTACATATAAGCACTTCACCTTTCCTCTACCCAGGCGATGTGGGACTGTGCACCCGTAGCTCGCCAGTGTGGTAGCCTGTCAGTGTCTCTCGCACCCGCCCACGGCACACCCGCCCACAAGGTCATTACAATCCACCCCCCTTGGAGGCCCGACGTCCCCGTCGGCACACTTCGGGCTGGGTCAGGCTCTGATACCATTTGTAACGACCCACTCCACCACATGGTATGATATTGTCCGCTTTGGGCCTGAGCCCGCACGGTTTTGCACTTGGGCTTTACCCCAAAAGGCCTCATACCAATTGGAGATGACACACTTACATATAAGCACTTCACCTTTCCTCTACCCAAGCGATATGGGACTGTGCACCCGTAGCTCGCCAGTGTGGTAGCCTGTCAGTGTCTCTCACACCCGCCCACGGCACACCCGCCCACAGGGTCATTACAGTATCAGAGCCATCCATTCTTCTTTCTTCTTTATTTTTTGTTTTTTAATTTCTTGGTGGTGTTTTCAATAAGCCCATTAAGAAAATAAATTCTTTTTGGTGTCTGAAACAGACCCTTCATAAGTCCTTTCGAAGTTCTGATCATATCATCCAAAAGATTAGACTTTGACCTTTTTAATGCCACCAAAAATAGCCTGAAAAGCCGCTGCACACGCCTCCATGCACCGCCAAAAGTTCTGATTCTACTTCTGCCCCGTCACACTCCTCCATGCACTACCACGAGCTGAAAAGACCTTCTCACGTGCTCACACGCACCTACATCAGATCGGATCTACCACGTTATCCTACAGTTAGTTGCCACGTAAGCATTCGGGGACCATTCTTCCACATCAGCATATTACCACATCGAACTTTCACTGTCCGCCACGTTAACGCCATATCATCACTGCCACCACATCATCACTGCCTCCACATCAGTAGTGTCAAAAAAATTTTCTTTTAAAAACACCATTCCAACTTAGTTTTTCGCACTGATTACGAATTTGTAGTCCATTTTTGCATTTAAAATTTTTAAATAGCACAAAATGAGGTTACTCACCCTATATCAGTTATTCTTGATGGTGATAATTACTCCTTTTAGAGTCAATCTATGCGTAGTTTTCAAAAAGGTTGCAAGCTATAGTCCTATGTCACTGGAGATTGTATAACACATACTCAAGCAAAAGAAGAGTCATCAGATGCCTATGCAACACGTGTTGAAAACTAGGATAGTCACAATCACAAGATTATCACATAGTTACGCAACACATCTAATCCTTCCATTGGGATGGAATTCAAGAGTTACGACTGTAGACCCTAATATTTAGTGGGCTTTAATTTTGACAAATGGACCCATTAAATATGGGCCTAATGTTTAATTAAGTTATTTAATTGGCCCAAGTTTGGTCCATTTAAATTATATAATTAGTCCAGCCCAGATGGTTAAATATAAAGATAATTATTATTATATAACTGGCCCGGCCCAGTAATTCTTGTTTTATCCTTATAAGGAGATGACACATGTCATCATCCTATTAATCCAAGAAACCTATAAATAGAGGCCTAGAGGAAGAAGAAAGGGGGATAAATTCAAAGTCCAGAAGTCCAGAGGGCCAGAAATCCCAAGGGCAAACCCGAAGGCGAAGAACACCAAGTACATCCAAAGTCGTGTCGTTCTTCACCAAATTCAACAAATTCTCTCCTCTGAAGACAAAGAACAACAAGCACATCCAAAGACGTGTCGTTCTTCATCAAATTCAACAAAGGACACAAATTCAGAATTCAGAAGTTCAGAAATTCAGACACAAATTCAGAATTCAGAAGTCCAGAAACAAAGGACACAAATTCAGAATTCAGAAGTCCAAAAATCCAGAAACTTAGAAGTTAGAGATACAAATTCAGAATCCAAACCGAAAAGCGAAGAACATCAAGCACATCCAAAGTCGTACCGTTCTTTATCAAATTCCACAGTAATTAACAACAAGCACATCCAACGATGTGCCGTTCTTCATCAAATTCCACGGTGATTCAAGAACAAGCTTGTGCAGCCTTTGGATCCAACTAACAACAAAAAGGAGATCGAATCAGAGGACCATTCTTATTGTAAAGAATATTATTACAGAGGATTGTACTCAAATTTTCCAAATTAATAAATTACTATTTGCTCCATATTTTGTTTCTATTTGCAAACTTACAAAATTTGTGTGTACAACGACAGAACCAATGAGGTCTGGGATATGCTTGCCTCTTGCTACTTTGGTTCTGATGGAGCTCGACAATTTTAATTAATGGTTCAACTTTCTACCCTAAAACAAGAATCAGGTCAGCACATTAATGAATTTTTCTCCTGAATGAAATTTCTGTTAGATCAATTAGCTCTCTTAGAACCATCATGGGAACATTATTTTGAAGCAAGTAAATTTCCAGAGTATCGTAATCAGATTTATCTTTACCAATTTCTGATGAGCCTTCATGATGATTTTGAACCCGTATGCAGTCAGCTTCTCCATCATTCACCTCTTCCCTCACTTGGCTCTTAATGAACTTGTTCGAGAAAAGACACGCTTTCAGACTCTTCGTTCCTAGAACCACCTCACTGTCTTAACCACACCATCTTCTGCTCATCAGTTAGCACTAGATCGGTCCACCTCATTTTTCTGACACAATGGACGTAACAATAACAATTAGTCTAATTCCAATAGACACAACAATAATAATCAATTTGGCTCCAATGGGTGCAACAATAACAATTGATCTAGCTCTTAGCAGTCCAACACCAAAAAAGATCGTTCATCTCTTTACTATACCATATGTCGAATTCTGGGGCATAGCATTGACTATTGTCGTACTCGTGCTCGACTCTCTACTACAGCTATGGATAACACTGAAAATATTTCACCACCACCTTCAACTGTAACACCAGTCAACAACTCTTCTGGTGAATATACATCTGCCTCATCTGCTTTCTCTGTAACTGACCTTGAGGCAATTCTCAACCAGGTTTTATCACGCCATCAAGGTGCATTTTTGTAATGACCGGTTCTTTTCCATTTTTACGAATTTTCTTTTTTCGTTAATGTTTCTTTTCTGAGTTCGGTTTTGTCTCTTCGGGTCGTTTTAAGTGCTCGGGAATAGTTCCTAACACTCTTTCCTTTGGAGATTGATATTGTCCTTGTGAGGACCGTGTCGTCTTCTCTCTCTTTTTCGGTATTTTTCTTTTTCGCATTACCTTAGGGTTTTTGAGACCCAAGGTGAGATTTTGAGTTCGGTTTCGAGTTCGGATTTGATTTTTGACTTCACATGAATCCATTACATTTGATTTTCATGAAATGCATAGTTTTACTTTTGTAGAAAAGCATGCTACTTGTTTACTTTTCCCGTAGGGGTATGGATGCATAGTTTTTTCGATAATATTTTCTTTTCTTAGGGTATTTTTTGTAATTAAATTTTCCTTAGATATTTGCCTTAGGGACCAATTTGTAATTTAATTTGTGAAATATTTTAGGAAGGGACCTTTTTGTAATTTTTAGAAAAGTGTGACAAGTGTCACACTCTCATTGGTCCATTTGTAGGCATCTTAGTGGTGACACTTGGAAGCCTTGGATGATGATAAGTGGAGGGTGGGGATTCACCCACTTGGTGGCCTAAGATTGGTGCACTTGTTGGCTTAGGATGTTGACAAGTGTAGGACTTAAATTAAGCCTTGAGAGGAAAGCCTTAAGATGATGACAAGTGTAGGCTTAGGATGTGACCTTGTGAGGAAGCCTAGGATCTTGACAAGTGTAGGGTGGAGACTCATCTATTTGTTAACTCTTGATTGAAGCACTTGTTGGCCTTTGATTTTGACAAATTTAAAGACTAGATTTAATCTTGTGAGGAGGCTTAACATAGTGACAAGTGGAGGGCCTAGATTTGGTCTTGCATTTATGTGTGAGAGAGGTAGTGTATGAGTGTATGTATGTGACTATCAAGTGTGTGAGTTAGTGGAGAAATTAGAGAATATTTTCCTTTCTTCTTTAAGTGTTCACCTTGCCCCCATTGATGACCTAGAAACCCTAGGCTTGTAAGCTCCATTTCAAACACCTTCCACATACCTTTTGGCTAGACACTTGGAAGACAAAAGCTTCCCCTTACCTTCCTCTTGCTTACCTTGTTCTTGGAATTTCCATTCACTTGTTTATCCTTGGTTTATAGGGCTTGTTTACTCTAGTGAGGTAGGGGATTGTTGTATGTTTGTATTTTAAGTGTTTTAGTGTTTATGGAGTTTAATATATATTGTTTACATGCCTACTGAATTGTTGTATTGTATATTAGTGGAAATTCTATATGCATGACTTAGGGTTTAATGATTCAAAGCATGTATAGATTATATATCTTGTGTAGAGATGTTATAATTGGTAGATTAATAAATTCTAGAATTCATGTTGTTGTAATATGAGGTTCTTGTGGATTATTATTAATTACCTTACATGCTTATTACTATATTGTTGTTGATTTAGTATTTAAGCGACTATAGTAATTTGATTTAGTTGATATGTGATATTGTTGTTGGTGTAACAAATCATACATTGAAGATTCGATATTTATATGCCTTGTGTGTGTAACGAATCGCACATTGAAGATTCAACATTTTGAATGCCATGGTAGTTGGAGACTATAGTGTATGACCTATGTGAATCCATGTATGGTTGTGTATGGAAGGTGTTTAAATACATTTTACTTAAGGTGTTTAAGTTATGCATTTCTTGTTGATTTTGGAAACTTGGGGTGTCGACCTTTGAAGGTTAGAGCACGGCTCTTGTACGGAAGATACGAGCTCTTCCCATATAGTTTAGTGGTGTTCATGATTAGGTTTTTCCTATTCCTCCATTAGACACCTATGCATATCTCTTTTTTATTCTACAGAATCATTAGATATAGTCAACCCTCTGCCAGCTGAGTCCTGTTCATCAGATATAGTCCACTCTCTAACAGCTGAGTCCCATTCATCTGCCCAATTCGAGGTTCCTAACAATGCATGTGGCGACCTTGTGGGTTGGTGTGTGTGTGAGCTTTTGCAGGTTGCACCAGTAAGCTACCACATTAGGTGAGCTATAGGTGTATAATCCCACATCACCTGGGTGTGTAAAGGGCAAGTGCTATATATAGATTCAACACCCTTCTATGACAGAACGCGTTTTAAAACCGTGATAGCCTTGAACTATGATACCCCAAAATTAGGGTTATTACATGAACCTACCAGAACTCTGGAGTTAAACGTGCTTATCCTGGCGTAGTGCCAGGATGGGTAATCCCCTAGGAAGTCTCTGGTCCAGGGGAGCCAAAAGCGGACCATATTGTGTCTGGTTAGAGTGAGGTTGTTACAAGTTTGGTATCAGAGCTTAACCCAGCCAGAAGTGTGGCCAATAAGGATGTTGGGCCCCAAAAGGGGTTATTGTGGTAACCTTGTGGGCTAGTATGTGTGAGCGTGTGCAGGTGGCACCAGTAGGCTACCACACTGGGCGAGCTACAGGTGCACAATCCCACATGCAGATTCAACACCCTTCTATGGCACAAAATGTTTTAAAGCCGTGATGGCCGTGAACCTACCAAAACTCTGAATTTAAGCGTGCTCAACCTGGAGTAGTATCAGGATGGGTGACCCCTTAGTAAGTCTTTAGTTTGGGGGAGCCAAAAGCGAACAATATTATGTCTGATTAGGGTGAGGAGCCTCCTCTAGGTTATCCTCATCCTCTTAATAAGGTGTGTCAACTTAGACGTGCTTTGTATGGTCTCAAACACCTCGAGCTTAGTTTTCCAAATTCAATCAGACTATCTCTCATCTTGAATACTCTGCTAGCTCTTATGACTTAGCTTTATTTATCTGACGCACCGATCAGGGTATCATTCTACTTTTAATTTATGTTGATGATATGATCATAATTGGAGATGATTTGAAAGGAAATCAGGAGCTCAAACAGTTTCTCAATTATCAGTTCGAGATGAAGGATCTTAGACCCCTCAGTTATTTTCTTGGTCTTGAGATCACTACATCTACAGATGGTTGCTACCTCACTCAGGCAAAATATATATATGATCTTCTTTCAAAATTTGGTTTAACTAACAGCAAGATTGTTGATACACCACTTGAGCGTAACACAAGACTTCATGTACATGATAGAGAATCTCTTCGAGATGGTACTTTGTATTGACAATTGGTAAGTAGTCTGGTTTATCTCACTGTCACCCATCTAGACATTTTATCATGCCTTCCATATAGTTAATCAATGCATGGTTGCCCCTTGATCTACTCATTTTGCTATAGTTCTTCGCATCCTTCGTTATCTCAAAGGCACTATGTTTCACGGGCTTCATTTTTTATCTTAATCGTCACTTGTTCTTCGTGCCTATTCAGATGCCGACCGGACAGGAGACCCTACAGATCGTCGTTCCACCATAGGCTATTGTTTCTTTCTTGGTGATTCACTTATCTCTTGGTGTAGCAAGAAACAAACTATGGTTGCTTGATTTAGCACAGATGTTAAGTACATGGCGCTTGCTGATACTGCTTATGAGCTTCTGTGGTTGCGTTAGCTCATTCAGGACATAAGAATTTCTTCATCTACTGCCACTCCTATCTAATATGATAATAGGAGTGCAATCCAAATTGCACACAATGATGTCTTTCACGAGCGAACTAAACACATTGAGATCGATTGCCATTTTGTTCATCATCATCTTCTTTAGAAGACCTTACAGTTACAGTCCATCAATTCACATGATCAGATAATAGATGTTTTCACCAAATCGCTTCCGCCATACCGCTTTCAAGATCTCGTTTCCAAACTTAAGGTGATTTCATTTAATCCACATTGATTTTGAGGGGCTGTTAGAATATATTGTATACTAGGGTTAGGGTTAGCCATCTTCACCTACCCTTGTTACCATGCATAGAGTTACCATATAAGGTTTACTTGTTCACCACACATAACCCCTACTATATAAACCGATCTTGTATTCATTATCATACACATAAATACATGTACAATTTCTTTGTCTCTCTCACTTGTTTCTAAGAGTAATAAAGTAATGGTCAACAAAAGCCTTTCTTTCTCCATTTATGTACATTTTAAAATTCATAGTCTAAATTGTTTTAATAGACCATTCCATTAATTGACAATGCTGGGAGAGATGAGCTAGGCACAAAACCTGACCTTTGTGTAAAAATGATGCCCTCAACAATGTATTGGCCAAATAACTAAAGCAGGTAATGTAAGAGCTTAAAGAATTGAGGAAGTGGTCTTTTTCCTTCCATAATGTTTTCAAGGATGTGCATTCCTTCCGAAATCACCACCATTACTTTATTCTAATCCGATCTATTTTCTTATCCGACGTTAGTCTGCCACCTCCACCTTCTGCTCTTAGGATGCATTAGAAATACGCTTTGCCCACACCGGATAACTTTCAGACTGCATTACTTTCTGGCTCATTGAGTGGCAAAAGTTTTATTAAGCTCATTTCCAGCATGTTGCAACTCCGCTACTAGGTATGAAGTAAAAATGGAACGTAATGGTCTCATCTCTTTGTTTTTCACACTAAGAAGACTTAATCTTGAATTTCTTCTCTCACTAAGTTCCGCCAAGACCAACAAACAACCTGAAAATTCATACTTCATTTGAACAGGGAACAAACGAAATATGCACCATAGACGTATTATTCACATACAAGTTAGTAATGATCCATTTACAAGAAGTAGCAAACCAAGGTATTTTCCAAGCACTATATATCTACAGGTGTTCAGACCACCTTAATGAAAGTACACAATTCTTGTCGAACTCTAAACTACAGATTGCTTAATGCAGGTCTATAGAGGAATCAAGGTCCCCCAATGTCAGCAAAGTAAGGGTGCTCCAGTGCATCATAAGTTGTATTAATTCTTTCTCTTGGTTTGATGCGAAACATTTATGCATATCAAAAGCCATGGTATGAGTTTAAGAGTTTAAATTTTGTAGCTAAACTCGTAAAGGGCAACTTTTTCGATTTTTTTAAACAAAAGATGCTTTAAAATCATCTTCATTATATTTAAGGAACTGTATTTACCTAATTGTCAAAATTAGAAAATCCGGTATCTGTCTTAAAAGCTACCAATCCCATGTGGCTATGGGATGTTGGTTAAAAGAAAGAGTAGTAAGCTTCATCTGAGTTGCTATACTAATCAATAATTTGCAGCCAAGTGAATTCTTGGTTCCTCAGGACATAGCTGTGGCCTTCTAATTTCCACTTAATTATACGAGAAACTTACAGAAATAAGTCACTTGAGGCCAGGTATATATGCATCCCACAGAACATATATCATGCAGAATATCCGAAACTACTTTTGCCAGATTCTGCATGCGGAAGAAAAAGGAAATATATTTATAAGATTCTAAAGCAGGAAAAATAAAACCACACCCACAACATGTACTACCTTTGGCTTATTCTTAACAATTAATACGTAAAAATTGACACAATGAAGTCACTTTAGGCCAGGTTTGTTCATTAGGTATGCCCAATAAGCTTCATTAGAACCAAGATGTAGTTAGTAGTGCACCATCACAAGGTATTAAGATGCGAACAATCAGTTTCGATCTGTGTGAAGTATCAAAGAGAGGTGCCTGCTTACACATCAAATATGCATCCCACAGACCACCTATCAGCTTCAGTGTGTTGGCTTTTTCTCTGATACCACTTTGTTGGCTTTTGTTCTGATATCTCTTTCTGACTTTGCTCTGATACCACTTTGTTGGAAATAGTGGCCTAAATACACACAACACTCAATAATATTTTGGAAGAGAATGATATAGAGGAATACTTAGAAAATTATTCTATTCCACTTCTATTATTATTTGACTAGAGTACATGAATATATAGGCCACATGAACATAGGTGTAACAATTACATTTAAGTACCCAATTACTCACACTAACATAACTTTAGGCTTAACTCCCACTACTCCCACTAACATGGTATTTAGGAGGTTTAATTCCCACTAACATAACCATTTAGACTTAACTCCCATGACCCTTGGTTTTACATAACATTCATCATCACACTAACTCTCATATACTAATTCTCATTAAGACAATTTACTACCCACTAACATTTTAAATGCCCACGTACATTATGTAAGACAAATACTTAAAATGATTAATTAAATACTAAAATCAAGTTTATTTTTCAACACCCCCCTTTAAACTTGATTTTGTAACTTGAAAACCCTTCTTATTAATCTTGGAGCTTGATCAAAGGTTCGATGGTTGATCTTCAGTTCCACCTCCTTCAATGGCTTCATTTTTCTTGGCCATTTCAATTAATGTGTAGGGCTTGTAAAACTTCTCCAAATGCTTGAATAATGCCCTCTTATGATCAACATTTATCTTCTTCACATGGGCGCAGCATTCATTTTCTCTCTTCTTGAATTCTTGAAACTTCTTGAACTTCTTATGTGCTTCTTCTTTGAAATCAAAAAATAACTCCATATTCACCCAACCTATGTCAGTTACCAAATTCTCCAAACTATCTTGTAAAAAATAATTCGAAAAATTCTTCTCACCTTTAGCTTCAATCTCATAATTAATTAGAACAATTTTCTTTAAGAGAAGTTCATCATTCTTTACAAAATAAGCATTATTTGATGAATATGAAGAAATAATAATTTCATCAAATAAGTCAAATATAACTTCTTTCAAGGTGGAATTTGTAACCATACCTGAAAGTGTTAACTTACCAAGTTGAACTTTTGCCTCTTCTTTAGCACATTCTTCTTCTAAATCTTCTATTTTCACTTCATTCTCCTCCACTTTTTCAATCTCTTCTTTAACACCTTTTCTTACCTCTTCCTCATTCACCATTTCAAATTCTCCATCAACTTTTGAATCTCCAAAATCTTCAACTTCATTTGCATGATGCACCTCTTTATTCTCCACAACTTTGTCATCAAGACTTTCATAATCATCTTTCGTAAACTCATTATCCTCAAAGCATTGTACCCAATACTCCATGGGTAGTGATTCACCTCTATGATTCGAAACGATGGTCTCGAGCATCTTCCAAATACAACTTGGAGTTTTGGACTCTCTAAAATACTCCCAAATTTCTTGATGTATTGCTTTCTGCAACACTACCAATTCCTTCTCTTCTTTCTTCACACGAATCCTATTGGACATGCCATCTTTGGCTCTAACCCAACCACATCCCACAAATCACATGCTTTGAGATATGAAGTCATGACGATTCTCATTCTCTTGTAATTAGAGAACATCATCTTCTTACTAAGAAAATACATTTTTCCCCCTTCATCATCATCAAGGAGAAACATGTTTTTCTCAAAATGTTGAACGTTTTAGGATCAATTTCGTCAAGCCTTCAGGATCGTCTCAGCTCTGAACATGAAACCTTGGCTCTGATAATGACCTGGCTCTGATAATGATATGGAACCTTGTAATACCCCGATATTTTTAAAGGATTTATTAATTAGGATTAATTATTTTATTTTATTTTTCAATGATTTATTTTATTTTATTGAGTGCTAGATTAATTATCTTATTTTAATTAAGTTATATTTCGTGATTATGTATGATGATTGATTGTTTGTGTGGTTGATTATTGATTGAATTATTGGTGTGTTGATTTTATTGGTATTGTGTGACTTAGTTGTAAATTCTTGTTTGTTTATGTGCTTCATGTAATTAGTTATTTTAATTTTAGTATTTAATTAATTATCTTATTTATTTAAATTAATTGTATTGGGTTTAAGGAAAGTTGGATCAAAAGATGTGGTCTTGGGTTTGTATGAAACCTTATTGGATTACTTAATGAAGGCCGGTGGTTATTTAATTATTTAAATGATCACTTTTGTATTAATTATAAATATATATATATATATAATTATATATAAATATAATTAATTCATAATTGTTATGGAAAGATATATGTATAGATATATATATTTATTGATATATATATATGTATATATGATTTAATTAACTAATGGGTTAATTATGGAAGGAATATGTATTTATATATATATATATATATATGTAATATAATATATGTTTATAGATATAAATTATTTAAAGGTTATTATTTTAATTCATAATACTAGTTGGAATATGATTTGGAATTTAAGGTGTATAAAAATACACATAAGGCTTTAGGGTTAAAGGTTTTACACGTTAGAAAAATAAAACAGATAGAGAGAGAGGAAGAAGAAGGGCTGACAAGGAGGAGGTCGGATCTGAAAAGGAGGACGTCGGAATTGGAAGAGATAATTAAAGCTTAAAGCGTCGGTTTCGTTTCGAAACCTTCAGGCGAGTTTTCTCTAACTTTCCTCTTAGAACTCATGAGGATTTCACCTTGAGTATCAAGGCTTTAATTAAATTTATTTGTTTAAAAATTATGGTTAGATCGGAATAATTAAAAAGTATAAACTATTATATTTGATTTTTAGATTATTGGATTTTAATTGATATATATAGGTGTTATGTATATTTTAAAATCAATCTATAGGTGGATTTGTGACCCAAGAGAGTTAATTATGGTTTCTTTATTTTCTAGAATTGTTCTGTAATTTTCTGGAATTTTTCTGATATTTTTAGGAATTTATTAGGATTTATTTTCCTATTATTTGTTAGGAAAATAATTATATATATATATATATATATATATATATATATATATACTAGGTAACTGGCGCATGTGGAGCGGCGGCACAATAAAGAATTGATCCAGTGCGGCGCGGTGTAGGATAATAGGGTGTATACGCCAATTAGGGCCATTTGATTAATTAAACTTATGTGAATTGATATGGTGCATCGCGGCGCATAAAACTTTGGTGTGCATGTGTATCTGGACCATAAAAGTGGTCTGGTCAACTATGGGATTATTTGGTGTATTGCAGACCATGAGAAGATGGTGCACTCGCTGATCTGGACCTTAGATCTATTATAGTTAATAGAAAATAATCTAGTGTGAGCGTGTTCATTTGCGCACTCATTTATGACCATTGGATGCGGCATAAAGGAAGTGATGGATTCAGTGTGGTGAGCTCACGGTAGCTGAAAGAGCTTAGCCAATACCAGCACACAAGGAGGCTTGAATCCAGCGCGTGCAAGTGCATAGTAAGCACGTGGGCGCGCGTGGGAAACTATGTTGGCCTAATTCGACACTAGAAATTAAAACGGTCATAACTTAGTCATTTTAAATCGAAATTAGGTCATTCTTGAGCTCAAATTCAAGGATTTTTCGTCTTCTTTCCAATGGTACCAATTTCATTATCAGATTCCCATCCTACTAGGAGATATTTATGTTTTAGTGAGAAAGTGTCGGAAAACTATTTAAACCAATATGGAGTATTTAAAGGAAACTATTTCTGACATATTTAGTTGCACTAATTTGTGTAAATATAATAAATTAATAATTTGTTATGGAAGGAAGTGTGTGTATATATATATATATATATATTCATCCTTCCATTAAACTATATATACCCATATATAAATAATTATATATATATATATATATATGTATGTATGTATGTATGTATGTATATTGATTTTAAATAATCAAGGATTATTAAAGAAGGTGTTAAACACATATATACATTAAATAACATATGTGTAGGTATATATATATATAAATCATTTAAGATGATTAATATTATCATTCTTATTTGGCATATCTTAATAGGCTGGTTGTTAAATTAATGATATGCGTATAATATGCATGTGATGGCTATGTATGATTTAGCGTATTGTTAATTTTAAAGTTAATTCATGGTTAAAGTGTGGGCATGGATAAATTGTCAAATGATTAAATATATTACCTAAATATTTGTATGAATAGAATACATATATGGAAAGTATGGATGAATTGCTAATTAAATGTATGAATAAATATACCTGTGGAGGCATGGTTGAATTGCCAATGTATAAATATACATACACGGAGGCATGGTTGAATTGCCAATGTATAAATAAATATACTTATGGAGGCATGGTTGAATTGCCAATATATAAATAAAAATATTTACAGTGGCATGGTTGATTTGCCAAAGCATAATTACGTTGTTATGTGTTAGATGATTAAAATATCATCTATGGTTGTTGTATGTATGGATTGGATTAGGGTTAGATATTCTTAAATGAGAATAGTTTAGTACTTACTGGTTAGTGTATTATTTTACATTAATAAAATAATATTGGGGAAGACGTGGATGATTTGTCAAAACTTGGATTTTGGATATGTGATTTAAACAATTAAAATCATTATCGGGTTGGGATTAAATAGAGTATTTCTTTTATTATAATTTGTTGTTTAAATGATTAAACAACTGACTAGGATGGGATTAAGGTCAAAGGAGTTTTTATAAAATGAAATGGTAGATTTGTCTAGGTATGAATATTATTTTAATAATTATTTAATAGGTATGGAAATTTAATAAACCTATTAATGGATGTGATTAGTATAGTATATATAATTATATATAGACATGTATATCGTGCTTTATTAAAGTTAAAACTTTATTATGTTTGGTTTTGATCAGAGATGATCTGCTTATTGGTTTTCAGAGGCCTGGTAGAGTGAACTTGCTCGTAGGATTTAACCCACGATTTATTTTTCAGGTTATTAGAGGTTCCAGTCTCGAGGTTGAGGATTCGCAGCTGGGAGACTGTCATTCGTCTATTCATCTTGTGTACTTTTAAATAGTATTGGATTATTGGATAATGTTTTAAGGGGTCCTTGAGTTATGGGATTTCCGAATTGTAATTGTTGGAGAATCATTAAGTAATATTTATTTATTAGTTTTCTTCAGCGGTTTATTTATTCTTTATTATTCATCTTTGTATTCTGTGCTTGTTAAATACTTAAATTGTTTTGATATCCCTTGATTTTGTGCGCGGACTTGATCAATCCGTGTTCCAAAATTAGGGGGTATCACAGTTGGTATCAGAGCACTCCAGGTTCAAGTGTCCCTAGGGTGTCTTTCGTTGTGTGACTTCCGCGTTGTGTACTCTTTTACTTAGAGCTTAAGTTTAGGATTCATTGTATTCTATATTCGGTCCGTTAGTGTGTCCTAATGGTAAATCATTGAGTCTTATCAGGAAAATGGTAAGACACCGATTTAGAAGGTATTGGTAAATCGTTGAGTCTTCCCCTAATTTTGAAGTATGGGTTTTATGGATTTATGCACCAATAAAATAATATGGAGGTATTTTAGGGACAGATTAACGGAATAGTTAAGTCCTACCTATTTATTTATGAATTGTATGGTTTAATACACCGGTATGGGACGGTGGCATTTCAGGGACGGATTAACCAAAAAAGTTAAGTCCTACCTATATATTTATAAGGGAACGGATTAACCATAGCGTTAAGTCCTACTTATTCGTGTCAGGTCAACGGAATAGTTGGATGGTATGCCATTGAAATAATATGGTTGGATAGTTTACTTTTATGTGGA